>NC_056752.1:34789375-35098750 GCF_018687715.1 Carya illinoinensis | reverse complement strand
GTTGGCCAATAAAATCCACTTTGGAGAATTTTGGCCACTGTTTTGTGGGCTGAAAAATGTCCACTACAAGCTTCCGTATGACAAAAATTTAAAATACCAGAAATTTTATTATTGGGCACACACTTCCTGATGATTTGATCTGAGCAATACTTGAAAATGTAGGGATCATCATAAAAGAAAGCTTCCTAATGATTTGCTGGTAAAATTTTTCCAGACACTTTTTTCTCGCCGGAAAAAGTTCATTTATAACTCGACTTGGAAATTGGAAATTGGAAAAAAAATTAACGACCTGTAATCTCCAGACTTTTACGGCGCGGGTCAATGATGTTCTAGTACCACCACGTACTCACCACGTACTCAGGACTACGTTATACGTAAGTAAAAGTCTTCATGAATTAACAAGCTGCAGTTGATGATCAAGTCTTCGTCGGGTCATGTTTTAATTCCTTAAATATCAACGTACGACTTTGATTATCTAAATGTTTGAAAGCTCATTTATATTTATCTGAGCTTGATCAAATATTATTCTTTGACTCATATTGTGCACGAAAGTTTCAACCTGCATGATCTTAATCTTTTTCAAGTTGTCCATCCATTTCCTAATTTTGACTCTCTTTTTTTCACTATCTCATACACACACACACACACATATATATATATATATATATATATATCCTATCAAATAAGTTCTCGTACGTAGGATCATTGGTACCAAGGTAACTTAATTCATATATACAAGATGCAGATTTGATCTTTGGACGTTTTAAATTTTAACTTTCTTCCTAGGGTTTTGGCATGTGTCCACTACAAAAATAAGAGGAAATTGCTTTTAATATCAACAAGCAAAACAATAATGTTCTTCTAGATCATAGTCATAGGGATATATGAGCTTCCACCTTTCTATACCCACTTGTGATATATATATATATATATATATATATTACTAAAATAGTCTTTCTATTCATCATCTCCACATCATCTCCACATCATCTAGGTCATGTACACCATATGTGTATATATATATCTGTTAAAAGAGAAAATAAAAACAGGTCATGTGTGGTGTAAAAATGATGAGTAGAATTCTTCTTAGTAAAAAACATTTAAATTTCTATCCATCCCCTATTAATTTTTCTTTCCAACCACAACTCCTTGTCATCCTTCTACTTCTACTCCTCCTTTCCAGCCTACTCTTTCTACTCACTACATTTGCCCAAGTTTTTGTTGATGTTGGCATCTGATTTCCTCTTCCTAGAGTTCAATTCATTAGGATATGTTTTCTTCATTAATTCACACAACCTTTTTATATCTTTTAGTTCCTTTAAAAAGAAAAGAAAAAAAAAATGCTCAAGGCAGGGCCTTTTGGATCCATACCTGATTATTAAATTCTGAAAATAAAACTACACTAATTAGAATTGTGAATTAGGTAATACAAGAGAACTTCTAATGCAGAATAGAACCCAAAACATTTAGTTTATAACTCATTCCAAAATGGTTCTTTGATAACTAGAGTTGGTAATTCAGTTAAGACCCATGATCTAATTAACTAGGAGCATCCACATGAGCTAAGATCATTGGTGGAAAAGTTATTTTGATAACTCTCCATTAGTAAATAATTTCTCACCGGTTATTTTACTACGAGAATAACTTTAAACTGGTTATGGTGAATAGAAGGAATTTACACCCTTTAATAGCATTGTGACACTTCTGCATTTCAAGAGAAGAAAAATAGAACCACAAAGAGGAGAAAAAAATAACCGCCCTCATGTGAGTAGATCCCATACAATTCACTCCTAGTCATTCTCTCTCTTTCTCCCTCACGTTTTTGTTCTAGCGAGTGAGGAAGTCACTGCTAAAAGCACATTTTCTGGAGAAAATATGTCACTACAAATAATATCACTAGAAAAAACCTCAGCAAAACTTGTTTTGGGTCTTTTATGGTGACATTTCCATGCCGCTAAAAGTGTTGTTATATTTGCAGGGAGAAATCACCACCACAAAAAGGTCATTATATAAAACCTAAGCGAATTCCCCCTTGTTTCTTCCCTCCCTTGTAACTCTTAATCTCTCTCTCGGTTCCATTGTTGTATGTGGGGGATCTTGAACCAAGCGTGGACAAGGGACATCTGCTTGATATGTTCAACCAGGTGGCTCAGGTCATGTTCATTAGGGTTTGTAGGGATTAGATTTGGAGGTTCTATTGAATGGTTTTGTGTTCTTGAATGATTCGAAGTTTCTGTCCATTAGGGTTTTGTGTCAATGAATGGCTATGTGTTCTTCAATTTTTTCCCTCTTGTTTTAGGTATATTTATTGCAAGCATGTCATATGAGTATAGTGTTATGGCCTTGATCGCTATCTGTTTTGATTTCGTAGATTTGGAGTTCCTGTATGTCTGGATAAAGTCACTTTTTTTTAGATATTCTCCACGATTGCATCGTTTAATAAGTGTGATCTTAGGAGATGTTTTTGGCATTAGGTTATTGTAGATGTTTTTAATGCTACCCATCTGAAAATCTAGTGTGTTTCCTTCTAGGTCTTCTAGATTGTTATGCATTTTTGCAAAGTTATTTCAAATTTCTCAAACCATTGATGTATTACAGAGTGTTGGGTCCATGGGCTGGGAAATATGGGTTCCAGAGTGATGAATAATCTAATAAAGGCAGTATACAAAGTGGTCATTCATGACATGTAGTGTATTTGTTATTTTTAGTTCTTCATGATGACTTGCTAGGAAAAGTAATCAAATTTCATTTGTTTTACATTTTGAAACGAGAATGATTCACTCAATGCAAATTGAATTGATTTTGTATATTTGGAGGCCAATGAACTTGTAGTTCATAGTAGTTAAGCCCTCTCAAGTGTGATATTAGTTAACTTGAGATATTTAATTGTTTTTAGAAACTGTAATTTCTTAAAGAAGTTCTCTAATATGGGAGTTTCCACAAGAGAAACACAAACACCATTTGAAGTTGCATAAGCAAGTGATGTCTTAATTAATTATAATGTTGCCTTTTCTTATTCTCATGTGAGGTTCAACTTGTAAATCCATTTGCTCTCTTTCTCTCTCTAGAAAATCTATTCCATTGCTTGTTGTTATGAATATTAGAATGACCATTTTTTTTCAAGCTTGATGACAGAATGGGTGTCCATGACCCAATGGGTGTTGTGTGAACTAGAAATATGGTTGGGAAAAGCAATTTTCCTATCATTTGTTATCATGATGGGTAAAAGTTGGTGCAATTGCTTATATTCTCACCTATTTATCTAACTTCTAGGCACATTTTTTCTAAAATTCTAGTATCTAATGTTTCTCATATCTAATAATTCTGCTCAAGAATTGAAATCTAGTACAACATGGCAAAGGATATAAATAAATATGTTGCGGCAAACAAAGTGTCAACTTATATTTAACTGTTAGATTAACGGAAATGTGATATTTTACATTTCCTTGTACTTCGACAACTTTTCATTTTTTCTGCTTTTTGTTTGTTTATATCATATTGTCTCTTTGGCGCACCCCAATAGGTATGGTTTTAGGATCTATCATTGAAGTCATTGAATCTATAAGCTGAACAAACTCCATCATTTTAGTTTTTCATTGTTCATTTACTAATCTCTATTGTTGTAAAACAAAGTCTGCTCAATCTCTTTTCACTCTTTTTTTCAATTACTTTATCTTTTGAGTTTAATGAACAATGTGTTTGTTGATGCTATGATTAATACTAAGTTTTTCCTTTGACAGACAGGACATGGGAGAAGAGTTTAACCAAGAGGTCAAGAGAAAACTTGGCAAAATATTTCTTACCTTGCCTCATACATAACGAAGTATGTGACTCTATCCTCTTCCTCTGATTAAATTTATTGGTGACCGGAGCTTCTCCTTGGAGATTTGAAAACTATATTTTTCGTTGTAGCTATGCCTATGGGTCTTTTTTCTATAAGTTACTTATTAGATGAATATGGTAAAAAATCTTGAATTGTGGTGAATTTTATATCGTTGAGGACGTTATAAATTACAGAACCGCTTTGGAGTGGTTGGGCTGGTTTCAGCCCTTTAACGGAGACCAACGAGAATATGACAGCTCGGCATTACATACAATAAAACTATGAAGATCACTGTATGTGATTTGTGAATGGGGATGCTAACGCAATAATCAAGTCGGGCCAACACTACACGAATTCGAGAGAGAGAACAAAAGCAAAAGCTTCGATCTTCACTTTCTCTATTCCCATGGGCGAAGATCTGCCTTTTCCTTTACCATCAAACCCGTTTCTCTCGTTCTCGTCTTGCTTGTGATGTCGATCTTCACTCTTTGATTTTCCTCCTCTTTCTTTATTTCTTTCACACCTCACCTGTCAAACTGTACTGTCAGTATCTACCTAAGAGTTAGATCATGATCAAGAACTAACACATCCCCACATCATTTTTATTTTTTACGATTTCGAACAGAAACTTGTAATACTGTTTTAATGGTTTGGGAGGTTGAATTTTTATTTTGGTTCTAAAGCGAAGAAGAAAGCCCCTGGTAGTGATGGGTTCTTGGAGATCATATCTGATAATATGTTGGGTAGAGGGGTTCTGAGAAATTGGAGGGTTTTTCAAAGAATGGGGGTGGTAGCTTAGGCAGTGCTTCTAGGACTGAGAGGGAGAATGATGGGATTGAAGTGAATATGAAGGAGGGAGAATCTTCAGAGAAACAAGGGTCAATTCGATTGGTAATTCTTTATCAAAAGCCGTAATGATGGAAATGCTAGGGAAGAGGGGGCGAAGAGAGTGGTGAAGAGGGGGCTCGCTCCCGCTGGGTTTGTCATCCGGGTAGGCTCGGAGAGAATTGAGAGGGTAAGCGTGCGCGTGATCTAATGCAGTGGAACACCTGTAAGCGAAAGTGAGGATGCTACGTGGAATTCATCTTTTGGAGAGCTATTATTTGGAGAAAATCAGAATGACCAATTATAAGATCAACTCTATAAATTATTGTGAATTCTTATATTGAAGATGGAATGGTGATCAAAGGTGGTAAATCATTGATGTTGGCTTATGATTTGATATGTCTCCATGAAGATGGATTTCTTGGAATTGTAGTTATTGGTTTTTTGTTTTAACTTGTTTTTGAACTGCTCTGGTCTATCCGGCCCTGAGTTTTAGGTTTGAAGCTTTAATGCATTTCTATTTTACGTTTGCTACGTCCACACTTGGTCGCCACAAAAACGTATTCGCTACACATCTCCCATGTCGCTAATATCTTTTTACGATGCCTATTGTCGTCACAATATACTTTTACCATTGCTAATCAACAACGAAATATAGACCTACTGCGAAGATTGTTTTACACTATTGTAGTGGCAAATACTATATCTTCAATGGATGACATGCAATTTCCCCAAGTACAATCAAATCAACTAGCAAATTTCATTTGCTAAAAGCGTTTTACCTTCCATCCTTACTTTACATCTAGGATACCACAATTTCCAAGAAATTATACATGAAAGTATTCCCAAAATGTTACCCATTTTAGTTGATCTGGAAGATCTCCTAAACCACAATAAAACTGTGTCCCTCCAATTTCGATTAGCATCATAAGGAAGATGGAAAACTTTTTCCAAACAATCAATGCAATATCACCTTCCACTAAAACATGATTCAAATCTTCAACACTCCCTTTGGCACAACAATCACATTTAGAAGGAATAAGAATACCCACCCTTCTCAACCTCTCGTCCACACTTAAACAATTATTCATTTCTTTCCACATAAAAATAGAATTCTTCTTAGGCAAAGAAGCATGCCAAACCCAGACCAACCCATTTCTGGAGCATGAGCACGAATACAATTCCATGCTCTCTTAGTAGAAAATGAACCATCATTATTTTTTGTCCATATTAATATATCCTGTCCAGTTTTTTAAGAACCCAAAAAATTACGAATTTCATCCACCCTCTCAACACCAACCAACCTCTCTAATACTCCCATATCCCAACCATTTTCTAGTTTTAATTCACACAACTTCAATTTAGGATCCTCCACCACCTGATTCTCATTTGCAAGAGGTCCACCCTCTATCCAATTATCAAACCAAAAAAACAAATTGCCATCCCGAACACTCCATTTAGAATTTTGTAACACAATAGGAATTGAATTAATAACCATGCGCCAAAACCATGTACCGTTTCTCAGATCAATAAGAGATGCATGTTTATCCGCCAATATATTTTGCACGAAAAAAATTACTCCTTACATCATCACCAGTCAAAACTTTCCAAGCAAATTTCACATGGAGCGATTCTTGAACATCTTCAAATGTCCGAAGACCAATACCATTTTCTTCAATCAATCTACACATTTTTCTCCAAGAAAACCATTTCTTTTTTCGTTTCCCATTTATCTCTCCCCAAAAAAAGGAACTAAGCAATCAATTCATAATCTTCAAAACTAATCAACCCACATACAAAATCCTGGAAACCAAATGCCTTCAAAACATGCAAAAGAAAACCCATTCCACCCTGTCGTAAACTTTAGACATATCAATTTTAAAAATAGCATTACCACCTGTCCCCTTTTTGTTAATAAGACGCACCATTTCTTGAGTTAAATTGATATTATCATAGATGCTTCAACCCTGTATAAAAGCACTTTGTTTAGTAGAAATCATCAAAGGAAGCAAATGAGCAAACCAATTAACTAAAACTTTGGTGCAGATTTTGTAGAACACAAACTAATTGGCTGAAATTTATCAAAACCTATTGGTTGAAGCATCTTAGGAATAAGCACCACAAACGACTCCGCAAAATACCGCAAAAAAGGAACACCACAAAAGAAATCTGTGACAGTATCCACAACATCTTAAGAAATAATATCCCAAAACCATTCGGCTCTGGGCTGATTTCAATATGAATACTAAATACCAGCTTTTAACTTCATCAACTGAAGGTAAAGCACACAATCGATCATTTTCATACACTGAAATAACTGAATGAATCAACTCACCCAAATTTGGAAGCACCACACTATTAGATTGTCCCAAGAACTCCAAAAAATAAGAAACTACACCATCATGAATCTCTTTAAGAGAATTTAATACCACTCCATTTTGTAGCCTCATCTCTAACACCTCTGATTGTTTCATTTTTTAAGCAAATAATGAAAAAACCAAGAATTCCTGTCTCTGTGCTCCAACCATTGAACCTTAGCACATTGAGCTAATCGAATTTCGTCTCTTTTTATCCAAGTATGAAGCTCCATTTTAGAAGCAATTAAATCTTGCTCAATATCATCCTCATGAATCCCTTGTAACCAAGATTCTAACTCATCAATTCTAATTTCCAATTCATGAATCTGATGCTCAGTCCAGCCAAATACTTCTTTATTCCAAGCTTTGAGCACTAATTTCATTCTTTTCAATATAGAAACCAGTTTTGAAAACCCATTACTAAACACCTCTTACTCCTATGAATCACTAACACATCTACTAAAATCAGGATGATCCACCCACATTTGTTGAAAACGGAAAGGAGATGGACCATAAGAAGAAACATTACAAGACAAATCAATGACCATTGGTGAATGATCAAATGTAGTACGCGGCAAATACCTCATAAAAGAGTTTGGAAACTCATTCAAAAAACGCTGATCCATAAGTTTTCAATCCCAAGCCCAACTCCTAGCTAATCTATGTTGCCCATTACACCAAGAGAATCTCAATCCCAAGAACTTCATTTCAATCAAACCACAAGAATGAATCCATGAGTTGAAGTCTACCATAGCCACCATGGAACGAGGTCTGCCACCTCTCCACTCAGAATCATTGGCAATAATATTAAAATCCCCTGTGATGAACCAAGGAATATTGGAAGACCTGTCCCTTTCCAAATCTATCCAAAGATACCGTCTCAATTCAGCGAAACATTTCGCATGAACAAAAGATGTCATAATCTCCTTCAAACCATCCAAAAGTATAACTATAATATTTTGATTGCTCATCATCTGAACACTAACTCTGACATCCTGCATCCACAAAATCCATACTTTGCCTTCCACTGCTTCATTCGAAAGACAAAAATCAAATAAAAGGCTTCTTGTAAGAGCTTCCATAGAATTTTCAAGAGAAACAACTCAGCAATTACATTGACTTTTGGCTTATATTTTCTAACAATTTTCTTCAATCTGCCTCTTGATGTACCAATCCCCCTAACATTCCAATATATAAATGGACTTATCATAAATTTAATTTGGAGGAATGGGTAATAACCTGTTTAGAACTTCTACATTTCACACTCAACATCACATTTTTTTTTTCCTTTTTTTCTTCGATAATTCTAATTCTGACATCATGTCCTTCTTCAAAATAAACTTTTCAACCCCTTTTTTACAATCGGAGATACTAGCCCATTTTTCTTCCCCCGCAACTACATTAGAATCTTCTCTAGCCCCATTAATATCCCCATAATTAATCTCAAGCTCTATCTGTGTAACACAAAGATTCTCCGTCTCTATATTATTGAACGCACTCATATTTTCATTACATGTCAAAACTTGTTGTAAAGGTTTACAACTAAACATATCTATTTCATGCTCTGTATCAATACCCTACTTATCTTTGAACATTTATGTCCCCTAATTCTCTAAAATAGACTACTGATTAAAGGTCTTAACACCTTCCACAACATTCAACTCTTCCAATGCCTCTTGCACTTCTTCAACCTAAGTAATGCGATACACCACACCACCAGCTCACTTGCATCTTACTATATATGATTTGGAGCATTTATCATCATGAGCCTACAACTCGCGCAATGTACAAATTGTTATTTATGCTGAGTTTTATAATTCTAAATCATTCATTATAGATAATCACTACCATAATTATTAAAAAAATCTATATAGATTTATAAATTTATTTTTAAAATATTTTCAGACCCATATGACAGCCCATAATACATGTCACCAGTTATCATTCTTATTGTCCAGTGCATTTGGAACTCTTTCTAAAATGAAAAAGACCGTTTATTAAAAATACATAATAAATATTTTTTGTTTTGTCTTGAGAAGTGCCTTCATTTTTTTTCCGAGAAAAGCCACAATTTTCTCATCAACCGTGAAAAAGGAAAACTTGAAACCTAGTCCATTCTTTGTATTTTCAACTAGGATCAAACAACCCTCTAAACCTCAAAAACCTTCATTGCCCCCAATCCCCTTTAGCCCTTTTTATTAGCATGATGTTGTTGTTGCCATACTCTTTACTATGTCTTTTTGTCCTCTACCAACATATGCTAAAGCCCCAGTCAGACACCATCTCCCACTTCTGTCTCCAAACTCTCAAAGCCTCCATTGAAATCCCTAAAGTCCCAAACTTTTGCCCTTCTTCGATCCCTCATCTCACAGCCATGCAACAATCGGGCTCACAGAACAAAATAAAATAAAAGGAGAGAAAATAAAATCGTCTTCACAACTTACCCTCACCTACTTCATCATCTTCGGTCTCAACCTCCTCTCCGCACTCAATCGATATCTATCTTGGGAGTGGGACCCATTGGATGAGCCTCCATCACCACCGTGTTATTCATTAGTGTTCAAGAGGGATTGACACATCTGTTAAATTAGCGTGTTCTTACCGAGAGAACTTGGAAGGCCAATCGCTAGGAAAGATAGCAATCTCCTATAATCCCAAAATTGTTTGGCTAGAAGAATCCAAAAATCAAGTTATTGGCATCCTAGGAAAAAAAAAAAAAAAAAAAAGGAGTTCACATGGCTTACAATGGCAACTGTGGGAGATGATGGTGTTCTGCAGTTGCGACTGGGAGTCAATGGCATTTCGTGTGGTTGCGATGGTGGGAGTTGATGGCCTTCATGAGTCATGGGTTTTGTTTCGATGCCTTCTAAGTTTCTGAGGTTATATGTAAATTATTTGCTTTGATTTTTGATCAAAATGTTGTAGCAATGCTTCAAGTTTTTGCCAAAACTTTGCAAGGAAATCAACATAGTTTTTGACGGAAACAAAAGACGGTTTTGGCAGTTTACTTTCACTACGGTTGACGTTTGGGAGTGAGTAACTACCAATTAATGCGGTCTAAATGCCAAGTCAGATGTTAAAACTTGGCTTTTATATATAGTAATAGATTTGATGCTAAAGAAGCATGTAATAAATGATCATTCAATAATTGCAAATGTGCAACATCTTACTTAGTAAAATGCAAGTGGAATAATAGTTTGGTGTATAGAATTTTCCTTTCAACCCTGATCTAATTAGAATTTTACACAACCAAGACTTTGGTCTCTTTTCCTTCATCATCATTAGCACCAGACGGACCTGTAACATGTTTTTGCACCACTCTATACTCTTGCCTCACCACTTGCTTTTCCTTATCCTTCCTCAGCTTCCCCTTCTAACGCATCTTCAGATTATGCCCCTGTTGTTAACAACGAATACAAAATGCTAGGAGTGTTTCATAAACCACCTCCTGCAAACGGCTAGAAGGTTTCCCAGGCACACCAATCCAAAACGACTTGAGTGGTGACTTCGCAGTAAAAGGTTTACACAAGTAATTTGCATAAAAGCTCAATAGAATTCTTATTACAACAAGTCAATATATAATACAAGACTGTGGTTAAATAAGGAATGTACATCTATAAACAGAAACTGCAACAGATTGATCACAATCCTAATTACATAGAGAGAAATAGGGGATGACCATTAATCATGGGATTAACATGTATCATATTGATTCTCTTATATGCCCCCTCAAAATTAAGGTGCCATCAACAACATTGATTTTGCTATGTAGAGTTTGAAACTAAGATCTTGCAAGGGGCTTGGTAAGTAAATTGGAAAGTTGATCATTTGTATGGACATGGGTGACGCGAAGCTGGCCGCAACGAACATAATCCCGAACAAAGTGAAGGTCAATAGCTATGTGCTTCATTTTGGAGTGCATAACCGGATTAAGACTGAGTTGAGTGGCACTGACATTGTCGCAGAGAAGCAGTGGAGTGTCACGAAGCTTAAGACCAAGTTCAATGAGAATAGAATGAATCCAGGCTATATCTGAGGTAGCAGTGATGAGAGCTCGATACTCAGCTTTTGTGGATGAACGAGCAACTGCCTTTTTGCTTCCGAGTAAGCCAGCTAATGGGGTTGTTGCCTAGAAAAATAATATAGGCAGTTGTGGACTTGAGATCGTCAAGATTACCCCCCTAATTGACATCAGAGAAATCGCGAAGAGTAGGGTTTGTTTACTGACGTAAAAGGATACCAAAATGAATGGTATGTTTGACATATCGCAGGAGCCATTTGACATGTTGCCAGTGGGAGATAGTGGGTTGATGCATGTACTGAGCAAGATGATTGACTGCAAAATCCAATGTTTGGACAAGTAAAAGACAGATATTGAAGAGAGCCAATAGTGCAACGATATTCAGTGGCATCACAGCTAGCAATACCATCGTTAAGAAGGAGCTTGGCAGACACGGCCATAGGTGTTTGTACTTCTTTGGCACCAGTCATCTTTAAATGGGTGAGAAGATAATGGACATATCGATTCTGAGATAGAAATAAACCTTGCTTGACAGGTATAACTTCCACCCTGAGGAAGTAATGCAAGTTACTCAATTCTTTCAAGGAGAATTTGTTACCCAAGGACTGAACAACATGTTGCAGGAATTGAGTGTTGTTGCTGGTTAGAATTAAATCATCGACATAGACCAGAACATAGAAGAGAATGTCGTCCCGATTGTAGATGAACAGGGAGTTGTCTGATTTGGAGTAAAAAAATCCCAAATCCAATAGACCAGACTGCAATGCATTATACCAGGCTCTAGGGGACTGCTTGAGGCCATAGATGGATTTTTGAAGTGCACAGACATGTTACAAATGAGATTGATCAACAAAACTGACTAGTTGTTGCATGAAGACTTGCTTAGTGAGTTGGCCATACACCGAGCAAGTCTTCATGCAGGAACGCATTATTAACATCCAGTTGATGTAGTGACCAGCCATTAGAAAGGGCCAAAGAGAGAATCAGCCATATGGTGGTAGGTTTGATAACGGGAAATCCTTTGGTGACGAGGCGTGCTTTGAATCTGTCCACAGTACCATCAGGGTGGCGCTTAACATGAAACATCCATTTGTAGCCAACTAAGTTAGATGCAGGGGGTTTTGGGACAAGTTTCCAGGTGCCGTGGGAAACCGACACAGTGAATTCATCGGCCATGGCTTTGCACCACTAAGGGTCCTTGAGAGCTTGAGAAACACACGTCGGTTCCAAGGTTGAGCAAGGGGATGATGCTTCATGGTTACCGAGAGTTTTTTGGGACAAAAAATATTATTCTAAGTTCTAGTAACCATAGGATGGGTTAGACGAGGTGGGGTGATGTATGCTGGCTAAGGAGACTCAGGGCGAGCTGAAGAATGAATGGGAGAGGTTGAGGACATACATGGAGTATACGTTGGAGTGGCAGGGACAAGAGGTGTAAGAGGCAAACTATCCGAAGCAGGAAGAGTGACAGGAGGCACCGGGGAAGGAGATGCAAGACTAGCAGGGGAAGAGATGAGAAGAGGCTCGGGAACACGAGGAGGTGCATTTTTTAAGGGAAACATATGTTCGTCAAAGGTAACATTTCGAGAGAGATATAACTTGCCCGTGTGGAGGTCCAAACACTTGAATGCATGTTGAGTGAGGGAGTACCCCAGGAAAACACAAGGTTGAGACTTTGGTTGGAGCTTGTTGGTTCTGTAAGGAACAAGCGAAGGATAACATTGGCACCCAAACGTTCATAGTTTGTTATATAGTCTGGCTCTCGATCAAAGAGTTCAAAGGGACTTTCACACGAGAGTAAGAGAGTAGGAAGATGGTTAATGAGGTAAACCGCAGTAGCGACAGCATAGGTCCAGTAATTAGAGGGAGCCGAGGCATGATGGAGTAGAGTCATACCTGTTTCAACAATATGGCGATGACGACGTTCAGCCGTGCCATTTTGTTGAGGGGTTTGTGGGGCAGTAGTGAAATGACTAATACCCCGACCACTAAGAAAGGAGCGTAGTTTGATGAACTCACCACCACTGTCTGAGTACAAGTTTTTAAGTTTGCATGAAAATTGATTTTCAACCATGGAAGTAAATTGCTCAAACGTAGCACTAACATCAGACTTATGCCACAAGGGGTAAAACCAATAGTACTTAGTGAAATGATCAACAAGTAACAAATAATATTGATAACCATTAATGGAAGGGACCAGGGAGGGTCCCCACACATCAGCATACAAGAATTCAAGAGGAACAATACTCTTGAGAGAAGTAGAACTAAAGGGAAGTTGATGCGACTTATTGCGTTGACAGGAAATACAAGACAAGAGAGATTTAGAGTGGGAAACAGGTAAGGCGTGACTGCGAATAAGAGATTACAAGATCTTTGGAGTGGGGTGCCCCAACCGATGATGCCAGCGATCGAAGGAGACACGAGTTCCAGCTAATCGAATTTGATATGCCTGAGGGAAAGATGAAATGAATGCCATTGGATAGACCCCATCTTCACACCTACCGCGCATGAGAATTGCCCCCCTCGTCCGATCCTTCACAGGGTTAAAAAAAGGATGAAACTCAATAATTACATTATTGTCATGTGTAAATTTGTGAACAGATATCAAGTTTTTATGGATGAGAGGCACATGTAAGGTGTCTTTTAATGTGAGGGATCGAGAAGGAGAAGAAATGGTAGTCCTATACCATCACCGAGAACCACCTCATCCTGGCCCTCATATTCTGAGTGAATGGAGAGATTGGCTAAGTCAAATGTGATATTATGAGAAGCCGCAGAGTCAAGGAGCCATTTGCCATTTGGTGGAGCTGTCGAAGTGGCACAGTTTGCAGCAGGACGTGACCAAAGTTTGAAACATGTTTTAGCAGAATGGCCAGACTGATCACAGATTTGGCAAACAACAGGAGGCTTCTTTCATCCAGATTTATTGTTGGAATATTTTTAGGATCGAGATTTGTTATTTTTGTATCGGCCATTGGATTGTTTATGTTGCAAAGAGTTTGCAATAACAACAAGAGCAGAAGTATGACCATCCATGCATTTGATGTAGTGCTCATGACCAATGAGCAAATCATGTAACTCGGCAAAAGAGAGAGCAAGCTCTTTTGTGCGAATGGGAGCCACCATGTCTCTGAATTCTGAGCCAAAACCATTAAGAACATATAGCATCAAATCATCATCTGAAACTGGTGCATCAATAAGGGAAAGTTCATTAGCGATCACCTTGACCGCATGAAGAAATTTAGATACCGTGCGAGAACCCCGTTGAATGAGGGTTAAGTCTTCCTTCAACTGCATGATTCGAGCCCATGATTTGTTAGTAAACAGATGGGCGAGATGCTGCCAAGTATCACGACTTGTTGTGGTCATGGCGATGAGAGGCAATATAGTTTCAGAAACTAACGAAAAGATTGCATTGAGCAGCAACTGGTCCTATCAATACTAGTGTGCATAGCGAGCCAAGGCAGAGGAAGAGGACTTCGTAGTAGGTGTGGGAGGACACAGAAGTGTGCCATCCAAATAACACATTAGATCATAGCCAAATAAGATGGTTATGAATGTTGCACGCCAGGAGGGATAATTCAAGGCAGTAAGTTTATAAGGTAGTTGGCTAGAGGTGTTGATGGCAATCAAAGGGAGGTATGTGGAAGGATCGAAGCCTCCCGAGACAGAGTGGACACTGGATGACATATTGCAAAGGAGGATCGTTATTCTTGTGAGAGAAGAAGACCTTCTGATACCATAAAAGGTTTACACAAGTAATTTGCAGGAAAGCTTAATAGAATTCTTATTACAACAAGTCAATATATAATACAGGACTGTGGTTAAATAAGGAATGTACATAGAGACTGCAATAGATTGATCACAATCCTAATTACATACAGAGAAATCGGGGATGACCAGTAATCATGGGATTGACGTGTATCATACTAATTCTCTTATATGTAGCATCCAATTTCAAACAAACCCATCAGTTCTCGTAGCACATCATGTAGAATTATCACAACGAATAAATCTACCTATAGGCATCGTAAGGATACACAAAATAGAATATTGATAGAAATTTGGGGACAATCCAGGAAGGAAAACCAAAACCGGAACAACCAAAAGTTCCTCATCCTCTTCAAAACTCAGAGCCAATGAAATGGCTGATAATGCTCTCCATTAATTTCACAGGCCTCCCTCGAGAAAGCGTTATTGAAATCATCCTCCGTCGTTAGACGAACAAAAACATTGCGTTGCTTTCTCATGGAGGAAACCACTGCCAAACCTACCAAACCCATCTATTCTTGATGAAAACACGAATTGCATCCAGGAAAGGGTGTTGCCTCAAAAACTTCCACAACAAAGAGAACCTCAAAGGCTCTATAGATTTTTGAATCTCTTCCTTCGAAAATTGAAAATACACTTCCCCCCATCCATCATTTTAGAAGCCCTCATTGACAAATTTACCTCAGCAATCGGCTGAGGAGTATCAGAAACCAAAAGGATCACAGTTTGGCCACCAGCATGGGGCCTCTAGGGCCTGCGGCTGCCATGGAAACCACACGAACAAACCCTAGGCACAAAATCACCTAGCCAAACCTAATCCAGGAAGTTTCTCTTAAAAAAATAATAAATAAATCAGAAGCTTACCTATGTTAATCCCTCTTCTTGAGGAGATTTAGGTTAGGGTTCTACCCTTTGGAATGCCATTAAAGACTTAAGAGAGAAAAAATGCTAGAAAAAAAAAAAAAAAAAAGCCAGAGAGAGAGACAATTGAAGAAGAAAGGAACCTCCCTAACCAAACAACGATTCAAAAAGAATAAGTAATATCAATGAGCAGACACGGTGAAAACCCATATGTTTCATGTAATTTTTTCCTGCCTGTATTTTTTCGAACTCCATTTTTATTAGTCTAAGTTGATACTATGCTCATGAAGTATGAAGTATTGAGTTTGTTTATTTTTATTTTTCCAACCTTTGGTGCTAGTGTTGAGGGGAGAGAGAGAGAGAGAGAGAGAGAGAGAGAGAGAGAGAGAGAGAGAGAGAGAGAGAGAGAACCTTGAGAGAGTTTGGTACGATTACAGATCAATTCTACGTTCTTAAAAACATAGAAAGCTTACATGTCCACTTTTTATTAAAGGTGTAAAAATGGGTTTCTTAGGCCATCATGTTGGAAGCGTCTCTCTTTAACTACACATTGTTGATTGATTTCTATTCAGTTAATCAGCTACCCATTATAGACAGTAAATTAACTTTAGAAGTTAATTAACCACTTGTTAATATATTATTAAAAAATAGAAAGTTTGTCCTGCTTTAGTTTTGTGTTTTTGGGTATGGAAGAAATAAAACAACCTCTTCTCTCTCTACAATTTTCTTAGAGTAACTATTTTGAAAACTCTTGGTATTGAAGTGTGGAACTAATTTGATAGACTCTAGCAACCCCTAAGGCTGCATTTGGATGTTGAGCTGAGCTAAACTGAATTTTTTATAATTAGTAATAGTGAGTTGAGTTAGTGGAATAAATTCTGTAGAACCCATCTAAGATAAGTTTATATATGTTTAGATGTTAAAATAAATTTAGAACTATTTATAAGAAGTTAAAATCATCTCAATATAGTCTAACAACCAAACGGGCCCTATGTGATAGAGTGCAATTTTAACACTTTGAACGTGGTTGCAACTAGAAACCTCATCCTTCAACTAGAACACACACCCTAAGGGGTGATTTTACACAGCTACCAAAGAAGGGTCATTGCACAAGAAATTAATTATGCCATTTTCAAGTCGCACATGAAACTTCTAACGGCAATTAATTAATTACTTGCAACTATTTTGAATATATGATGCACTGGCATTGGATTAGTCAAATGTCAGTACTTTTCATATCTTATAGAATGTTGATGAAATTGAGTCTACATTGAATTAGCTAAACACTTTTTATATAAAATATTAGCTATTGTAAATCTATCCCACATTCTATATATGAAAACAACTATAGCTTCTTCAAACTAGTATTTTATTATTTATTGTCTCACATTCATCCCACATTTGAGATTATTATATTATAGATATGGGATTTTTATAGATTGTACATATGAGATTTTTATTTATATAATATGAGATTTCACCACCTATGTACATATGAGATTATTATATTATAAACTGTTGGATTGTGAAAATAAAAATGAATATGATTGTTAGAGGTTATTGAAGATTATGAAAATAAAATAAAAAATTATTAAAAAATATAAATTAATTAAAGAAATATAAATAATAAAAAATAATAATAATTTATTATTATAAAAATGTAATGGCTAATACAATATAGATTTTAAGTATTAAATGATTAACTAAAATTTAAAAAATTATATATTCTTCAAATTTTAAATATTGAGACTATGAATGTAATACCAATGCTATGAGTTCTTAAGAGCCATGGCAACTATTTTCAATCAAATGATTCAGATTTTACTATCTCCCTTGTACCACCTCGAGACATTTTATAATCACGGCCGGCCCACTTAGGCCATAGAGCGGCCCACGAAGGGTAGTACCGTTCTCTAAAAATGATCAATAATTATTCCTTGACCTACGTGACCGTATATCTGTGTTCTTATCTGTATTTGATTGATTAACTTGCCTTTTTTTTTTTTTATTTGCCCGTTTTGTTTGATTTGCTTCATGAGAAAAAATGGATCATTGTGTCACAGGTAGGAGTATAATATGTAACAAGATTCTTGAATTTAATATGAACACGATTGGGGTATAATGGGTCTGGTCTGATCCGATTTTAAATAAAATTTAGAATCGAACCAGTAGGTACTGATTTTACATTTTCAAAAACTAATTATGTACCGGTTATTCCCTAAACTAATACATCCAGTTTTACCGATTCTTTCTGTTTTTTTATTTTAATAAAATGCAAATTTATAAAAAAAAATAAATCTATTTATAAAAAGGTAAACATATATATACATACATGCATGTATACACGTATGATAATATCATATGATGATCATATGTAACAATGTTGATGGGAAGCTCAATTACTACTTCCATATATAATATTCTAGAGATCTTATTTACAACTATGGTATATAAATGCAAATGTTTTGATATTTAGGATTTTTTTTTTTCAATTTTAAACTGATTTTAAGTGATAAAAAAAATATTAATGTGATTTATCAATTTCAATTTAAAGTTTTACAATTTCAATTTATTTTTAAATTAATTTATATTATTAGATCTTATATATAAAAATTATATATAATATTAAAAATAATTTAAAATATATATCATATAGAATTGGTCAGGCCTAAGGGGAAGCTTAAATATTAATACAGATTTCAAATTCTACCAAGTATTTGTCATCATCAAAAATGGAGAGATTGTTGAACCTAAAATTTCAAGTTTTGTCTAATTATATATCTACACATGGATTTTGATGATAACAAATAAATTCAAAGAATAAAAGAGTCTCAAACTCAAGTTATCTGCACAATAGAGTTAAGCACATCAAGAAACCAAGTATGAGAAAGAATGGAACAAATTCACATTAAAACTTATAGAGTAATGTTGTAAATCTTTTAAAAATTTAAAATTAGGATTAAGGCTTAAAATTAAAATTTATCATAAAGCATTAAAATACATTTTTTACATGTGCATGAATATTTTGAAAATTAAATTTGAAAATTTTGAAAGATGATTGATTGTAACCTTTCACATGTCATGACATGATTAAAGGTTTGAATTTTAAAAATATTAAAGATAATTGATTGTCATCTGTCACATGTACATGCTTTATTTGAATATTTTTAAAAGTAATTGATACTCTTTTTAACTTATGTAAAAAGTAGATAATTTTGTTTGAAAATTTTAAAAATATTAAAGATGATTGATTGTCATCTTTCACGTGTGCATGCTTTATTTGAATATTTTTAAAAGTGATTGATGCTCTTTTTGACTTATGCAAAAGGTAGATGATTTTGTTTGAAAATTTTAAAAAATAAATAGTACTCCTTTTGTTATAAGCGAAAAGTAAAAGGATTAGATTTGAAATTTTTAAAAAGTGAATGATATTATCTTTGACAAATGAAAAAGAAAAAACTTTTATTTGAATTTTTTTTAAAAAGTGAATGATGTTGTCTTTGAAATGTAAATCTTTTTAAATTTGAATATGAAATCTCATATGTCTATAAATAGATCATTTGAGAGTTTCATATTTACAACACCAAAAGCATATAATATTCATTTAAAATTTTCATTCTCTCTTCTCTAAACATTGAATATTAATTCTTGTTCATTTTGAGGGAGATATAGTTTGTACTGTATTATTCTTATTTCATTCATTGAGAAGTGTTCTCTGATAACCTACCCACTAGCAACTCTTGTATAAATAAAATGGTGTGTATAACCCTTGTGCATGTAGAAAGTGTTCTACATAAGGAATAGCTGAATCAGCACGTGTAAGGTGATTGCAAGTGTAGAAGGTGTTCTATACGGATCTTTTATAGCGGTATTGTTCAAAAGTATAATAGGTTTCTATCTCAACCTGAAGGATGTTGAATAGTGAATTTGAGGATCCTCAAGAGGTAGCTTAAGGCAAGGATGTAGGCAGTTGGATCAAATCTCGTTAACATACTGAGTTTGCTTCTCTCTTACCCTTACTCGTTATATTCATTGCTGCTTCGTATTTAGTTTATATTTTATATTGTGTATTTGATTTATAATTTATAATTTTTAAATACAACTCAATTTACCTCTCTCTTGTGTTAATCATCTGGGTAACAGAAGACCAGCTTGCTAACATTTTCACGAAATATCATCCACATGGTCAACTTCATGATCTTATTTTCAAACTCAAGAATTGATTCCACCATCTAGAGTTTGAGGGGAGATGTTGATGTATATGTATACTACTTTGATTAGAAGACTACTTTGATTAGGAGATCATCCTACATTAATTTACTTTCTTAATTTATTTTGTCATCTTTCCTAAATAGGCACTTTTAATGGACATATTATTCATTAAGAAAATATAGAAGTCTTTTTTATTAAATTCTATTTTACTTATTTTATTCATTTCTTACAAATACAGTAATTAGAAACTTTGGAGAAAAAGTCAAAACTATGAGAAGAAGATATTTAGCTACAAAACAAAACAATATTTTGAGGTGTAAACAGTAAACAGATCGATGTTGAAGAAGATTGATCTCAAAATATTGTGGGTTAGGCCTTCAACGCCCAACCATGCATCACATTAATGAATTGAAAAACTATCTCCATAAATATATAGCATATTCTTACAAACTAACATGAAGGGATATTTTTTACAATCATAAGTTGATTATATTACAAAAAAGTTATATACAATCACTTTTACGTAATCATTGTGTAACTTTTTTTAATATAAAATAATTATTTTGATCAATCACATTAGTAGGATATATAAAATATATGCAAAAATGACTGTATATAGCAAAACTCATGACATTATAAGTTATTTATTTTTTATTTATTTTTCACTTCACAATAAATAATAATATAAATAGTTTGAGTGTCTTTTTTCATATATCTTATATAACCACTAGAGGAGAAAAAGATAATTGTAATTTGCACTACATGGAGTTGGCCTCATGGGAGCAGATCATGAATGTGGCGAATGTGGCCAACTGAACCAAGGCAGTGGATAATGACTTCACCTAGCAATCTTGTTTGAATGGTTACTTTGAATTTTAACAATGTCTCCCAAACCATGACATTATTAAAATTGTACATGGGATCTATCAAGTCTGGCCCATTTTCATTTTTATTTTTAAAATGTTTATAAGTTGTTTTTTGTTTTTAAAAAATTATTTTTTTCATTTTTGTTTACTTTTTAGACTTTCGACTTTTCCAACTTGTAGATGTTTCAATTTTTATAAAGATATTTATAAATTTATCTTTGTAAGGCACTATAAATTGTATATATAATAATTTACAGTTCCGATTTGAACTGGTCGGATTGTTGTTGAGGCTTTAACAGACACCAATAGCATTCCACCACATCACATATTCCACATAAACCAAAAGATGCGCATCACAATGGATTAATGAATTGTGCAAAAACAAAACCCATAAGCCCTAGCCATTCTTCGACCTCAACCTCATCACCTTAATCTTTTCTTGTCGCTGTCACCCACCACCACTCTGTCACCCTCCAATAATTTCACCTTCACCCACCATACTCTCTGTTGTTTGCTGGGTTTGTTCATGGCTAACATTAAACTCTTTCT
Organism: Carya illinoinensis; assembly: GCF_018687715.1. Taxonomy (NCBI): domain Eukaryota; kingdom Viridiplantae; phylum Streptophyta; class Magnoliopsida; order Fagales; family Juglandaceae; genus Carya; species Carya illinoinensis. Next base: position 35,077,465 of record NC_056752.1, on the reverse strand, counting down.
TGCTTCATTAAATAATAAATATTGGCCTCAATGATCCTTTTGCTCCCTACTTTTCTTGTACTCATTTCTGTTGTATAGAACTTTGAGATAAAGCCCATTCAACTTTATAGTAAATGTTATGGTTCTATATGTTAGAGTTACATCATTTGGATGATGACCCAATCAGTTTCTCTTGCTCTAGGATTAGAATTTGAAGCTTAGCTTTGCCCAAAGAATGGAGATTTTCTAGATTTCTTTCTGTTTCTTCTTTTCAACACTCATTCTGGCCATGCTTGCTCTCATTTCAATTGCATAGTTGACTCCAAGTGAAACCCGAATTCTTTTCCAAGTTCGAAAACTCCTTGAACCTTGAACTTTGAAGCTCTTCAGGGATGGTCAAATTGGACCAATTTCTATTTTCTCCCTCCCTCACCTTCTCTCAAGATTGTCTGCTCAAACAATCGCCTGACTGAATTGTCTATGGTCAAAAACAAAAGCTCCCATTCTCACAACCCAAAACCTAATTTTGTGGAATTTTTTGTTTCTCAGCAAATTCTGTCTAAAATGTTCTCCATAGATCCTCTTTTCACTATTCTAACAAAGCTTCCAAACTAGTTTCCTTGGGCTTGTGGGTCCTTTGCTAGCCAAGATCAAATAGTTCTAGTCGCTTGAAGTGCTAAATATTAGCTTGAATTTTCTCTATGGAGAGATTCCTTCATCAGTTGCTTCGTTGAAAATTCTGAGAAGTGTTGTTTTGGTAGATAATTTGTTCAATGCGAGAACTGGTCTAGGCCTAAGAAGTCTAGAAACGAAATCGAACCAGTTCTAGCCAATTTTGCCGTTACAGAAATTGGTTCCAGATCGGTTTGATTGGTTCGGGCTGATTCAATCCAATTTTTCAGTTTCTCGATTTTCTTTTACACCCTTAAACACGACACTAAATTAGCAAGTTTAGGTTTGATATTAACGGGTTTGAATTAAAATGAGTTGACCTGTTAAGACACAATTTATAAACGCGTCAATAACAAGTCAGTCCACTTAACCCAAAATCAACATGTTTCGACTCATTTAGATTTTATTTCAAAATTATAATTTTATTATTGTTAAGTTATAATAATGATATTTCTTAGTATACTTATATTTTTATTGTTGTGTGTAATTATGGACCTATACTCATATTTGTTATTATAGAATTTTTAATATTAGTTTTATTATATGTTAAAATTTGAAAAGCACTGATATTTTTTGTTATTAGGTAGTCTTATTTTTTTTAAGATTTTGTGGTTATTAATAAATATAAATTTTAAACTTTTACATGAAATTATGTTAATTAGGTCAACTAGGTTCTGCGTGCTAGTTCAACTCATATACATGAAACGGGTATAAATGAGTCGAGCCATGTCATGTTGATCTATTTTTAATTAGGGTAGGTTTGGAGCTTCAAACAAGACATAAAATTCTCATATAATCTAATTTCATCTTATTCTCAAATAGAATTCAAATAAAAAAATTTCAAACTATTCACTACAACTTTTTCAAACTTTTAAATAAAAAATAGAAAAAAATTCTAAATTTTTTAAATTTTCAAACGAAAATAATATTATAAAACTATATTCTTACAATATTTTAATTTTAAAATATTTTTTATTCAACTTTTTCTCTCTCCTTCCTAAAACCCAAATAATACTCAACTCAAAATATCTCACTACTATTCACAAACTTTCTTACTACTATTTACAAAACTCTCATCTCATCTCACTCTCCAAACCAGTCCTTAATTATTAAACATGTTAAACCAATTGCCACGACACAATCTGGTATCTAAATGAGTTGGTGTAAAGTTTAATGGATCGGGTTCAAGTTAACTTATATTGTCGAATTGAATTGACACAACACGAACACGACCCAAAAGTACAAATTGTCACCCCTAATCATGGAAGATTACTTGCAATCTTGTATGCTTTGAAGCATCATCACAACCAATTAATTAATTAATAAATTAATTATCCTTGATTGGCCTCTTGTTTTACAAGTTGTTCACTATTTTCATGTATATTATCACATATTTGTAGGGGATGATAATGCGAGATTAGTAAAGAAAAATAGAGAAAAACAATTATACAACACAAGATTTACATGATTCAGCAATTTGCTTATGTCTACCGAATTGTAGGGGATTTTTTTTCAATAGAATGTAGAAGTACACCATGAAATACACTTGTTTCTCACTCCTCACACACTCTCTTTATCTATTGCTCAAGCTCGCCTCTTCTCTTCCAAAATGCCATTTTGTGTTCCAATGAGATTGATGATCCTCCAACTGCATCGCATGCCCTAGAGTGCTCCTAGGTATTCGAACCTCGTTACTCTAGTTAGGTAAGAGCACCTCTTACACATCTCCAAGTTTAGAATTTTTTTTATACTCTTGCTGCTCTTCATGAACCTTACACTTTTTGTGAAGTAGTTATGATCCTTTTTGGTAAAAAGCTATGTCAAATGAATTAGATGCACTCACCAAAACTCCTACTTGGGACCTAGTGGATTGGAAAATCTACAGTTGGATGCAAGTGGGTATACAAAATTAAGACTTGTGCAGATGGATCAATTGAGTGATACAAGGCTCACCTCGTGTAGATGATCTCAAGCAAGCTTCTCATGTGTGGTTTGCCAAATTCAGTTACGTGGTTGCTCAGTAAGGTTTTATTCCCAATTCACATGGTTACAATATTACTGTGGACCATTAATGAAAGTATTATTATTATCCTTTTATATATTGACAACATAATTATCATTAGGGATGACATTTCTAGGATACAAAGTCTTCAAGTAGTTCTGAGTCAGAGTTTCAAGATGAAGGACTTGGGCAGACTCGACTACTTTCTTGGTCTTGAGGTTACTTCTGACACAGACCGTTATTACCTCTCTCAATCTAAATATACTTCTTGTATGCTTTCCTAAGCTAGTTTGAGTAACAACAAGACTGTCACCACTACTCTTGAGACCAATGTCAAGTTCCTTGCACCGATGATGAGCCTCTTTCTAATACTACTCTCTATAGGCATCTGGTCAATAGTTTTATTTATCTCACAATGATACGACTAGATATTTCTTCTACAATATATTTGGTTAGCCAGTTTATGAATGCTCCTCAATCTACCCACTATGCTACAGTTCTTCATATCTTGCATTACATCAAGGGGACTCTATTTCATGGATTTCATTTTTTTTCACACTCATCTCTTAATATTTGGACATATTCTGGTGCTAATTGGGCTGGAGATTCAACTAATCATCAATCTACCACTGATTATTGCTTCTTACTAGGAACTTCTCTCATTTATTGGTGTAGTAAGAAGCAATATGTTGTTGCTCTTCAGTATAGAACTTGAGTATTGTGCTTTTATTGACACTACATCTAAGCTTCTATGATTACGTTGGCTTTTGGTAGGTATGGTTGCCCTTCAAATGACTTGTTTTCCTATTTATTGTACCAATCATAGTGTCATACAGATTTCTCATAATGATGTTTTTCATGCGTGTACCAATCACATCAAGATTGATTATCACTTTATTAGGCATCATCTTCAGTAAAACATATTACTTCTTCATTCCATCTCCTCTGAAGACCAGTTTGCTAACATTTTCATGAAATATCATCCACACGGTTGTCTTCGTAATCTTGTTTTCAAACTCAAGAATTGATTCCACCATCTAGAGTTTGAGGAGAGATGTTGATGTATATATATACTACTTTGATTAGAAGACTACCTTGATTAGGAGATCATCCTACATTTATTTACTTCCTTAATTTATTTTGTCATCTTTCCCTGTAAATAGGCACTCTTAATGGACACGTTATTCATTAAGAAAATATAGAAGTCTTTTTTATTAAATTCTATTTTACTTATTTTATTCATTTCTTACAAATATAGTAATTAGAAACTTTGTAGAAAAAGTCAAAACTATGAGAAGAAGATATATATTTAGCTACAAAACAAAACAATATTTTGAGGTGTAAACATTAAACAGACCCCTCTTGAAGAAGATTGATCTCAAAATATTGTGGGTTGGGCCTTCAACGCCCAACCATGCATCACATAATGAATTGACAAACTATCTCCATAAATATATAGCATATTTCTTACAAATTAACATGAAGGGGTATTTTTGACAATCATAAGTTGGTAATATAGTAATCATATGTATATGATATTACAAAAAAGTTATATACATTCATTTTTGTTTAGTCATTGTGTATTCTACTAATGTGATTGACTGTATCTCTTTTTTTTAATATAAAATAACTGTTTTGATCAATCACATTAGTAAAGTGTATAAAAAATATACAAAAGTGACTGTATATAACAAAACCCATGATACTATAAGTTATTCATTTTTTTATTATTTATTTTTCATTTCACAATAAATACTAAGATAAAAGTTTGAGTTTCTTTTATCGTATATCTTATATAACCACTAGACGAGAAAAAGATAAATTGCAATGTCCTAATTGTAATTTTTACTACATGCGAGTTAGCCTTATGGGAGCGGATCATCGAATGTAGCCAATTGAACCAAGGTAGTGGATAATGAATCCACCCGGCAATCTTGTCTGAAGGGTTACTTTCAATTTTAACAATGTCTCCCAAAACATGACACTATTAAAATTGTAACATGGGATCTACCAAGTCTGGCCCTTTTTATTTTTAATTTTAAAATGTTTATAAGTTGTTTTTTGTTTTTCAAATTTTTTTTTTTTTTTTTTGTTTAATTTTTAGTCTTTCGGCTTTTACAACTTGGAGATGTTTTAGTTTTTATCAAGATATTTGTAAATTTATTTTTATAAGGCACTATAAATTGTATATAAAATAATTTACAGTTTCTATTTGAACCGGTCGGGTTGTTGTTGAGGCTTTAATAGACAACAATAGCATTCCATCATATCACATATTCCACGTAAACTAAAAGAGGCGCATCACAATGGATTAACGAATTCTGCAAAAACGAAACCCATAAGCCCTAGTCATTCTTCGACCTCAACCTCATCACCTCAATCTTCTCTTGTCGCTGTCACCTACCACCGCTCTGAGGAAACTCTATCTGAAACGTTTGTTAAATATTATAACATGAACATTAATAAACGGATCTTCGATTTTATATGATCCACAATAATAAATAGTAATAAATAAATGCGTACCTTTATTATCAGTTTGATGAAAAATTTAGATCTGACTATGAGGGAAGGATCACCCTAACAACCTTGCATCACAAGTGTCTCACGATGGCAAAAAGCACTCTAATGTTGTAGGTGAGAACCCTTTAACCCCTCAGTGCTATTTATAGATTTCTGACCATCAAAAAATCTCAGAGTTTGTATCTGACTATAATTAGAGATATAGAGTTTTAATCTTATCTCTAAGGAGTTTTCTTATCCCTTTATCACTCATATTTTATCTGATAAGTTTGAACTATTTCACACTCAATTAGGATGGGTGTGTGGGACATAGAGTTTAAATAAAACTCAACGTTCTCCATTGATCATTTCTTCACTGTTCGAACAAAGCTTCCAGACTTGAAAGTGTTGTCACTTGTTTCCTTTGGCTTGTGGGGTCCTTTGCTAGCCAAGATCGAATGGTTCTAGTCGCTTGAAGTGCTAAATATTAGCTTGAATTTTCTCTATGCAAAGATTCCTTCATCAGTTGCTTCGTTGAAAATTATGAGAAGTGTTGTTTTGGCATATAATTTGTTTAATGGGAGAGGATGGAGGGGATGAGGGATGGGTCATCGTGCGTGATCTCCTGCAGTGGGGACACATGGTAGCTAAGGTGAGAAGCCTACATAACACTCACCTATTGGAAAGCTATTATTTGAAAAATAGTATCTTGGACGGCCTGAAGATTAACTCAATAATTTAATAAGACAGGGCATTTGTCCCCAAAGTAATGCTAAAAGTACTAGGGTGTGTAAGTCCTATGCAAACCTTTTGAAAAATAATGTGGTTTCTTATTAAAAATAAAAATATTATAAGGAAGTCTCACACTACACATATACACATAATTAAATATATGTAATTTATCATTTTTGTCATTCTATTTAAACACACACATATTTAAGCATTAAGATAGAATGGTAAAAGTGACGAATCATATGTTAGTTAAGTGAGCGAGTGTGGTATAAGGCTTTTGTATAAAATTTCTCTATTAAAAAATAATTTTTTTATGTGAATTTTAAATATATCAACTTTTTTTAAAATGGGTGCACGAAACTTTTATAAATGTCTGGATGATTTTCCTAATCTCTAAATATAGTAAGAGTTTTACTATATAGAAGTCGATGTATTTTCACATCGCTTAAAATGAGATCTATTATAATTTAAAAAAAAAAAAACCAATTATTTGTTTATATTGTTAATGTGAACAGCTTTCACATAAATATTATGTTGAGTATGTTAAAAAAAAAAACTTTTAAATAGATTTTCTCGGATAATAAAAATTTCGCCACAGAAAAACCGGTGAGCAGTAGAAAAATACGCAGATTTCGCGAATCTTGAATGGAACAAGTCCGTGGGTGACTAACGGCGTCGTATCTTCTTCGGGAACATACCAACGTTTTTTTCAAAACAAAACAATTTTGCCATTACTACGAAGCAGCCAACATGGTTGGGTGCGGTTTCTCTTTCTTCTTCGTTCAATCACAAGGAAAATCGGTTTTTGTCGCCGAATCGGCTCTGCCCCACTTGGTGATTCAAAAGGGTGATCTCAAAGTTGTGCATTTCCAAGTGGGTATGCTGTTGATCTCTCACCCGTTTTCTCTCACATCTCTTTTTCTGTCACATCTTAATATTATTATCGTCACTCTTTTTGAGTTTCTTGGAATTCTGTTTTGGTTGCCAAAAAAGCATGCGGAGGCATAAGAATGGAAACTCAAAAAACAGAAAAATTGCTATTTTATATTATGTACCCCAATTTATTGCAACCAAACGAAGGCTCCATTCATTGTTTTCTACTTTTGATTTATGAAAGATGGCAAGTTTGATATGTTCCTTTCTTTTCTTTTTCTTTGATTTTCAGATATTTCTCCAGTTTTTTAGAGGCTAATGCAATTGTTCTGAATGAATTTATTATGGTGATAAACTATTCTGGGAAAATGACATGCGGGGAGATACACTCGTGGACCTTTAGTGGGCTAGTGGGTGCATTTCTTGATCTCGGCATAGCCTATCTCTTACTGTGTGCATCAACTCTTGCTTATTTGGCCTCGAAGTTTCTGGGTTTGTTCGGATTGTGCCTGCCTTGTCCTTGCAAGGGACTATTTTGGAACCCCTGTGGTGGTCTCTGCTTGCAAAGAGCATTAGTGAATTGCCCGCCGGTGAAAATTTCTTCGGTTCAGTTGTCAGTGAAGAGCAAGTTTCCTTTTGATCAGACATGGGCTGACGACCCAAATTCCCAATCTAATACAGAGTCGGTGGATAAAAGAAATCGTGACAACAGGCATGTTGAGATGGATGGTGAAGCATCATGTAGCTCGTTATTGCAGGGGGCACAAGATAACGTAGGCAGAGAATTGGAGGAAAGTAATGAATCTGGTTTTGAGTTTGGAACGGTGAACTTGGAAGCCATTAAAGGAGGAAGGTTTGATTTTAAACGAAAGGGTGCTGCAGGTCAGAGGAAGAGGCTTGGTCTTCGGAGGCGTCACAGAGGGAGGGTCGTTGATAATGGGAACTCTTGGGCAGGTTCATCGTATGATCATTCTTCTTTGGATGCAAAAGAGAGTTCTCAGACTCCTTCCAGTGCTTGCAAAATAGGAACACGCATTACCGAAGAAGGCAGCTCAGATCCAATGAATTCTGGAGGTGGTAGCCTTTCTTGAGATTGTCACTTTCGCTATGAATCTCACTTTTCAGTCTATATTTTTTTCTATTGCTCTTAAATTGTTTTATTTCTAATTTGAACCTCTATCATTATCATTTTTTTTGTTGTAGTTTTAATCTTCTCTTTAAGTCAAAAGTGAGCATGATAATCACCACTGCTTTCATACAAAAATATGAGATTCTAGATCTATGATTTTGCAATGTGTGTTTGACAATATGAACTGCCTTCAAGATCTCTTCCTGTAACTTTTTAAAACCTTCAATGTAACTAGTGCTTAATTGAATATATATATATATATATATATCGATGAAATTGATAGGCATAGGCCAACTACACAGGACATATACACTAGTAGCACCTATGATAGTTGATAGTGCTACAAGGAAAAAAATATATACTTTAGTTTACTCAATTGAAGAAAAGAAGGTCCCCATTATTCTCCATTATACAATTGAGCCTAGCTAATGAACTATACGTACCACATGAATACTTTGGGCATGACTTTTTATTAGTGAAAATTCACATAATTTTTATTCTACACAATGCATGCTGATGCTGCTTCTGATGTGGATGGTTATTTGATTTTAGATGGTTGGGAAGCACCTGTGCCTGTGGACATTTGTTTGCAAGGAGGAGTTTCACAGTGTCCTGATCTCAATGAATCTGTTTATGATGTTAAATCTGTGGAGGAGGTGGCATCTCCTGGTGAACAGTTCAGGTGCAACACACAAATGGAGCTACGCTTTGACAGTAATGATAAAAATACAATCCGAATCTTGGAACAATCACTTGAAGAAGAGAATGCTGCTCGTGCTGCCCTGTATCTTGAACTTGAGAAAGAGAGATGTGCTGCTGCTACTGCTGCAGATGAGGCCATGGCTATGATATTGCGTCTACAAGAGGAGAAGGCATTGATTGAAATGGAAGCTAAACAATTCCATAGGATGATAGAAGAAAAATATGCTTATGATGCTGAGGAAATGAACATTCTTAAGGAGATCTTACTGAGGAGAGAAAGGGAAAAACACTTCTTAGAGAAGGAAGTTGAAGCCTACAGGCAAATGATGTTTGGAAATGATCAATTGGATGCTGATATGGAGGCCACAGAGACACATGGGATTTCTTCTTTGTCACTTTCAAGTGAAGATCCAATGCTAATGCTGCAGCAGATTAGCAAATCCATACAAGATAAAGAAAATTTGAAAACCACAAGTAGTTCTAGGGAGTATGAGGTCTCTCTCAATTTGCAGAATCATACCATCGCTTTTGGTAAAGAACTGCCATATCCAGCATTGAATGAAGATGCTGACTTCTCAAAACAAGGAGACATCCTCAGGCAACCAAGTATTGACAACCGTCCAAGTTTTTTAAGTTGTGAGGCATTTCATGAAAAGGGAACGGCATCCAGGGATGAGGATCCACTTACTCAACAAAGAGAATTGCATAAATCAGAGGCACACTCACAACTAACTCAATCAAGTACTCCTCAGGGATTTGATTTGCATGTGAGAAGCGTTAACCCAGTTGAGGAAGGACAGGAACAAAGTGATAATGTGAGTCTAGCCCAAAGTGTGGCAACAAAGACAATCAAATCGTGTGATGAAGATAAGACCGTTAGTGCATATAATGGCAATTGTGTGGAAATGGATGGAAATCAGGAAGTCAAAGTTTCGCAAAGCTCGGTTTGTGAGACAGAGTCTCGTGTTTATGATGTCCATGTGATTGATGATGAGTCTAGTATGATTAATGAAGCTAGTGAAAAGAAGAGTGGTCAGTTCTCAAGAAATGCTTCCTTAAACCGGCATAGGAAACATGGTAGTCCAATCCTGAGCAGCTCAGAGACTTATCTAGAAATCAACAGAATCAGGTCAGATACAACTAGTGGACTGCCTCCAAAGGTTCCCTCCCGCAGCAAATCTTTGGTTTCTCGTATGCGGAGAAACTCAATGTCTGCATTTGATGTTCAGAGACATTCGATGTCTTCTTTTGATAATGAAAGGTTAAAAATTGATAATGAAGTAGAGTGGCTTCAAGAAAGACTAAGGATCGTACAAGAAGGAAGAGGGAAGCTCAACTTCTCTTTGGGGAACAAGGAAAGGGAAAAAATCCAGTTGCAACTTCTGGAGGATATAACGAGTCAACTTCGAGAGATTCGACAGTTAACAGAACCTGGAAAAGCAGTGCGTCAGGCCTCTTTGCCCCCTCCATCCTCTAAGGTATGGTATATAGAAAAGGTATATATATATTATATTATATATATAATATAATTGTTTTTTCCTCTTATTACTTATAAAAAAAAAAAAAAAAAAGTATGGTATAACAAAGTGCTAATACTTGAAGTAGCAATAATTGTGTATTGCGGGGATGTCAGATTCTTCTATCAGTGGATTTATTTTCAAATAGTTTTTTGAATTGCTAATATACAGGGAGTAGATGCAACACTTAGCTGTAGCCCATCCACGAGATTGCATCATCTTGTCTCGTTAGAGATTCAGCTTAGCCAGCTGGTGTTACTCTGCTGAGGGTTTAGGTAGCTGACAGGTGTACTAGGATTATTGACTCTAGCGTTAATATGTAACTCTTTTTACTAAGATTTCTTCTAATGTGAACTTTTTTAGGGGAAATACACGCATCCTCCTCAAACTACCACATCATTTGCATCACTCAAACTATCAATTTTGGCAATCGCTCCTAGAAACTACCAAAAAATTGCAATGTACCCCATTTTCCCTTTAGATAATCAACATTACCCCCATAAATTTCCAAAAAGACATAAAACCTTTTATATTAAAAGTTGAAAAAAGATATTAAAAAAAGTTACCTGTTGCCGTGGGTCTATGTGGGTGGTGAGTCATTGTGTTGCCATGGCTTTTTTTCCTTTTTCAAGGGGTGATTGCAAAGTGGGTAGTAGTTTGAAGGGGTTATATGCAAATTTACTATGGTTTCAATGTTATACATAAATGGGTTTACAGCCACAATAACAAAATGGAATATCTTTCTGTGGAATTTGATCTTCAAGAGGATCTGGCTCAGCATTGTCTAAACTTCATAGTCAAATATTTCCTTGAATATTCTATAAAATAACTTCTTGATATGAGGTTTTAGAATAGCTTAGCTCCTTTTTTCATCAATTCTCTCCTTTTCTGGTTCCCTTGAAAAATTTTGAGATCTGCATGAAGCTCTAATGCTTGCTGATGCCCAAAGCTCATCTGCATGCAGGTTACGTCAAAGAAAAGGTGCTGGCGCAGTACATCTTTAGGAGTAGGTTGAAGGGCTTGTATAAGGTTTGTCACACCTACATGAAGGATCTGGTTTTGCAGCTTTGTGGAAACTCTAAAGGGACCTTCAATTAACTGACACTGCCCTCCCTCCGCCCCGGGCCTCATTTACATATGCTTTTCAGGTCTGTAGTAGTGGCATCTTGCCCCCTCTATTAGCTTCCACTTCTAAAACAAATAAATAGTCACACGAATATCAAGCAACTATTTTTTTGACTTGTGTTGAGGTTGTTGCTTTGGTGACTTCTCTTTGTGGGGGAGTATTTGTAACATACTCCTTGTGTACTATAATAATGCCTATGCTCTTTTAGATTATCAATAAAAAAAAAAAAAAAATGTCTTATAAAACATTGTGCTTTAGACACTAGCTAAAATAAACAATTATAACTATATTTTCCACATTATGTGAGCACTTGTGTTTCTGATCAATTTTCCTATAAGCAGAAGTGTTTTTGAAGCTTTACAAGGTTTGACTCTAGAAATTAGAGTCCAATGTGATGGGATGAGATGAAATAAATTAAAACTTCAGTGGAGTTTTCTATAACTACCGCCAAAGCAAGTGTGTTTTTGTGCAGTGTTATTTGAAACTTGAGCTCCCCTGTATTAATCTTCTACACACATTTCACTTGACATGTAAAATCTGCATCTATTTAAACAGTGACGTTGGTTTCTCCTTATGGAAAGATCAATAAACAATTGTAACTATATTTTCCACATTATGTGAGCACTTGTGTTTCTGATCAATTTTCCTTTAAGCAGAAGTGTTTTTGAAGCTTTACAAGGTTTGACTCTAGAAATTAGAGTCCAATGTGATGGGATGAGATGAAATAAATTAAAACTTCATTGGAGTTTTCTATAACTACCACCAAAGCAAGTGTGTGTATGTGTGTGTGTGTGTGTGTTTTTTTTTTTTTTGAAACGTGTACCTCATATTTCATTCATTCATATACCAATCAACCATTACAATATTTTTCTATCTGAAGTGTATGTATAATCTCTATAGGGCCTTCTTCAACCCACGCCCTTTCTATGGGAAAATTAAAAGCTAATTTAGCAAGTAAATGAGCAACATTATCAGCCCCCTTATGAACAACTTTACTTTCCAGTTTTCCTTAGTGATCATCCAACCCACATCTCATCCACCACATTTCCATACTCTCTGTATATAGGTCCTCCTTCCTGTTAATTGCTTTGACAATCACTTGTGAATCTCCTTCTAAAATAACCTTCAAGAAGCCTAGCTCTTCACAAAGCAGCATAGCTCTTCTAAGTGCCAGAGCTTCCCCTATTGTAGGGTCTTGCAAGCAATCCACTGCAGTGCACAAATAGGCCATAATCTCCCCTTCCTCATCCCATATAACCATCCCCATACCCACCTTCTTCATAGCAGCACTAATAGAGGCGTCCCAGTTAGCCTTTACCCATTGAGCATCAGGTTTTGTCCATTTTCCTTCCCTTCTACAACTGGTACCCATCCTCTACAACCCCTTTCTTTGCACTTGTACAGCAACATACTCTCTATACCCTTCCACAGCAAATCTCATCACACCTTTAGGCTCAAGGAATTTGCCTTCAAAGATACTATCATTTCTTCTAAGCCATAACCTTCTTATAATACTGGCAACCAACTCCACCTCTTCTTGCTTCAAACTTATTGCAATTTCCTTCCATAGCTCCAAGAAGCAGGTTCCACTACTATTCTATTTCTGCACTGGGCTACCATTCTCATACCATACATTAGATGCAGCTGGACATGCCCATAGAATATGCACAGGTGATTCAATCTCCAAGTTGCAAATGGGACATAGATTGGATCTAACCACTTGTTTTTTCCACAAATGTTATCGAGTAGGTAGCATATCGAGAGAAGCTTTACATATAAACTGCTTGACACATGGCTGCATATTGAGGCTCCAAATACTTTTCCAGAACTGACCATCCTCTTCTACTTTAGATGTCTGCCCCCTCTTCCTTTTGCCTCTTAAATACTCCAGGTGGTAGGCATTTTTAACAAAAAATCTACCATCAACATAAAAGCCCCATACCCTCTTATCATTTGGTAAGTTGCTACACAACTAGATGCTTCTTATCAACTCCACCTCTTCAGCTGAAAAGATTTCCTTTAGATGGTCCAGATTCCAAACCCTTTCTTCCTCATCGATCAAATTACACACTTTGGAATCCCTACTCATTAGCTGAGTAGGAGATAAAATTTTAGGATAAGTCATACTGGACAACCACTTATCTCCCCATATGTTCACTCTTCGACCATTCCCCACTCTCCATGCCACCCCTTCTCTGACTAAGTCCAAGGCAGACCAAAGACTTCTCCACACATAAGAAGGCCCCCTTCCCAGTTTTTCCTGTAACAGCTCACCATCCTTGAGTATTTCTGCCTCATCACAGTAGTAACTAAGGAGGAAGGATTAATCAAGAAGCCCTAACACTACTTAGCCAACATAGCAGTATTAAAGCATTCTAAGTCCCGAAAACCCAACCCCCCACTCCTCTTGCTTTCACTGATTTTTAGCCAGCTCCTCCAGTAAATCTTGTTCTCATTCTGTTTTTGGTCCCACCAGAACTTTTCCATTAGGGAGTTAATATTAGCACAAACTCTTTTAGGCAGTCTAAAGACACTTATAGCAAAAGTAGGGATTGACTGAGCCACTGCCTTGAGGAGGACTTCTTTTCCAGCTTGGGATAGGAAAGTGTTCTTCCAATTGCTAATCTTAACCCACACCTTCTCCTTTAGGTCCCAAAATGTATTAATTTTGACCTTCCAACTAGAGTTGGTAATCCAAGATATCTCTCATAGTTACCACAAATAGCCACCCCAACCACATTCTTAATGTTCAACCTGGTAGCCAAGCTAGTATTGAAGCTAAAGAAACATAGTAGGTTTTTGAAGATTTAGACACTGTCCAGATGCCTCTTCATAGATTTTCAGCAGCCTATGTATACACTGCCATTTTGCTGGCTTGTCTCTCCCAAAAATCAAACACCCATCTGCAAAAAGCAGATGATTAACCCTTACTCCCCCTCTTGCCACACCTCTCATAGCTCCACAGGCCTCATCACCATTAAGTAGAGAAGAAAGTTCCTCTATGCAAAGGATAAATAGGTAAGGGGAGATGGGATCCCCTTGCCTAATACCCTTACTTGGCTTGAACCACTTACCAGCTTCCCTATTAATAAGCACAGAATAAAACACAAAAGTTACACACTTCATGATCCAACTAATCCATTTTTGTCCAAACCCCATCCTCCTCATAACCTCCTCCAAATAGACTCATTCAATCCTATCGTAAGTTTTGGACATGTCCAACTTTAGGGCCATGTTGCACACCCTACTTTTCATTCTTGTTTTTATAGTATAGAGGGTCTTATAAGCCACCATCACATTATCTATAATAAGTCTCCCAGAGATGAAGGCACTCTGGTTATATGATATAATGTGAGGCAGCACCTTCTCAAGTCTGTTGGCAAGTACTTTCAAAACTAGTTTATATAGAACATTACATAAACTAATGGGCCTGAACTCATTTGCCACAGATGGATTAGCAACCTTAGGAATAAGAGCAGTAAAGGTCCTGTTAACACCCATTTCCAGATCAATCTCACTATTAAGCTACTGCAAGATAGCATCAGTTACATCTTGCCCAACAACATTACAATAGGCCTTATAGAAACAAGCCACATACCCATTAGGGCTAGGGGATTTAAGGGGAGCCATATGGCTCAATGCAAGATCCACCTCCTCCCTTGAAAACAGTTTCTTGAGCTTATTATTCATCTCAAAACTCACACAAGATTTAAGATCTTTTAGACAAACCTCAATGGCCTATGTGGATGGACCGGTAGTGCTGAACAGGTTGTTGAAATACTCATGGAACATCTCTTCAATCTCTTCATGGTTCATCACCTTGTTGCCTCTTGAATCAAATAGGTCCATAATCTGATTTTTCTTCCTTCTCTGGTTAGCATATGAATGGAAGAATTTGGTCTTTTTGTCACCCAAATTATACTAGTTCTTCTTGTCTCTCTGTCTCCATCTCAAATCTTCTTGTTCAAGAATGAGCCCCACTTTAGATTGCAACTGATTAATCACCTCCACATTATGACTTCCTTCCATCTCCTGCTGAGATTGAAGGTGACTAAGATGTTGCCACAGAACTTGCTCAGTTTCTATTCTTTGCTTTCTACTCCAACCGACTAACCCCATCTCACACCTCTTTAGCTTATCTTGAATACCTCTCAGATGCACTTCCTCAAACCTCTACTTCCCCACGCCCTCTCAATTACTGAAGTCCCTTCCTCGTCCAAGGCCCAACTTGCCTCAAATCTGAATAATATTTTCTTTTGCCTTCTTCTCGAGGGCCCAACAACCAGATCCATCAACAAGGTTTTATGATCTGATTGAGTTGCATTTAGCACTTCAATAGTTCTGTCTCAATACAAATCTGTCCATCTCCAATTGGCTACCACTCTATCTAGTCTTTCCTTTGTGAAGGTACTATCCGAGTGCTTGTTACTCTAAGTGAACTTGCAATCAGTTCACCCCATATCAACAATACAATTAGAGTTCAAAGCCTGTCTAAAATCATCCATCTGAGCTTCATCCCTCTAATTAGCTCCCTCTTTCTCAGCTTGAGATACCTCTTCATTAAGGTCCCCTATCACACACCAAGGCTTATTATCAGGATTTAACATAGACAGTAATCTTCAAGATTCTTTTCTCCTACACACTTCAAGATGGCCATAAAAGCCAGAAAAGAGCTAGTTGATCTTCCCCTCCACATAGCATAGGCTAGCAATAATGTGATTACAGGAGAAATTGACAACTTACAACTCCACCTCACTACTCCATAAAAGAGCCAAACATCCACTCCTTCCTTTACAGTTAACCACAAAATAGATTTCCATCCCCAATATCCTCTTTATTCTATCAAACTTCCTTGACAGTAATTTTGCTTCCATCAGAAAAATCACCACGGGCTTCTTTTCCTCCACTAAGAAATGAAGGCTTTGAATTGTCTGAGGGTTTACAAGCCTTTGGTAGTTCCAACTCAAGATTTTCATAATACTTTGGTAGTTCCAACTCAAGATTTTCATAATACTTGGCGGGGCTAACTAGCAGCCTCTGTCAGATCTAAGGTAGTCTCATACTCAGCAAGTACAACACTCTTTTTCCCTTTCTTTGATTTACACACGTCTGTAACTTCCTTTACAATCTCTTTCCTCTTTCTCTCAATTACTTTACCTTCCATGGCAGCCATCCTCCTCCTTTGGCCCTTCTTTTCCACCTCCTTGTGCTCATAAAGTCATTGATTGGCACCGTGTCTTATGTTTCAATTGGCTTAGTATGGGATTCTATTTCATCATCACCCTTCTCTATAGAATCGGCAGCATCAACCCCCACCAATTGTTTCTCATGTATAATGGGCCTCATATCCCTTTCACTATCCCCCCATTTGGGATTTTTAGGAAGCACTTGGCACTCAACTTGTCGCTCCCCATCTCCGCCTATTCCTTCCCACTCTCCAAATTTCTCCACAGGTTGGTTAGACTCTCTCTCCAACAATGCGCCTCCCAGGCTAACAACTAGGCAATTTCTCGATGTGGCCACCTCTCCATCTCACCACTCCCCTTGTCACTGCCCCCCATAGGACCCCTTATTGAAAGTTCCCCCTCTCTCTCCCTGGGACTTATCTAAGCCTGTAACCAGCGTGCATATTGCATCTTGCCCCCCTCATCTTCTACCCCCTGGCACCCACCAGCATTATGCTTGATTCTTCCACACATAAAACAAAGTTTAGGTAATTTTTCAAAAGTCACAGGTACCCATATTCGGCTACCCAGGAAATTTGTAATTCTTTCCCTCGCCATAGCTTTCCTTAGATTTGGGACAATGCGGACCCTTAGAAAATTACCCCAAGCAATACCATCACCTTTAGTCTCCACCTCCACTACAGTACCTAATGAATCCCCAGTCTGCTTTCCAATCTCTCTTGTCATACAAGCCAGCGGCAAGTTATGCAATCTAACCTAGAATATCTCGTTGTCGAACTCCATCTTCTGAGGCAGGATTAAGCCCTCAAATGGCTTTAGTGCTAGAAGATAACTATCAAACAACTACGGTCTACCCTCTAATATCTTCTACTTATCACTCAGAATTTCAAACGAGATTATAAACAAGTTTGAACTAATTTCATGGAAATCAAAGGATCCCTACAATCTCTAGATCTTTGCTAACGTGGATCTCATGACTTCCTTGCTCACCTTTCTTTCTAAAATCAGCCTACCTACCAAGCATTTGTCTCCCTTAGCAAAAGCCCCTGACAGCTACTCAGCCTCTATCACAATGTCTTCACTCTCCTCCTCAATGAGCTTCAGGAAATCCCAGCGCTCCTCTGGATCCTCCATTCTGCCCACACAACTCCACCTAAAGAGTAGAAACCCCTCCTACTACACCCACAGACCCACACTGAAGCACCCTAACCTTCCTTTACAAATGCCGCAGGCCACCATTGACACCTTCAAAAATCAGTTATAACTAACTTGAGACGTGCCTCATGCACACACTCTCTCTCTCCACCTTTTCTAGAGAAAAGAGGAGACTTAAGCAAGTGTGTGTTTTTGTGTTGTGTTATTTGAAACTTGAGCTCCCCTGTATTAATCACACGTTTCACTTGACATGCAAAATCTACATTTATTTAAACAATGACGTTGGTTTCTCTTTATGGAAAGCTTCACGATCAAGCCCTCAAGAAAATAAGTTGTTGGCTTCAATTCTTGTGCTCATATAAAGTTTCCAAGTCTTGGATTGTAAAGAGGATGTGCTAGGTTGAGTTCCATTTCATAGCTTCTGTGTGCTGTGATTTTGAACATAGTGGCAAGAAAAAACCATTTAACGACTTCTTCACAGCTAACAGCTAGCTTATATAGTGCACCACCCACTTATAGGTGGCGTGAACGTTGCTGCCTAATAAGTTAGTTTTTAAAGCGATTGATACATATGCATACAAATTAGGGTTTAAAGATTACAATATGCGTCACTTAAATATGGCATTAGAATTCAATCTATCCCAATGACATTAAAGGGTTTCTCAAGATTTTCTTTCATACATAATAATTAAAATAACTTTTACAAATTTAAAAACTTCTTCACATAAATTTTCTTAAATATATTATTTCAATAGGTATTTTTTACTTTTCCAAACTCCAATACAAAATCTCTAAAGAATTTTCTCCATTCAAACATGTTCTTTAATGAATCCCACCCATTATTTTCACAAAATCTCATAAAATTCATATTTACAAGTTTTCTTGGAAATTTCAAAATTATTTAGAAAATTCTACATACTAACATCAAGGCTAGTTTGGTTATACAAAATCAAATTATCTTATCTCATCTCATATAATTATTATAACTTTCTCAAATTCTCATACAAAATATAATAAACAATTCAATTTTTTCAAATTCTAAAACAAAACTAATATTAAAAAATTATATTATAATAACATTTTATTCAACTTTTAATAAAATATTTCATCTCATCTGAACTGTATAACCAAATGAGACTGATCCATCAAATAATCTTATTATTTTTATTATTATTTTAAGATATTGTAATTTGCTTCATTAAACGCTTTATGCTTGGTAAAATGAGAACAAAAACTCTATGATTCACTGCGTGCTCTTTGAGAGCTTTATGTGAAACGTTAAAACCAAGATGCCAAAGATATGAATTGATGTGTTCGAATATATTTCAAATTTTTGTAAAGAATTCATATTTTGTTAGATTATATTCTCAAATATGCCTATCGTTAATATTCGTATTCATATTAACTAGCTGTAGTATAGGCATAGATGCAACATTTGTCATTCACTAAAATGTTGGTGATTCGAATCCTACCGAAGAGGCTGCGCGAGGCTTGAACATCTCAAACATATATATAGCATTACTCTTTAAAAAAAACATTGTAAAAATTACATTTTGTATCTCTCGAGTCTTTAACTCTCATATGCACGTGGTTCTCACATGCTGCCCGTATATGCACGTTGTCCTAACGCGTCACTTCTTCCAGTAACTCTTCTCGCCACATAGATCACCGAACTTGTCACTACCAAATCTGAATTTGTGGCTGAAAATAAACAAACATGTTGCATTCATGCGCTATCACAGATTCTGAAATCTATCAGAGTTGGTACATACTATAATCCATTTATTTTTTGCATCCATCTTACTACTTTTCTTTTTGATTCCTTATA
The DNA here is from genome assembly GCF_018687715.1 of Carya illinoinensis. Lineage (NCBI taxonomy): Eukaryota > Viridiplantae > Streptophyta > Magnoliopsida > Fagales > Juglandaceae > Carya > Carya illinoinensis. The sequence goes on along the minus strand of NC_056752.1, from coordinate 35,058,065 downwards.
ATTAATTAAAATAAAAGAAAAGTTCGTCTATTAGACTTTTGTTTAGAGAGATTGAGCCATATCCTTTTATGAAAGGTAAGGTTAAGTTTTTGTTTAGTCAGCGAGCAAACCAATCACAAAAAGGAAATAGTAAACCAATGGAGCTCCAAATTTATTATTTTTATTTATGTTATCATGTTTGATATGGGAACATTCTTATAAAGTATCTGGTCATAGATGTAAGTTTCTTGATAAATGAATGGTGACAATTTTCTTTTAAAAAAAAAAAAAAACCTCTCATAATTTTTTAAATATTCATCATAAACTTTAAAATTTTCAACTTCTAGTTTTCAACAAATACAGATTGAAGGGGATTCTTATCTAGTTATAAAAGGCAATACAGGAAACAGAAGAAAATTGTGTTTGGCATGGATAGTTTTCAACGAAGTTTTAGACTCTTCCCAATAAGAACAAAAGTATTTTTTATTTTTTTTATTTTTTTCATTATTTTTTTATATTCTTAAACATTTTTTTTAAGTTCACAACATCACTAAAAAATACTTATTTAAATACTAAAAAAAAAAAAATTGTCATGACCCAACAATCGATAACTCTAGCATTTTTCTTTAAACATAGAATAGATTGGTCTTTCTTTTTACATATAGAGAAGGTAGCTCATAAGCTTGCTAGAATGGCCCTAAACCAAGTTTTACTAGATGCATTGTTGGGTTGAAGAATATCCGGAATCAATCAATGATTCAAAGTGATCAACTATGTATCTCAATTTCATTTAATGCATTCGATTTACCATGGTTTTAAATACCGTACTGTACCGGCCGGAATATACCGTACCGGCCACTAGTCTAATACAAGTATTGTACCTATTTCGTACCGGTTTGAATAACGGCCGATACCGGTCATACTGGCTGATATTTCGACCTGTACTGGCCAGTATTTTAGCCTTCACTTTTTGTTTTTTTCATTTTTTCAAATTACAAGCTTATTTTTTGACCCTTAATGCATACCAGACTATTTATAATTTATATATATATATGTATTTATGTATAAATTATTCATATATAAACTATTATTTTAGAATATAATTTATATATATTTATACATATAATTTATTTATATATCGACTATCCCAAAACGGTACCAGTATCGAAATATTTCGTTACAGTGCCTTGACCGATACGCCATCCGGTACGGTATTCAACTCATTTTACAGCCAAACAATGCAATACATCTCATTAAAAGGAATATAAATTTTGTTATTTGAATTTTAAATTTTAAAATTATTTTTCATTTAAAATTATATATATCATTACTCTTATTTTCATCCGTAAATTATTGCAAAAGGTGCGGCTATTTAATGTGCAAGGAAGAAAGAGGGGTACAAAGGGGGATATGAATGGATTAAGATAATATATTATATTTAAATATAATTAAAATGTATTTAAGTAACTTTAATATTCAGTTATGAAAATTTGGTTTTGTGGTCTTCGAGCAAAGCTTTCAATAGCTTTTCAGTACCACGATTCTTTGCAAAAATTAAATAAATAAAACATTCATCTCTTTTTTACAATTTTTAAACAAAATCAAATTTATTAATTTGGTTAGTTATCTTCGTTCGATCTTTTTGACTGTATATAGACAACTTTTCCCTAATTAATCGTTCAAAGTTCAAACGGGTGCTTACAACTCATAATTATATTATATCGTTATGTAGGTGCATTCCTCCAAAAAAATGTCATCGTTTATTCATTAATCAACAGAAATTTACCAAAAGTTAGTCATCATAGCTATACCAATTGAGAGAGGTCCAGTTAAAGTTAGTCATCTCTTATTTGCCGATGACAATAAGCTCTTTTGTAAAGCCAACACACTCGAATGGAGGATAATAATGAGCATTCTAAGTGCATATGAGCAAGCCTCTAGACAGTAACTGAACAAAAAAAAGTCAGCAATCTATTTTAGCATAAACACAAACATTGAGTGTAGAGCAAACACTATTCAAATTGCAGGTGTAACGCCCACTGGATCCTTTGGAAAATACCTAGGATTACTTGCCATGGTGGAAAGGGCAAAGGTAGCAAGCTTCCATGGACTGATTGATAAGGTATGGGCCAAGATCAACAACTGGAAAACAAACAAACTGTCAGCTGCTGGAAAGTAAGTGCTTCTAAAGTCTGTGTTGCATCCCCACATACACCATGGGAATATTCCTTCTTCCCAAGTCCATCACTAACAGGTTGGACCAAGTTTTAAGAAAATTCTAGTGGAGTTTTAATGAGAATCAATCAAAGATAAACTGGATCAAGTGGGGTCAAATCAATAAAACAAAAGACCAAGAAGGATTGGGTTTCAGAAATTTTCATAGCTTTAACATTGCTCTCCTTGCCAAAAATGGGTGGAATATCCTACAAAGCTCAACCTCCCTCCTGGCCATTATCCTCAAGCAGAAATATTTCCCACATGTTCCTATGCTAGAAGCAAAAGTAAGGGCACGACCTTCACTGGCTTGGAGAAGCTTGTAGGCTGGATTTGAATTACTTAAAGAAGGATTACAATGGAGGATTGGTGATGGCACACAGGTGATGGTATGGGAAGACAGATGGCTCCCTAGACCATCCTTCCTCGCCCCATATCATAGATCCAATACCCTATCTTAGGGGATGATAGTTGATGATTTGATTGATCCCTTACTCAGAAAATAGGATGATAGGATCCTATATGATATGTTCATAGAACAAGTGGTGGATCTAATCAAAGCCATTCCCATAGCTTGGGCAGTAGGAGAGATAGATTGGTCTGGGGTGGAATACAAAATGGCATCTATTCTATGAAGAGTGGATATCATCTCCACAGAGAGCTATCTTTAAACCTTGAAAGTGGCCCCTCTACCAAAAATGTTGATAAGGATCTATGGAAATGGATATGAAACCTACAAGTACAAAATGGAGTCAAAATGTTCGTCTGGAGAGTTTGTAATGAAGCTCTGCCAACTTATTCTAATCTTTCCAAGAGGAAAATAAGAGAGGACAGTAACTACCCTATATGTGACCTTGAAGAAGAGACCTCAGGTCATGCTTTGTGGAGTTGCAGTGCAGCCCAAGATGTATGGAGTCAAGCCTATAGACCTATACAAAAGCTCTCCCTTTATGGAAGGTCCCTAAAAGAACCCTGGCAGCATATGATGGGCAAGCTACAAAAGCCATTAATAGAGGAAATAGGTTCATTTATGAGATTAATATGGGCAAGAAGGGACGAGTATGTGCATGGGAAGGAATTCAAACATCCAAATGCAGTGTTGTATAAAGCATTGGATGACTTAAACTGCTACAAAACCACAAAACAGAATAATATAAATGGAAAAGCTGATGACTCTTGTGAAAACCAGCGATGGAAACCACCCCGTGAGGGAACATACAAGCTGAACTGGGATGTTGCTATAAACCAATCTCTAGGTCTCACGGGTATAGGTGCAATTATCGGGGACTCTAATGGCAAGTCCTTGGTACCCTCCGAGCAAGAAGAAGTTACAAATTGTCCCCTTTCACTGTTGAGGCTTATGTCATGGTGATGGCAATGTTATTTTGTAAAGAGGCTGGTTTCCATTTCATCATCTTCAAGGGAGACTCAATCCAAGTGGTGGAAAAAATACATAATTCAGTTAATGATTGGAGCCAAGGTGCCCTCATCATTGAGGATACAAAGCACCTTTTACAAGAATTTGTCGCTTGGCGCTTTAGGCACACTAAGAGGGATTCGAACATGGCAAGACACATGCTTGCCAAGAATGCCCTATTGAATGAGTGTGATCTCCATGATCTTGAGGAGATAACAAGTTGTATTAGACATGTTATTCAACTAGAATTTTATAACAGTGTGTTTAATCAATGAAAGTTTATCTTGTTTCAAATAAAATAAAATAAAAATCATACGTACGTTTATTGTCAATGCCAAAACTACGAATTGTGGATTCTTGAAAAAAAAAAATTGGAGTGAGAATATCTAGCATCACCTTTTTAATCCAATTAATTCTTTTTCTCGTCTCCTTAGTCCTTACTAGCTTGTAAACGTTTCTCTAATTTAAATCCAACCTTCCTTGTAAATTTGTAATAAATATGATATACTATTTTGCTACCCCGCCACACTCAAAAAGATTAAAAAAATAAAAGAAGATAAATATTTTTTTTTAAGGAAAACTGTAATCATTCATTCATCAATAATTTTACATATATGACCGGATACATTCTGGAATGTTTTCATATCAAACATGATATCATAAGCCAAAATGATACATTTAGAAATCCACCAATACACTATTTTATTTTGTGACTAGTTTGATCTTCACTACTGTTGATACTCTCTACAGACAAACGTTCAAGAGGTAATACTTTTTGTCTAAATTAAGATTCAACCTCACATTTCATAGAAGGAAATGACTCAATCTCTACGGATAAAAGTTTGAGAGACGAAGCCTCCTAGGTATTTTTGCAACATAGGGCACCATATAAACTTACAATAGTCTAAAACTATATTAATTATATTCTCATTTTTAGCATGTTATATATCGTAACATTTTCTATCAATTATTAGATCGCTCTATTTTTAGAAAAATAGAAAATTTGCAAATCGATGAATAATGTCATGAGACATTAACGTAATACATAGTATTGTCCATAAGACAATCACCACAAATAGAAGAACCTATTTATACGACCAAAAATAGCCACATATACAAATTCATGGGGAAGACAGACCATAGAGAATTGAAAAGGTTTTGATGGTGAATAGAAGAAAGAAAATGCTTATATTAAGGTATACTTAAAATAAGGATTATAGAGGAAAGAGATGAACGTTATGGTGTTGGGTTCTGTGGTGTATTTAATTTGCAATCTGTAATTAAATTACACAGAAAGGAGCTGCTGTTACGGCGTCCGTCTCTCATCCCCACCCCTTTATTTTGGTTGGTTCTTATCCCTTTTGCTAGATTGATCGTGTGCCGTTTCAAACCTGAAATCAATTGGACACGTTTTTTGCTCCATTATTATTAATTATTAATTATTATTATTAATTTTATTATTATTATTGAGGCACACCCTCTTAATTAAGGAAGCAGTACATTCCTGGAATACCCTTGGTTTCTTGTCTTCTAGCCCCAACATATCTGGGACAAAGTTGTCTTTTGGCAAGTGTCTCTGCATATTAGGGTTACTTTTTTCTACAATGCAAATAAGACAAATACCCAACAGAGAGAAATACATATAAAAATAAAGTCTTTACCTTTTCGTATTCTTATAATAATAGAGGTTTTTTAGGCTTAAGATTCATCCTTAATGTCATTTCATTTGGCATACTCTACCCAAATCATTGCACTGTTGGTAAGCTTTCTTTTTCTACTCTCTTTTATATATTTTTTGGCTTATTCTAAGTGCTGTTTTCTCTCATTTTCATCATCTGGGCTTGCTTCTTATACCTATTATTTATTCTATTTTCTTAAGAATCTCTGATAGACTATAAATAAATAGAAAAAAAAATGAAATAAATAAAGAACAGTGCTGTTTTCCATAGTATCTATGGTGGGTCATATTAATCATTTGTTGATATTGTTTGTATGTGGCCACCATGAAAGAGGTAGGACAGTGCTGATTTAAAAATTCATGGTGGGGGTCATGGGGACTTTGCAGCAGAGAACGGTTTTTTATTTTTGTTTTGTCTTTTTTTTTTTTTTTCAATGAAAGATATATTAGTAATGAGAACAAAGATCCGAACAAACGAACACAAACATAACAGGTAAAGATGAATTTGATCGTTGTTATGTTTTCTTGGTCGAAATCCTTTATGTTATGAATTACTTTGATTTATTAGCCATAGCAGCGAGGGGTGTGCGGTTGGAAGTTGCTCAGAGATGATTGTTGAAAGAGTTTCATCGTCTAAGCACAGCGTATGAATTCGTAAATTAAACAGATATGTGCTATGAATTCGTAAGTTGAACAGATAAGGGTGGTCTGAAAAGTACTGGATGAGACGAGATAGACGAGATGGAATGAAAATTATTTCCAGATATCTCCTAAAACGATTCATGAGAGATGACACTCACGTAACTGTGTAAAGTGGATATTGGAAGTTAGAGACGATAAATTTGGCAGATGGTGATTACAAAGGTGGGACGCGAATAATGTTGGTGAAAAAATGGCTCATTTTCTGTAGATCCAGCATCAAAGTTTCAACCATAAAGACAAAATTATAAAAAATTGAAAAAAATGGCATATTTGGCAGGGAGGAGTGGCGAAACGAGTAGAAGTGAACTCGGTACCGAGAGGTACTGTAAAGGACAGCTGTGTGTTTTCTCGAGATGCTTCGAGTTGAGAGTTTTTCCTTGTGGCTCTGGTCTTTTATTTTTTATTTTTTGGGGGCCTTGTAAGCTGCATTAATTTAAAAAGACATAAAAAACCGCCAAGTCTTTAGTTATTTTACTTTAAAGAGGGGGATGCTTCCCACCGTAGAAATCTAGAACGTTTGGCCCTTTGGGTATCTTGACGAGGTGGGTATGGCGGTCTGCAGTCCATTGCCATACACTTGAGTTTTGGCCCTTTAATTTGTTCATTTGGTAGCTTTTTTTTTTTTATTGATGGGCACTACCCCACAAACCGCAATTGTATCTTCTTAAATATCTTTTCAGCCTGTAACGGTGTCAGATAATCAGAAAAAGGAAAGGATAGAAAAAAGTGCGTTGGACTTTGATCTGAGATATGCATTATTTAATTTTATGTCTACAACTGTTAAGTACCTATTAGATATCATAATATCTTTGGAATGTCAGGCAAGGTCACAGGCTATGTAGGCCTGTGAAGTCTGGAACATACGGAGAAAGACAGAGAAATGACTTTTTGTTTACGGGTCTTTATTACCATAGCCTAAAAGGTGTTTTCTTTTTAGACTCTAGTCCAAAAGGCCTGAGCTTTGATGAGTTCTTTTTGTTACGTCCTTCGTACTCTGAAGGAATTCATGTCAATGACAGCTACGCTATACTATTTGGCTTTTATTGGGTTTTGAATCACATCCTTGGTACTAGGAGTAATTTCATCAGTAGGTCGTTGTGATTGATCAAAGTTGTCTGCCTTGCCGCTGCATTATGCATGGTATTTGAATGGTTCTTTTCTCTCTTTTTTATCTTTCCATTTGAAGTCTCGAACTTCCCTTCGGCTATTCTCATCTTTCCAGCTTCTGCATGAAGGTAGAGTTGTTGGCAATATCTTTGATCCTTTTTCCTAGATTGAATCTTCTACTTTTCGTATGCCGTTGGTTTTACCTGGAATTGCTCGCCTTTTCTTGATTTTCAAGTATTCCTTTTTTTTTTCTTCGTTTCGTTTCCTGCTCTCGCCTGTATTAATGTTTGCTCTGCAGTGAAGAGAGTAAATAGTGAAGTGGTTGGCGGTTGAACAGGGAAGGGCGGAGGAAGGTTGAGCTTGTCGGAAGGAGTAGACAATGGCATCGGCTTCTTGTGCCAGGAGTCCATTGCCCATGAAAGAAGCATCCTCTAACTATTGTCCTTACCCTCAACCTCTTGCAAAATATGACGATGTTGCAGCCAGTCCTAAGCTCTTCGTGGATACTTTGGAGAAACTTCATGCTTCTATGGGGACTAAGTTCATGTAATCTTTCTCTCCTTACCTCCCTCAAACTTATGCCATGACTCATTGATTATCATTTAACTAGTTTTTGTAGAAGAAGAAGAAGAAATATAATATGGAGTTGAGCTTGTTACTGGTTTTTTAGAATTGTAGTTAAGGTTATTATGTAGTTGTGTTTTTTTTTTTTTTCTTTTTTATGGAGTTAAAGTTGTTTACTTGAGCATGGAAGTATGCCAGCAGTCTGCTGTCATCATTTCTAGCTCCAGGTTGTTATGTTGTTGCTCAATCTTTTTTTTTTTTTTAATTTTTTATTCTCTCTCTCTCTCTCTCTCTCTCTCCCCATTTGGTTAAATTTCCGTAGGTGGAGGCATCGTTAACTAGAGGTCTGTTGTTAAGTTTTTGATGTGTAGTTTCTATTAGCAAGAAGTTCATATCATGAACTTACTCTTAATTAGGTCAAGACAACGGGTAGAATCTTTTAACATGCCAATGATAGGACAATGTGGTGCTGCAAAATAAAAATAAAAATAAAAAATAAAAAATTCTGAAACTATACTAATTTAGTGATATTAATGTCCATACATTTGATATTGACTACTTTCATATCTTGGACATCATGACATGGAAAGTTGTTCTTTATGGATACGTTAATGCGGACATGGTTGGAGTAGTGGCTGAAGATAAGGATTTTCCTGGAATAGGCATATTACAAGCTGGTTGCAAACTGATTAAATTTACCAAACTATTATTATTATTTTTATTATTATTATTATTATTATTATTATTGAATTTAATTGTTTAGTCTTTCATACTACAATTGAGTTTATTTTAATATTAACATGAACTAATATCAGTACTTCAAAGACTTATTTCTAATCTAGTATAATTTTTCCTTTTAATATAATTATTTTGAGACTTATAATATCAACTAATCTGTGCACCCCGGAATTAGAGACTTTGTCCTCGGACGCGTAGCACCAATAAAAAACTATCAACCAGTGTTATCTCATTATAGAACTCCATCAAATGCACACAGATGCATACCTATTTGTCCTATACCTCTAATTGGAAAAAGGAATTAGTCTGAGAACGTGATAGCTAATAGCCATTTCTTCTTTCATTATAGTTTAGGTGCACTAAAACAAGGCAAGCTTTTTTATTCTACAGTTGTGATCATTGTGAAAATTTATATCCATGTGTGATTTGACGTTGATTTCTGGTTTGGTTTCTAGGAGTGACATGCCTATTATGGTACTTGATTTATGGCATAGAGGCCAACTTGTAGTGTACAAAAATTAGAAACGAATTGGCTGAACAGAAGAAGATAACTGTAGACAACAGGGTATTCTTTGTGGTACTGGGTGTTTACCTCTAACTCTTCCTTGAATGATCATAATACATAATTGACAACAATCTTGATAGTTAATAGATGCCACCCACCAAACGTATTCGTCATATCCCTCCATGAAATATGTTTAAAGTCATGAGTATATGACACTGTTCCATTAGAAAAATCTAGGTTTGCAATATGGTGTCATAATAAACTTGAGAGTCACTTTCATTCCTGTTGTATAAGCATTATCTTAATGACCGTGTAGCTGCAGTATGCTTCATTTCATTGTCCCGCGATTGGGCTTTAGCATTTAGCAATCTAGGACTGCTTTTGCTTTACGTGACCAGGAGTTTTGTTCATTTCACTTTGCTTGTTCTATGGAAATCGGGATTTTCTCTCCCTCCTGGTCTTTTCTCTCTCTTCTCGCCACTTTCTTCTTTCTCCTAGCATCTCTTCTTTGGCTACTTCCTAGCTTGTCTTACTGCCTTTTCTCACTTTAATCTTTATTCCCAATTGTGTTTGTCATGCATCATGTTAGGAAATAGGCTCCACAACTGACATTTAGCTTCTTTATGTAGATGGTCAGACTGACTTGTGGCTGTTTGCATGACAAAGTGCTGAGAGCTGCTCATGCTTATGTTATGTACCTTTGTATTACCCCTGTGTGCGAATGTGATATGACCACTTGACTGCGGAACTTCTTATGTGGATTTTACGAGTGCAAACACTATCTTGTATATTTTCTTGTACGTCTAGGCTGGACAGACTTGTATCTTTGACTTAAATGGCGTATCAACTATCTAGTTGTTTGTGCTATTATCACTTGCTCCATATGACGCATACCAAGCATGTGTTTTCTCTTTCTTCTCCTTGGCCTAGCTTATATTTTGTAAAGTTTTCTGGTTATCCATTGATATGATTTTGTTTTCTTTGTGTATTTTAATTGTAGGATTCCAATCATTGGAGGTAAAGAGCTAGATTTGCATCGACTTTTCGTGGAGGTAACTTCTCGTGGGGGTATTGAAAGGGTAAGACAAACAATCAGCAATAATTTAGTTGAGTGAGTTTGTAAATAATTTCACGTGAGTCGTTCTTTGAGTGAATTGGTTGTTTGAAGGTTTGTATTCATCTTGTTTATGATGCATATTTTGGATTTGGGCATGCACTTGATTTTTGTCTAAGAATTTGGTTATGTTATTTTTTTATCAGTAAATAAGAGACTTTATAGATAATAGACAAAGCCAAGTACTGATATATACAAGAGCCACACCTAGGCATGACATAAGAAAATCACGTATTTTCATGCCATGAAAGTCTATTACAATCGATCGATGGAATAAAGTGTGCAGAAAAAGGGTTTTAAGCTTGTCCATTGTCTGTTAACGATTCTCAATACTCTGACCATTCCTCTCCATCCTTATGCGCCACCCTAAGCATGACAGTATCATCTTCCACATAGCTGTAATTTGAGAATTACCCCGTATGCGTTGCCAACTGGCCAAAAAGTCAACAACCCTTCTTGGCATTACCCAAATGAGCCCCACTCTCGCAAAGATATCATTCCATAAATTCATGGCTACGTCACAATGCGACTCACCACTTTTCTTACACATGTAACACCAATCCACTACAATAAAACGGTGTTTCCTTAGATTATCAAATGTATGAATTTTCCCTAACAAAGCTGTCCACACAAAAAAAGAAGCTTTTAGGGGGGTCTTACTCTTCCATATGTTCTTCCATGGAAAGCTTCTTGTAATGTGTGTCATAAGACTTATAGTACAGCTGTACAGTAAATTTCCCCTTGTTGGATGGTGACCATATCATCTTATCTGCTCTTCTAGACACTCTACAATTGTGTATAGGATTGAAGAAATCTATAAATGTGTCAATTTCCCAATCTTGGGCAGTTAAGGAAAATGATATTCCATTGGGGTGATCCACTAGAGAGATCCACCAGCTTTGCTACTACGGCGGTCTTTCTTTGTGCAAGGCGTATAGTATCGGGTAGTGTAACATCCCAATCCCACAAATGTGATTATTATTACTATTATTATTATATATGATTTGGGGTAGTAATTTATTTTGAATAGGATATCTCTACTGTTAAAGCATACATCTCTTTTGTTTTTTGTTGGTTCCCAAAGTGAGTTGTTTACTTATTTGAAACTAATTTTCAATTCAAACTCTTCAAAACTCTTATCCTCTCGGTGTTTCTTTTCTTGTGGGAGTAGTTCTTCAAAGTTTAGTTGAATTCAAATTCCCAACTCCAAACTTTATCCAATTTCACCACATGACACATTATACCCTCACCCCCGTCTATAAAATCCCACGGACCCTTAGATTTTAACATAAGAAAATTAGGTAGAGCACATAGAGAAACTTACCCGTGCAACCCTTCAACCAAACAGCCTTCACCGTCAATCATACAAAGGAGGTTGGAGCACTTTTCTGACTGCCCAGAACCCATCGGCCAGGCACCCACTGCCACCTCACGCCATTTCTGGTAAGCCCACATAAAAAACTTCCTCCCTCCTTTCTCGGTTATTCTCGGCAAGGCAGTTCTTTCTCTAACTCTCACACTTGTTCTCTCTTGTATCGTACCACCATTTCGAGAAGGCCAGTGGCGTTGCTTGTCACTTCCAGTGACTCCAGAGCCGCCGTCACATCAACCTCCTTCTCTAGGTAAGTGTAGCATGGCTTCTTCCATCTCACGAGTTTCCTGTGTTTGCTTCTAGAGAAAGCTCCCACTAGTTTTAATCTGAGAAGGGGCCCTTGGGCCTTAAGTCCATTGAGTCGAATGCCTACCTAAATTTTTGGGTAAATTGATCCTACACGTGAGCTGGATTTGTGTTTTAAATTGGGCTTGATTTTACTACATTTTAGCAACTGTTTTAGTGATCTTATTGGGCTGTTATATTGTCAGAAAAACTTCACTTTTATAGGGACTTTATCTACTTAAATAAATATATTAGTCATAGACTTATTTTTATAGAAAATATTTAAGGGCTTTTAAGCATATTTTAAAGTATATTTTTAAAGTATTCTTTTATATTGTTTTAGCTTATTATTTTAGTTAATATTCAAATTGACCTTTATCTAATTACTTTTTATAAAATTATTGAGATATATGTTTACACAGAATATTAAGTATTATGATGAGTTTTAAATATTATTATTTTATGAAATCTTTGTATAATTGAATATTTATTAAATTATTTCTTTGGTATTATTTTAAGTATTTAGAATGCTACGACACATTTTTTTAGAAATGTTAGTGACGAATAGTGCCTTGTATAGATCACGAGCTATGACGTAAGATTTTGGAAGTAGCGCTAAGAGGTAATTAGTATGATCATATAATTGCATGTGTGCTATAAATTTTCTAATGGTATATGAAAATATGATGTTTGTCTATACTAGGCTACAAGCTAAGTTAAGGTTAGATTCTTTTCACGATTTTTGATGAATTATGACATTTTGCTTGTATGAATGAATTTGTTGTTTGATGGAGTGAATGATTCTAAAATCACATGGAAGCCCTGAAATGTTCATGTAGTAATTTAAATAAAGTATGCCATGTATTAAAATAGCCAAATTATGTATACCATGTTCATGTAGTACCTAGATCATGTATGCCAGGTTTATGTAGTGATTAAATCATATATGCTATGTAATGTCTTGAAGTATTTAGATCAAGTATGTTATATAAAGTTCATATAGAACTTAGATCATGTATGGTATGTAATGTTTATGTATAGATCATATTGTGTCATGTACAAGAATATGCTAAGTTATGCTATGCCATTTACAAGTATATGTTATGCTAGAAAAGTTCATGATATTAAATAAGTTCTAATGCATTAAGAAAGATAAGATGTTTATGGGTGACACGGACCTAAGCGTGTTTATCACAAGTTATGTTAAGACAGTGTCACAGATTTAAGCGTGGTTCAACATATGTTAATTGAAACACATATTTAAGCATGTTTCACTCCAAGTTATGTTAAAGATGACGTGGACCTAAGTGTGTTCATCACAAATTATGTTAACGATGGCACAGACTTAAGCGTGTTCATCACAAGTTATGTTATGCGGTTCCACGGACTCAAGTATGGTTCACCTTATGTTAAGTGAAACACAAACTCAAGCGTGTTTCACTTCATGTTATGACAAGTTATGAGGTGCCATAGACCCAAGCCTGGTTCACCATATAATAAGTAAAAGACAAGATAAACAAGTAATTTATGCATTTATGTTTATATGTTAGCCATGATTATTTATGTTTCCACTCGTGTTAATGATGAATAGACATGCTATGAGAATATGTGAATGATATATGTTTGTTTGAAGTCTTTCAAAAATTAAGTCTTGTTAAGTTATGTTTTAGGGTTTGATGTACTATTTATCGAGTATTCGACTCATTTTTGTTGTTTGTTCTCTTCTACATTTAGCTATCACAGATGGTGATTATAAGGACATAAAGTTGGAGAAACAAAAGTAGATCTAGTGCAAGGACTTAGTTTCTTTTATGATTTTTGGATAAAAGTCGTGTAGGGTTAATTTATATTTTACGTTTTTAGTTTTATGTTTCCAAAAATAGTTATATTCAGTTTAATTAATGTTTTCAATAAATGAGGTATTTTAGGATATGAATCTCTTTACCGAGCATTATAGTAGGTACGGGAATGGGGTGTTACAGGTAGGCTTCTTTAAGAATTCAATCTCCACACCATAAGTCATCCCAGAATTTAGTTATAGAACCATCCCCAACAAGAAGGCGTGTTGATCGATGGAGGTTGGTCCAACCTCTTCTTATGTGTTTCCAAAGCCCCACTCAATGTGGTTCACTCACCTCATTCAAACTCTATCCTCCCCACAATCCAACATATTTTAAATCTATGATCACCCTTCATAAGGCTTCCATTTCTTCGTGTCTATTCCCCCCCTAGGAAATCTCTTTGCAATTTCTCTATCCGCTGCACCACCTTGCATGGTATTGGAAATAATGATACGTAAGGAGGGTAGGTTGGGGAAGGTACTTTTGATCAACGTAACTCTACCACCTTTGGACAAACAGAGCCTTTTCCAACTCGCTACTTTGCACTCCATTCATCCCCGACTTGATGCGACTCTCCTAACATTTATTGGAAATGAGCACCGAGTCAAGAATTTGCCAATCTTGTATAAATGCATTTTGGGGCTTGGATATGAGCTTCTCCAACACCATACCCAATTTATTGGCCAATACCTGTTGCAAAGATTTTGTACATACTTCTCACCTAGCTAAGAGGACGAAAATCCTTAATCTCCACTGCTCCCAGCTTCTTTGGAATCAAAGTAATGAATGTATCATTTAGACTTCTTTCAAACTTCCCTCGTTCGTGAAACAAATGGAAGAAGCTCATGATGTCATCTTTAACTACCTACCAATGGGCCTTAAAGAAGGCCATAATGAACCTGTCCAGGCCTAGACCTTTGTCACGTGCCATACTTCTCACCACCTTACGGATCTCCATCTCCTCAAAAGGCCTCTCTAGACAACTTGCTTCTTGCTAGTCTATCGACTCAAAAGCAAGACCATCCAAACGTGGTCTCCAAGAAAATTGCTCCGAAAGTAATTGTGCATAGTAATTAGTAATGAGCTCTGTGATATCAGTTAGGTTTGATGTAATCCTCTCATCTGCAAATAAGGACTCAATGATAGTGTCTTCTATGCAAATTCGACGTTCAATGGGAACAATTTGGTGCATTTATCTCCTTTTAATCATAAAGCCCTTGATTTTTGTCTCCATGAAGTCTCTTCCATTAAAGCCAATCTTTCAATATTCAAGACAAGATACTTATTGTGATCCTTTTCTTCTTCTAAAAGCTCCCTCTCCTCCTCCTTGTCCTCCAAGCCTTGTAGCTCGCCAAGTAAGGACTTTTTACCGTGCTCCACGTTCCCAAAAATCTACTCATTCCACTTCTTCAAGTCCACTTTGAGTGCCTTAAGCTTACAAGCCAGCACATAACTTGGATTGCCTTGTATGATATAGGAAGACCACCATTGTCTAACTCGCTCAATGAAGCCTTCTGATTTCAGCCACATATTCTCAAATTTAAAATATCTTCTCCCTCCCTGGATGCCACCACAATTAATGAGAATGGGGAAGTGGTCCAAATATAATCTTGATAGCCATTTTTGGGTTAGGTTCGGCAAGCGTGCTTCCCAGTTGGGTGAAATTAGGAATCTATCAAAGTATTGACCAAGCTGGATGTTCTCTATTACTGGACCATGTGAATGTGCCACCCACTCGTTTGCTTAGGAAGTGAGTGACGTTAAAATCTCCCCCAATGCACCAATGAAGGCTCCATAAGCTACAAAGACCAGCCAATTCATCCCACAAGCCTCTTCTTGCTGTATTAGAGTTGGGTCCTTAAACACCAACAAAGGACACCATTGATAATCATCTTCCACATTCTTGAAAGAAGTAGCCACCATATATTCCCCCGCACGCTCCTCCATGTTTTCCGCAACCCGTTTATCCCACATTACCAAGAGGCATCCTGAAGCCACCTTAGACGGCAAATACAAGCCATCCCACATGGCAATAGTTCCACAAACTTCATATGGTGCTTCGGGAGATGTCTTCCAATTTTGTCTCTAGTAAACATGCAACATCAACTTTCCATCCGAGAAGCTGATTTCGTACTTTGGTGCACTTCTCTAGTTTATTCAATCCCCTAACATTCCACAAGACTATCTTCAACTTCATAGAATCACCAATTTTACCCTACCCTTCGTTCCACCACGACTCGCACTTCCTTCATAATTGACCGAACATGTAAGTCACTTTAATTCCCTTTCCCTTATCATGGTTGAGTGGCTCTTCATGGTTATGTTATTGAAAGATTCTTATGTGGATAACATTTTAAATAACTTGTGTTCATAAGTGATTTAGAAGTAGTGGTGGCCTTTTTGGTCTGACATAACTATAGAGATGGCCAATTGGTGAAATTCATTTTATGTTTATTCTGTATTTAAAAGAGCAAGCCATTGCAATTTCTGTTTCATGTTTTCTAGTGTAACTTATTGCCTATCACAAGTTTTACTTGGTTGAAGGATTTTTTGCATCTATATAGAGGGTTATTGTATTAACCTATGTTAGCTTTCCTCACCTAAGATATATTATTGTCGTCAATTCTTCAACCGCATATGATATTGGTATTGTATTTTCAACCTTAGTGTCTATATATTT
The DNA here is from genome assembly GCF_018687715.1 of Carya illinoinensis. Classification (NCBI taxonomy): domain Eukaryota; kingdom Viridiplantae; phylum Streptophyta; class Magnoliopsida; order Fagales; family Juglandaceae; genus Carya; species Carya illinoinensis. The sequence goes on along the minus strand of NC_056752.1, from coordinate 35,041,869 downwards.
GACTCTCCGTGGTCTGTATCACCTGATTTTCCGTATGGTATCTTCTTTACTTCTTTTCCTGTGCTACCATTCTAAGTATTTTAAGCAAAGAAAGATTTACATTTGATTCCTCGTTGACTTTAAGCTACATTTAATTTGTTGGGTGAAGTTTTCTTACATGTTCTTATCTTCTATGAATATGGTGTACAAAAGAGTGTAATGTTAATGCGAGATTGGGTATAACACACTATGTCATTTAAAGACTTCAGTGTCCTGCAAGGTGCATTTTCTCATTTTTCTTTGAAATCATGAACTTATACTACCATAATTCCTTTTATCTCGAGTAACACAGCAATCTAACCTGAGAAGCCTCCCTCAATATATAAACAATAGATACATCAAGATTATTAGGTGTTCAGTATTATCAGATACCACCATAATACCTTTTTATAGTCGTTCAGTATTTTTTATGTGTCCTCCCCAATCAATCTTTTTCTAATGTTCACTGTCGATTAGTTAGCATGTAGTTGCTTCTTATCTGGAAAAATGGAATTTGCAGATTATTAGGGAGAGAAGATGGAAAGAAGTGACTGCTGTTTTCAACTTTCCTTCAACGGCTACAAATGCGTCTTTTGTGCTGCGGAAGTACTATATTTCATTACTTCACCACTATGAGCAAATATATTTTTTTAAGGCTCGGGGATGGATCCCTATGTCTAATGGTACGTCCACACAACAATCAGTCTTCATGGAAATACTTATTATAGGATTCAGTTTCATAATACAGCAATCTTTGGCAGATTGTTTGATGAGCCCACCCATAACTCCAGTTCCAGCATCAAGAACAGATTCCTTGCAGCCAACACCAGAAATCCAAGCAGGAAAAAGAATAAATACTGCAGAATTGGCAGGAGGTCTCTATACTTTTCTTCTCATTTTCAATTCCTAAAATTTGGGAGGAAAAAGAGGATAAATAGCTCTATGGATCTCTACTATCAGCAATAACTCTTTGGCTCCAAAACCTGGTGTTTTGTTTTATTTTATGCATGAGATAAGAGTGAAGAGGTGCTTATAACAAACTGTCATGTTATAGAATAAGTGATTGGTTACAAGCTATTAGCTGCTAAATCTACCGTGGCTAGGGGATAAAAATGTGTTTTTCGTTTGGATTACATCTGCTTTTTATTGATGCCCTCCTTGTTGAATAATTTCCTTCATGGCCGTTTGACCAAAATCTCAGTCTATTTTGCATCTAATCAATTTAAGAACTATTTGTAGATATTTTATACTGCATGGTTAAAACATTTGATTATGTGTCTTGGATGCTTTGTAAGTAGATAGAAAATGGAGATGGTTTTACCCTTTTTTTTTTTGGGTAGGGTTTTTCCTCAAGCTGTCACTGTTTCATGTATTATATGCCAATGAAATGGAATATTGGATGATTTTTCACAACACATAGTCCAACGATTGCATGGCCATTGTGATTTATTTTTCTGTATGTGGTGTGCGTGTCTCATTGGATGTCACTTCGGTTTTTTCCATTTATAACTAAACTTTTGTGCAAAACTTTTCATCTGTTTCTCCATAGCGTTTCCTAATTCCAATAATACTTAATTTGAGAATGAGTTTTGCTACATACAAGCACAGTCGTGCACTAATCTGTGTATCAATAATGATTTATTCATATTTAAAATTTAAATTAACACTGTTTTCAATAAAATCTACTTTTTGACCAATCACATTACATTGGTGCACAGATTAGTGCACAATTGTGCTTGCAACTATATTTTTCCTTTGAGAATTTGAGGAAACAGTTGGTAATTAAAAGCCATTTACTCTCGTTTGTGTTTTGCAGCAACAGTAGCTTCAACTGTGGTAGGGGTCATCGATGGGAAATTCGAAAGTGGGTACCTTGTTACTGTCACAATAGGTTCAAAGAAGCTTAAAGGTGTGCTTTATCACGCACCACAGAACACAGTGCAGAAATTGCCACAGAACTATGGTGTCTTTGCTAGCAAAACTGACAGTGCTACTGCAGTACCGGGAACACATCGACGCCGCCGCAGGAAGAAATGTGAAATAAAGAGGAGGGACCCGGCTCATCCAAAACCTAACAGAAGTGGCTATAATTTCTTCTTTGCAGAGCAGCACGCAAGACTGAAACCGCTGCATCCAGGGAAGGACAGAGAGATTAGTAGAATGATTGGTGAACTGTGGAACAAGTTAAAAGAGTCTGAAAAGGCTGTAAGGACTAACTTCTATCTTCCTATTTTATTACTTTCAATTGCACATTCCATCTTTTTATTTTTTAAATGAACATTCACTCTTATGTTTTCATTCAACTTTTGCAAATGCTTTTCGGTACACATTGAAATTTGTGAATTTCAGGTTTATCAGGAGAAAGCTTTTAAAGATAAAGAAAGATATAGGTCAGAAATGGAGGAATACAAGGAGAGATTAAGAACTGATCAAGTCATCAGTGATGCGGTGCCACTGCAACAGCGGCTTCCTGGACAAGATGTGGTAAATACAGTGGATGAAGATGCAGAGATCGAAGATAATGAGGAAGGGGAGTCTCCTCAGACACCTGACAATGCGAGCTCAGATAACTGACTCTGAAGGTGATAAAGCGGATATATCTCTAGAAGTAAGAGTAGGTGCTGAATCTAGTAATGTGCATATGGAGACTTTACCCGAGGAGAGGATTTTGAACTACACAAGATGTTTTGAGAAGGTTGGTGAAGACATCGTTGGATTCTGAGGCTTAAAAAGAAACGGAGTACCGAGTGAAGAACATTGAAGTAGTTCCACGCAAGTTTTGAATGACTTTCGTATCCAAGTGGTAAAAAACTTAGGCTATACAATATCCGAGACTCCTGCTACCTAACAAAGATTGAAGTCCTTTTTCTACCCAAAATAGGTTTTTATCCAGTTTGCTTTTCCTTAACCGTAGATGAATTCAGAAATGGTAACTCAAAAACTCTTTTAACTTTCATCCCTTTTTACAGTGTTAGTTGCTAGTAAATTGTGTCAACTCAGTTACTTGCGGATAGAGAGAGTTTGAGGCTTTAGCTGACCACACAGGCAGTTTTGTAGCAAATGAGAATTTTGATGCAGTTCTTGATCTAAATATTTGGGTTGTCTTCCAGTTCTGAAACTTGATGCGTTGTAGGCATATACATCATTAGCATATTACAGCACTGTCTGTTGGAGTTGGGGGTATGTAAAAGGCAGATGCATGTTACAGACCATTGTTTGTTTTCTGTTTACCTTTATTGAACGGCCTGTCGGGCTGTCGTTAAGAAGTGCTGAACCGTTTATAGGATTAAAGATGGCTTTTCCTGTCTAATGACGTGTGTGTGTACATAACTTGTTTAAGGAGCAAGTTGTAATTAACTACCTTGTTGAAATTCAACTGCTAAGTTCAATGAAATATAGATTGTCTTACATGATGTTATGGCTGAGGCTGAGAATCTTGAAAGGAAAACTGAATAAGACAAGATATAGAAGAATGAGTTAAGTTGACCGTGGGAGGAGATAAATTATAATTTTTCCATATTTTATGATAAAAAAAACAAAAAGGTATTTTGTTTTCCAGCACTGAACTTATGGTCACCAGCCTTTGATTTATCTCTAATAACTTTTTTATATTGCCAAAAGAAAAACAATGGCCCCCACTTCTCAGTGGTCTAAAAGCAGCCGGAATTCTCCTTTCAATCGCTCAAAGGACAGCGTGCCCTATGAAATTGGCCCACACTTTTATAAGAGAGAGAGAGAGTACAACTACAACCTCAGTGGAAGGGCCCATCAAGCCTCCTTCCACATTTCTAGTCCATTTATAATATCAAACAGAGCCCGAAGTTCAAAACATTCCTTCCACAGAAGTCCACAGAACAAAATGGTACTAGAATAAAAACCAACAAATTAACTACTGAAAACAATATTACAGAAGCAAAAGGAAAAGAGCTGCATAAAGAACATTTTTCAAGAAAATATCATACAACCTAAATATGACCAATGGCCATCAATGGGAAAATATAAAACCTATCAGGCTTGCTAACGAAAGATATATGGTGTTATGTGCGATTCAAAGCAAAAACATGATATACCCACAAGAAGAAAGGAGTTCAATCCACAATCTTGGTACCATTTGCAGCTTGTATATTCAAAATGTACTGCTGATGGTCATGAATCTGAGACTAAAAGAGCATCCCAGATCATATCCATGTCCAAGGACGGCATTCTACTTAATTGAAGGGCTTCCACATCTGATAATGCCTCCTGAGTTTTCTTGTTCTCACTCATCTCTGATCCAGCCTTGCTCTCCCACTCAAACTGCCGCTCTTTTCTTGATGAGTTTTGGCTCAAAGCTTGGAGTTTTGTATCCTCAGATGGGTTGTTCTTTGATGGTGTTTGTGGTGGCTCAATGGGCTTCTTTTGAGCAGAAATGCCTTGTGATATTGCCCTTAGCTTTGCTTCGAGCAGCGCTGCTGTGGCTCCATTCAATGAATTAGTCTTGAGTTGATGCTTTTGATCTGGGAAATTCAATTGTGCATATTCCCCACGTAGAATGTAAGCCGCTGTATCGTATGCAATTGCAGCATCTTCAGCAGTGTCAAAAGTCCCCAGCCAAACCCTTGTCCTATTTCTTGGTAACCTTATCTCAGCAACCCATTTCCCCCAGTGCCTTTGCCTCACCCCTCTGAATAGCTTCCCTTGCGATGATGACACGGATGAAAAGTTAGTCTTCTGTAGCTCATGATTCTGCATTCTTCGTCCGGTGTACTTCATGGGCTGGGTCTTGGTGGTGAGCCAGGAGCCATAATTAAGACCTTTGGAGGAGTAGTTTAGCCATTCGTTGCTCCGACGGGATGGAATATGGGCAACTTGGGTCATAGGAAATGATGGGTAGGAAGATGATGAAATGGATTGACATTTTATGTTCTTGCTAGGCGAATTATCAGCTATTCTTGAAGATGAATCTAACAGGCTAGGTTCCGGCAGAAATAAAGTTAAATTCGGGTATCTGGTTTTGGCTGACAATGAAGATGGAGAAGAGGGTTGAGAAACTTGAGCCTGAGTTAGCTTTGGAAACGCATCCAAAAAATTTACAGGAATGAACCTTTCTTTGGCACCTGATGCTGAAGCTCCGGGCGGGTGGACAGGATTCAATCCAGAAATAAATGGACTTTGTTGGTGTTCATCATGGATGACTTCCTGTTTAGTACTGAATCCAGGGATGTTGTGGCCCCAAATGGCATCAGAAGCCTCCTCTGTGGAAGAAGTAGAATCGGAGCTCGAAAACAGCCTATCAGGTGATGCTGGTGATGATTTCATGCCATCACTACCGCCATGGTGGTGACAAGCAGTAGTACTCTTAACCCCAACAATTGGATCACCAAAAAAATGTGATCCCATGGTCATTCCTTCATGAACATAAGATGAAAGTTGATCTTTCTGCATTAATATCTCCATCTTAGGAAACTGATCGTCCATGCAAATCAATCGCTCTGAGTAGTACTATTGAAAGAAACGTATGGAGAACAGGAGAGAGATGATGCAAAATGAAGGCACTATGCTTCATATATTTATCCTGACGCACACCTCATAGAGAGGAATCTGGCTAATTCTCATTAGAAAATAAAAGGAACTACTTTATGTCGATAAAGTAAAACTATCCTCTGAATCAGTGCTTGTACAAAAGAATAAGCTCACCACCTCCCATTTTACCACAGATGTTCGTGCCCACCATTCTCGATGTTTCCTTGCCATCGGCCAATCAGAACCTGACAACTCATCAGGCCTCCACTGCTTACCTGTCATCTAGGGTTTTTGGGATGGATGAATATTCATCTGACAGTGACCACAAGAACCAAGAAATTGAAATGGAATATCATGAAATTTAATTATAAAGTAGGCTTGTTTATTAATGATCATGTGATTTTCCTAAACATCCACATGTTTTAGTCTACCTTTTTATCCCTTTTGTACTTAATATATATATATTGGAACCTTTAAGAGAATAAATAATTAGAGTCTTGATCAGCTCTAAGCTCCATTGTCTTTGCTAAAGGAAAACAATTGCAGAAGATAAACGATGTTAGGAACAAAAATTTGCAATATTGACCAACTGATCAGGTGTGAAGAAGCCTCATGATTGGTTCTGAGTTGCTGGTTCTTAATTAATTAATTAGCCGAAAACCACATATTAATATAATTAAACAAGCTTTGATTTGTTAATATTATCATCAACGTTATCATTAGCAGCTTTGAACAGGCCTTAATTCAAATACTAAAATATTACCATATGTTCTTTGGTGTATGTTTGAGGAAATCATGGCTGTCTTTTCTAAACTGCATCATTAATATTTAAACAAAAAGGCCAAGTCTATACAGATGAAGACAGGTATATATATAATTTATTTGGCGTTTCTGGTGCAATACCATGTGTCTTTTGGAAAGGGTCAGAAGACACTTAATTCGATCGTGCCATATCAATTCAAACTAGAAAAGGTTGTACGTGGGACATCTTATTTACTGGCCATCATCTCATCATCCTTCCCCGATCAGCCTCAAATGATTAGAATTCCCGGCTAAGTTCGTGGTGTACGTTCGTTAGTCTGCAGCCATTTCAGAGAGTTATCTACCTTTAATGAGATCAGTTATATACAATTAATATCTGTTTTTTTTATACTAATTAAGTGCAAATTTAAAACTGTAGGTAAGAGATAGAGAGATTCCCGGGAGCTCTTTATTTCGCTTTATGACCAGGCTCATCTAGTAGTGCGCTCGATGATCATCAATTGGTTTTTATTTATTTATTTATTTTTACAAGCCATATTGCACATGATGGTGGTCCTGGCTAAGACGTCTGGTGTTATACTTGTTAAGTTGATGATCAACGAGAAAGATCAAACGAGGCAGGCCAATTGTTCATCAATGCTAGGCCTAGCTAGCTGCTTGATCTCCTTTAATTTTCCTTTTCCTTTTTCCCTTCTCAAACAAAGTTCTTTATTCCTTCCCGTGTTTTTGGGCCTCGAAACAACAGAAAAGAACAGATTTAAGAGCCATATCCCCACGCATGACTGCTACTTTAGTGATGGAAAAGATGGATTAGACATGATGTGGAAACTGACTTCACCAATCAGTGAATACCAAATCATGATTCATGGATTCTGATCTCTAATTCTGACTCTGATCTGGACAATATGCCTTGTTTTACTTCTCTTCCATCGTATTCCATATATGCTTACTCAACCTTGAAGATAAGTATATATATACATACATATATATATATTCTGCAGCGTAGCAGAAATAAGATGAAAAACAAAAAACGTAGGGTTGAAATAAGGGTTTTCCCTGTTGACCCTTCTACACGACCAACCTAGTTAGCTATATTGTTATGCTTTCCTTGTATTTCTCTGCAAGTATATACAGTTCTGGAGGGCGTCTTTGTTAGATTGTTTGGTAAATGGTCACATCACACATTGTTATAAGGGAAGCCAACTCAAAACAGTCAATTTCTTTTTAAAGGCTAGGAATATGAAGACACAAAAACAGGCCAGATGATTATAAGTTTACTAAGCAAACAACCGGCATAATGATCAACAGATCTACTCCTCCCTTTAATTAATTAATTTATTTATTTTATAATATTGGTGAATATTCTAAGTATGTGGTCTGAAGTATGAGGGGGTGGGAGAGATGATCAGAGAGACATTAATTCATGTCTTTGTCAACAGTTTGGATCAAAGATGTTGGCATCCTAACCTTCACAACTACTAGTACTCTCGAAGCCTTTTGGTTGAAGTATTCTTAGGCTTTAGCATTACCTGTATTTTTTTTTAGTTTAGGACGACTCAGGATGCAGATAAAAATACAAAGAGACAGGTTCCAGTCTGGTGCAACTGCTCCTCATGTTTTTGACTAAATACGTTCCCTTTATACTTTTATTATTCGTAGGCATCCTTTGCAAGCTAGGGTTTCCTAAGCCTTTTTAGAGGGAAGTTCATCCCCCCCATGCCATTGCCTTTTATCTTTCTTGATGATCTCTATTCCAGTCATTACAGCTAGCCCACAGGTTTATATATCAATGACTAGCGTACAAGGACAAAAGTAAGATGAGAAAAACTCAGCAAAGACTGTAAAAGATGAAAACAACCGCCGCAAAGTGCATGGAATCCTCCTTGTACAAATGATTCTCTCTTTTGTTCTTAATTTCCTCTTCTTTTTAGCTTGATGCCAGATCTAGCTATAGTCTCACTTGTCTAGCTAGCTAAAATGAGAATCTTTTTTTTTTTTTTTAATTAATTATGATCTATATATACCTGGCTAGATATATATATATATATATATACGTATATATATGTATATGTATATGTCCATCAGCCCTCATCATCATCATGATCACCATCGACAATTGTTAACGCATGTAAGCATTACATGAACATGACATATATTAAAGGTCAAATTGTCTTCTTATTGGTGCCTATATATTCGCGAATGCATGTGTGCATGCATATATAGGCTATCAGTACTACTACATGACCTACATATATGTGTGTGTGTATATATATATACACATACACATTAAAAGCTGTGCAAGGGCTCCATATAATTTTCTTTAATACATAAGAGTTAAATGGAAGGTAGCAGAAGATATTACGAAATTTGAGAAGAGACTTTTAAGGCATGTCTGTAAATATTTGAAAACTTTTGATTTCGTTTCTTATTAATTAATGGTAAATGATATTTACAGTTATAGAGTGTGTAAATATTGCGTAATCTATATAAAAAAATGAGTAAATATGATACCTACGTGAAGAAAAACTAATTTTTTAATAATAAATTTCACTCTTTTTCAAAACGATTGCGCGATGCTTGTGTATCGTACCACCACATGTAACATTACTTTTAATTAATTCCATCTGCACATCAATCATTTAATTTATATATATCTTCACTTAAATTGGAGGAATATTTTATATTTTAGTGATATAAATAAATATATATATATCACTAAAATATATATTATTTTGATTAAAGGGACTCATGGATTAATCTTAGGCGCTCTAGCTGGTGTGTATATAGATCGACGACGATGGTCCCTCTGATCAGCTGGTGTGGTCCCTAGCTATGTATATTATACGTGGCTCCGGCCCTTACGTAGGTGTACGACGTCGTTGCTGGGTCGCTGTAAAATTAATAATGATCATTAATTAATTAACATGATGATGATCAAAAGGTTATCATGTACACGTAACGATACGTAGGTAACCAGCAAAGCCGGCCATTTGAGATCGTCAAGAAGAAGAATAGAAATTAAACCTTATCCTGAAAACTATATTAATATATCTTTCTGATCATCTAGCTCACGACTCCCACCCAATTCAATTACTTTTTTAATTAATTAATCATATATATATATCATGAATTCGATCGTTGTTATATATAGTTATCATATATGAACATCATTAATTAGTTTAATTAATCTCTTATTCCATCCATGGGTAGAGATGATCAAGACAAACTAATTATAAACTTAATATACAATGCAGGCTTGAGAAATATTTGTGGGCCTATAGCCAGTACTCATGTACTGTACTCTTAACCAATTAAGACATGAGTACGTAGCTACTACTTTTAGTTTGGTGCATGGCCGAAAAGAAAATAAATAAAATATCAAAATTAAGTAGTGTATGAGCTAGCTAGCCGTATTTCCAGCACTACTACAGTACTACGTACGTACATGACTCCATCGTCAGCTTCAATATTCTCCAAACTTTATAATTAAGGTCCTTATAATTTTAGCTGTGAGCAAGAATTTCTTTCTAATTTGTCTGCTTTTATATTTATGTATATGTGTGTGTGGTTGGTGATTAATTATTATGCGGTGAAGAAGTTCATTGCCCTTAGACGTAAGCTAAGGGAGAAAGTTAGCTAGTGTTAGGATAATGTAGTTTAGTTCGAGCTAGCATGTCTACCAAATGACACGTGAGTACGTCTTTCATTGATTAATACCTCATCATGAGGTATATGTGTTTATATATAGCTAGGTAGCTAGGTAGGTTACGTAGGGGGAAAAGTAGCTAATAGCTACCAAGTTAGCGTATGTATGAGACAACAACAAAAAAAGGCTGTAGGCGGAAGGGATCTTCGAAATAAAGAAAGGAAGGAAGAATATGGCCGGTGGCGTATGATGATCAGTCGTGCATCCATGTATTCTTCTTCTTCAACTATTTACTATATATTAATTATAAGGCGTGGATGGCACGTCAATTACTAAACCTCTCTCTCTCTCTCTCTCTCTCTCTCTCTCTGTGTACATGCTTAATTATATATATATGTTAATTAATTGAGTACAGTGCATGCATACACCTTCGAGCTCATGTACTCATTCAATTAGAATTACTCAAATATTCGCATTACATGATATACACACACACACACGCATCCAATATATATTAATAAACTACATATATTTCACAAATCACATTATGTCTGGACCTGTATCCTATTTGCGGGTAATAATTATAATATATATGGAGGGTATTAAATATCTATAAAGGTCCGAATCAATCTAGGCCATCGATCTCCTCTTGGACCATAGCGATTGTAAGAGCAGGGACCGCTCTAAGAGACCCAATTCATAGGTTTAGCCCATCTCTCATCTGCTAAGCAACAAACTGATTGCAAACCTTATATATATGAAAAGCCTAGGTATGAAAATGATCTGATTCATTGGTATTTAAGAGTTTATTCAATCACTGTTTTTGGCATCGGAGGCATTCCCTCGAACCCTCCAAGCCGTCTTACTTTTTGGTTATAGGTAATCGTGAACCGGTGGCGGTAAAACATGTACATCATAGTTGGTGTCATCTGTGAGATACTTTTATCCTACAACTAAAGTGTCTTTCACATGCCCACCACAACTCTATCATTGACAACTAAAGATTAAGAAGTGTCATCAAGAAATATGGAATGAGGACTTTCAGAGATAGAAGAAGTAGTGAGAAAACTCACCGTTGAGTTGGAGGCAGTGCGAAAGGAGAATGAAGCCTTGTAGGCAAAAAATGGTCTGCCAGGAGAAGACTAAAGAGAAGAATGGAGATGAAAGCACACAATGCTAGCCTAGTAAAGACCCCTTAGAAGAATGAAGAGATGAAGAAAATACATCATGACTTACTGAGCTTAATGGATAAATAAGAGGAAATGGCCAAAAAGACAGGGACATCTTCTTCGGTCGATCAATTGATGTCTAGCACAAATTTGCCATTCCCTATGGAGATCATGGAAGTACCTTTGCCTCCGAAGTTCAAAGTCCCCACAGTGGATCTATATGATAGCTAGGGGTGTAACCGATCCGATTTGGATCGATTTTGGACAAAATTTAGGACTGAACTGGTATGCACCGGTTTTACATTTTCTAAAACCGATTATGCACCGGTTATCCTTCTAAACCGATAATCTGGTTTTACCGATTTTTGATCCGGTTCATTCGTTTTTCGATTTTAATATATTATAGTATATATTATATAATATATAATATAGTATATTATAGTATATAATATTATAGTGATAATATATTGTAGTATATTATAATATATATAATAATTGTATTATAGACTATAGTGATATATTATAATATATAATATAGTGATATATTATAGTTTATTATAATATATAATGATATAATATTAATATAACTATTAATACAATAAACTATAGTGATATAAGATTTTAAAATTTAATATTATATTAATTAGTAATTTATCATATAATACAGAACTATTTTATATATAATTATATATTATATATAAAAATTATATACAATTTAAAAAATTAAAATATATATATGAATCGATCCGGTCCAATCTGGTTTTAAAAAAAAAAAAATTGAAATCAAACTGATTTTGACCAGTTTTAAGAAAAATAAAATCAGTACCGGACTGAACTAAACTTGGTACCAAACCAAACCCACCGGTTCGGTCCAGTTTACCGATTTACCAGTTTTTTTTACACCCTTAATGATAGCTCCCTCTAGAGACTTTTAAAGCCCATATGATACTCCACAGATTCTCTGAGGAAATTTATGTCGAGCTTTCCCTTTGACCCTGAAAGGAGTGGCGAGAGGTTAGTTTGGGACACTGCAACTAGGGGTTTGTAGACAGTTTCAATGAACTGGGTTGGCAATTCTTAACCCAATTCATGGTGAGCAGAAGGTGTAGGAGACTAGCCGTGTACTTGTTAACCGTCAAGTAGAGCGAGGATGAAATTCTGAAGGCGTATCTTGTTTTAATAAAGAAAGAACGTTAGTCGATGATCAAGATGAGAAGATTATGCTGGCAGCACTGCTCGAGGATATTTGGCCGAGGAGCCCTTTCATGGCTGAATTGGTTAGGAAGACCCCCTCCATGTAACAAGAATTTAAGGACATAGCATACAACTTCGTCAATGTCGAGGACACACTTATCGCCCTAACTACCCGATCTGAAGGAAAGAACGATCATGAACCGAGAGGGAATCAAAAGAAAGACCGAGAGGGAGGACAAAAGGCGAGGAGGGACCAATGGGACCCAAGGCATGATGGCTATTTAAAAAGGCATAATGGATTTTACATACACTACTCCAGTGTGCATAACCAAGATAAGGCAAAAGATGTAGGGCAAGATGATGAGAACAAGCGACAAACTTGAAAGTATTGCACCTATCATAAAACAAATGGTCATAAAACTGAGGGCTACCATAATTTGAAGCGAAAAATCAAAGACATGAGAGATACTGGTGAGTTAGAGCGACTAGTCGCCTAGAATGCTAACCCCCCCCCCCCCTACGGTGTACTAGCGACCGAAAGCTTAAGCGTAAAACTCGACGAAGTGAGAGCCCTAGGCAACAAGAATCCCCAAGAAGGGGAAGGAGATCGTAGGAACCTCATGATTAGAGACCAAGGATGAACATGGATTGGAGAAACCCACCCTTGGTGAGAGATACACACAATCGTCGGCAGATATGCTAGAGGTGGTCTAATCTCCTCAGGGAGAAAGGCATATGCAAGATGGGCAAGGTATGAAGAAGTTTACAATATGGAGAGACCTGTCAAATAGCCTTGGGTACAGGAGTCTCCCACAATATCTTTTGGCAATGAGGATTGCTGAGGGGTTGTATACCCACATGATGATGCTTTGGTGGTAACCATGTTGATGGCAAATTACAACACAATGAGGATATTGATCAATAATGGAAGTTCGGAAGACATCCTGTTTTGGGATGCTTTCAGCAATATGGGAATTAGTGCAGATCAGTTGCGACCTACACCAACTACATTAGAAGGGTTCACCGAGCACACGATACAACCCATGGGGTCCATCACGTTGCCAGTATCCGTGGGCATGGATCCCCATATCGCCACTAATATGACAGAGTTCTTAGTGATAAAAACTCGGTCAACATATAATGCAATTATCGATTACCTACATTAAATGCGTTAAAGGCAATTACCTCAATACACCATTTGAAGATGAAGTTCCCAATGAAGACATGAGTGAGGGAGGTGGTCTAAGAATGCTATGTACAAGAACTCAGGCAGGAACAAAGAGAAGTGAGTATAGTAAAGTCAGGAGGAGTAGTAGACATGGTCCCAATTTTTTATGACCGAAGCAGAAACAATGGATGAAGATGCCTTGAAATAGGGAGAAGTGGATGAACCTCTGGAGCTGGTCACTTTTGATCCAGTTCATTTAGAGGGTTATGTGAAAATAGGAACCAAGCTAACAAAGGGAGAAAGGCACCTATTGACCAACCTCCTCCTAGAGTACAAAAACATATTCGCATGGAGCCACAAGGATATGCCCAGAATAGGCAAGGAGATTATGGAGCACAGATTGAGTGTGGACCCAAGAGTACACCCGGTCAAACAGAAGAAGATGAATTTCAGTACTGAGAAGTACGATGCATTAGCAGAAGAAGTAGACAGGCTATTGGTGGCTGGATTCATCAGAAAAGCACATTACTCAGAATGACTGTCAAATGTAGTGCTTGTGAAGAAGTCCAATAGAAAGTGGCAAATGTGCGTAGATTCCATGGATCTCAACAAAGCTTGCCCGAAGGACACCTATTTGGGATACAACCAAATCAAGATGAATGAAGCCAACTAGGTGAAAGCCGCTTTCATAACAACCCGAGGATTGTATTGCTACAAAGTTATGCCCTTTGGTTTAAAGAATGCTTGGGCGACATATCAGAGGTTAGTAAAAAAGATGTTCAAGAATCAGATTGTGAGGAACATGGAAGTGTATGTCGATGATTTGCTAGTGAAAAAACATGGAGTTTACCCAGCATACAAAAGATCTTAAGGAAGCCTTCCAAGTTTTACGGTGGTATCGGATGAAACTCAACTCAACCAAGTGTGCTTTCAGAGTACATATGCGGAAGTTTCTCGGGTTTGTAGTGTCAGAAAGAGGTATTGAGGCCAATCTTGAGAAGTTGTAGGAAATTATTGAGATAAAATCGCCCATGAATTTAAATGAGGTATAGATGTTGGCAGATAGAATAGCAGCCCTCAACAGGTTTGTGTCCCAGTCAACAGACAATCACCTTCATTTCTTTCTAGTACTTAAAAAAGCTCACAACTGGGATGCCAAGTCCGAAGAGGCATTTAAGCAATTAAAAGAATACCTGGCCCACCTGCCATTGCTCAGCCAAGCAAAATAAAGAGAACCTCTGTCACTATACCTAGCCGTGACCCTAGACATTGTATCAGCAACATTAGTAAGAGAAAATGGGAAGGAAGAGAAGAGAGTATACTATATGAGTAGGGCCCTAAGAGGAGTTGAGGCCAGATATCCAAAAATTGAGCTGGTCGCCTTCACCGTAGTAATAGTAGCCCAGCGATTATGACCTTACTTCCAGGCCCACCCGATAAGAGTTATTACTTTGTTGCCTCTACAAAAGATACTACAGAAGCTTGACACTTCTGGCTAATTAGTCAAATAGTCCATTGAACTCAGCGAATAGGACATTTGTTATGTACCCAAAATACTGTGAAAGGAAAAATCCTGGCTAATTTTGTAGTAGAATTTTCTAGTTTCTGAGAGGAAGTCCCTAGATCACCCAAGAAGAAACCACGGCAAGTAAATGTGGATGGGTCATCTTGCTGAGCAAGGGGAGGTGTTGGTGTGTACATGGTGTTGAATGAGGGAGAAGAATCGTACCACTCCATACGATTTAGCTTCAAGGTGACTAACAATGAAACCAAGTACGAAGAAGCAGTGCTCGCGAGATTAGCCTTAACGAAGGTATCTAGAGGCAAGGAGATACAAATGAAAGCCGATTCGCATGTAGTAGTCAGGAAAATCATGAGGGAGTATTTGGCAAGGGGAGTCAAACTAATAAAATAACTCCAACGGGTTCAAGAAAGTTGCAAGTGCCTCAAATACTTTCCGATCGAGCGAACACCTTGAGGAGGCATTTTTAAAGCTGATCAATTAGTATGAGAAACCTTAGCAAAGTAAGAAGAGGCCTTGTCGTGGAAGGTTAACCTTCGAGGGGTAGACAATCCAGCCATAGGGGAGGAGGCTTTGCAAATTGGAGAATGTATACTAGGATGGGTTGATAGACTAAGCAAATATCTGGAAACGGGTGACCTCCCCCCATTTAGGGAGGAGGCGAGAAAGGTGAAAAGCAGGGCAGCTAAGTTTACTGTGATAGACAGGATACTATATAGACGAGGTTTTACAAACCCATTGTTGAGATGCATAGCGAAAGAAGAGGCATAATATATGATGAGAGAAATACATGAGGGAATATGCGGCAATCACTCAGGAGGACAGTCGCTTACTGCAAAGATTATCAAAGCTGGATATTATTGGCCAAATGCACTTAAAGACGCAAAAGAGTTCGTAAGGAAATGTGTCCAATGCCAATTACATGCACTAGTCTTGAGCGCACCTCTTAAGGAATTAAGGTCAATAACCTCGCCGTGGCCATTCGCCCAATGGAGAATAGATTTGGTCAGCCCCATGCCTCAAAGCAAAGGAGGGACCAAATTTATTATTGTTGCTGTTGATTACTTCACTAAGTGGACAAAGATTGAGGCAATAGTGACAATAATAGCCCGAAGTGTGACAAAATTTTTGTGGAAAGTTGTAGTGTGTAGATTTGGAATATCCCAATGCATCATATCTGACAACGGCAGGAAAATCGATTTTGATTACTATCGTCAATGGTGTACGGACCTAGGAATCAAAGTCAAATATTCTTCGCCCAGGCAAACAAGCAAGTTGAAGCAACCAACAAAACCATCATCAAAATACTGAAGAAGAAGATAGGTGAGAAGAAGGGATTGTAGGCTAACGAACACCCAGAAATCTTGTGGGCTTACAGAACCACACTGAAAACCTCAACATGAGAGACACCTTTCACTCTGGCATATGGGAGCAAAGCCATGGTCTTGGTGGAAGTAGGGTTGCCAAGCCACAAAAGGAAAAATTTTGACGCATAAGGCAAGATTGGAGGAAAATTTAGATTTGCTAGAGGAAAGCTAGAGCATATGTAGAGGCCATAGTAGAAGCTTCTAAAAAGAAAGTAGAATAATACTTTAACAAAATGGTGAGACCCAGGTCATTCAGAACCTAGGATTGGCGACTTGGTTCTAAAAGAAACATAGGTGACCACGGCAAAAGAGGGGAAATTGGGCCCACGGTGGGAAGGCCCAAATGTGGTAGTCCCAAGTCATCGACTGAGAACCTACCACCTCAAAGAAGCCACAAGGTGTGAGCTACCTCATCCTTGGAATGCAGAACATTTAAGGAAATACTACACTTAAATGAGAGATATGTAAATTTTTATAGTTTGTTGATCCGTTTATTCAATAATAAATGCCAGTATATGCCTCCCCTTCTTTTTTTTATCACAGCTCTTCTTGCCAAGGTGACGTGGTCGAGGAACTCTCCCACTAGCATAAAACTTAAGATAAAACAATCGATAGATCTCCCGTTACACCTTCTCGCCAAAAGAGTAGCCCAGTCGAGTGACTCTCCCTCCAAGTTGACATGGTCGAGTAACTCTCCCACTAGCCTAAAACTTAAAGGTAAAATGGTCGAGGGATCTCTCCTTACACCTTATCACCAAAAGAGTAGTGCGGTCAAGGGACTCTCTCACCAAGCTCTTCTCGCCACGGTGGCGTGATTGAGAAACTCTACCACTAGTCTAAAACTTAAAGGTAAAATGGTCAATGAATCTCAGGTTACACCTTCTCACCGAAAGAGTGGCGCAGTTGAGAGACTCTCCCGCCAAACTTTTTTCACCAAAGTGACGTGGTCGAGGAAATCTCACACTAGTCTAAAACTTAAGGGTAAAATGGTCGAGGGATCTCCCGTTACACCTTACCAAAAGAGTCGAGCGGTCGAGGAACTCTCCCGTGAAACTTTTCTTACCAAGGTGAGTAGGGGAACTCTCCCACTCGCCTAAAACTTAAAGGTAAAACTGTCAAGGGATCTCTTGTTACACCTTCTCGCTGAAAGAGTAGCGCAATCGAGGGACTCTCTTGCCAAGCTTTTCTCTCCAAAGTGACATGGTTGAGGAACTCTCCCACTAGCCTAAAAGGCTAAAACTTAAGGTAAAACAGCCAAGGGATCTCCCATTACACCTTCTCACCGAAAGAGTGGCACGGTCAAGGAACTCTTCCACCAAACTTTTTTCACCAAAGTGACGTGGTCGAGGAACTCTTTCACTAACCTAAAATCTAAAACTACACATTTGAGGTGGTTTCCCATTACACCTATCGCCTAAGGATAAGGCAGTTGAAGAGTTCTCCCACCACACCCCTTTCGCCAAGGGAATGTGGTTGTAAAACTCTCACACTAACCCATCTATGGAGTCTTCTCGCTGTCCTAATAAAAGGAAGGAAACAAATGGAGATGAGCAAATAAACATCATCCTCAGGATGGGCAAGGAGGAGGAAAAGCATCCGACATCTCGGCCTAACCAAGGGAGTCAGAAACATGGTAAGCAACCTTGCTGGCACGAATAGATTTCCAATCCAAGGTATGCAAATTTGTCTTAGGTTCACAAAGGAGTAGCTCACAAAGCTGCTTAATACTGAGCTTGAGATTGAGACCCTAAGCTCACGACTGAACTTTGGGGGCAATCGCCAATTGAGGAAGGATCCGAGTAAGTTTGTGCTGGGATTTCCCCAAAGCAACGTTCAGCACTCTGTCACTCTCTTCTCTGAAAGGACCAATTTATTCTTAGCGGTCTCAACAACCTTACTGAGTTGAAGGTACTAGCAATCGCTATCTTTAAGATGGCTCTTCACCTCAACCAGTTTCTTCTTGGCCTCACCTTTCTCCCATTCTTTTATGCTCAGCTTCGTGCTTAGTTCTCGTCGACCATCTTCAAGAGAAGCTAGGCGAGAGGCATAATCAAACTTGGTCTTCTACCCGCGCCTGATCAAGACTGATAGCCAAATCATCTCGCCCTTTTAAGGAAATTTTTGCCCGAGCAGCTAGGTCATCTCGTTCTTTTAAGGCAATCTCTGCCCAAGTAGCCAGATCATCTTGTTCCTTTACAAAGGCTTCAATCTATGTAGCCAAATCATCTCGCTCTCTCACAGCTACTTCTAACTGGCTGAGGTGAGCAGCTAAGTTATCGTGCTCCTACTCAACTGCCACCACCTAATTTAGGCGAACGGTGAGATTGTCTTGATCCCTTCCAATCGCCACCACTTCTTGGCAATAATGATCAACGTTTGCTCCGTAACTCTCTAGCACTTCCCAAAGCAAATCAAATTGAGCATGGAGAGAAGCCAAATTGCCATCAGCCGCACCGGAATGAGCCTCGATTTGGGCTAACTCATTGTCATCTGATCCTTCTTGGCACGAGCCGCGCAGACGACACTATGGGCTTGATCGATGAAGGACAGCATAGATTGATCCTCCACCAAGTCGGTAGCCAAGCGATCAACTCCCTGTTTTTTTTTTTTTTTAATCCTTATTTTTTTGGAAAAATCCTTGAACATACAAAAGCGACAAAATATATACAAGGAAATTATTGGTTAAAAAATCTTCCTAATAAGTTGAGCGATGGCATTGAAAGCCTTCTTGCAGCAAGCATGTGGGGATGGCGATGAGCTTGGTGGGCAAGAACTAGAAGACCCTCTCGAATTAGGAATCCGAAAAGAGACATTAGCAAAAATCACTCGGGTAAAAGGTCCCTCCATCGATTTGGGAGGAGCAAAAGAAGGAATGTTGGTAGGTATGTCAGCATGCAGACTCAAAAGCACCTCAACATCATCAGTCTGGGGAGGAGACGTCCGATTAATCGAAATATTCTCCCAAGGAAAACTCAAGGATGCTTTGCCATTGCCTGTAGGAGAAACACTAAAGGGCGGAGAAGGAATGGAGACTCTGCTCCTACTAGTAAGAGACACCATCGAAAAGATGAATGGCAAATTAGGAGTAAAGACGCCAGAAGTTATGGGAGCAAGGGGTGAACCAGACACTGCTACAATTTCCTCAACATGTTTGACCCGAGGAGACCTCATGAGAACATCGAAAGATTGAAAATTTGCAGGAGTGGATGAAGGCACGGTAAGCATATCAAGATTCGAAAGGACAATGTCCTCATCCTCCTCCAAATGGATGCTATCGCATTCCTGACACACCACAATGATAGGTGTGACCGGGGATTGAGTGGCCCGGCCACCATTACCTTCAACGACGATTTGAGCAGAGGCTTTGGCGGCTATCATGGCCTTTAGGTCCTCTTTAGCCATAGCTATCACATCATTAAAGGAAAAGATGAGGGGTGTCACAAAGGAGGTCAATCCGCTCAGCTGCACCTGAGGAACAGTTGACTTAACACAACCACTCGCCTGAGGATGGAACGAGGGATCATACCTTAACTTAACATCATCACTCGCCTTAGGATAAGGTGAGGGATCACGCCTCGACTTAACACTACCACTCGCATGAGGAGGAGGCTAGGAATTGCATCTCGTCGAACGGGGTAAAATATAAGCTTTCTTGCTCTTCCTCTTCTTTTTCCCACTAGCACCAGGTCGGGATTTCCTTTTCAAATCACTTGCTGGTAAGGGGGCACCCAAAAAATCATGACCCAATATATGTGCCCAGCTAGGCACCATCACAAACCTTTCGATGTTACTGAGAGTCAAAATAATGTCCGAGAAGCATGATTTGTGATTACTGGTAGTCCGGGTCATCACCAGTTTATGCGGGCCTCTTCACGAGGGGAAAGGATGACTCCAAAATTACTCTCGTCAGGAACAAGGCCCCAACAAGCCCTAAGACGGAACTCTCAATCAGAAATTTCATATGAGGGAAATTCCCATCCCGTACCAAAAACAAAAAATAATTTATTTCCCCAATCTTTGGCGTGAGAATATTTGCGTTCCAATTCAACTAATTTATCATGGGATCTAAAACTACAAAGGTTCCCTTCCAAACGCCTGAACCCGTGAAGCGACAAGAATTTACGGGCTGTGAGATCGGGATATTTGTCACCCGTTGTCTCCAATACCCTTTGCCAAAAAACACAACAAGCCATCAAGATTCTTCAGGCATTGGGTACCAGTTGGGCAGGAGCAAGTGCTAGGAAATCCAACACATTGCGAACTAGCTGCATAAAGGGCAATCAAAGCCCCATGGTGAGCATAGCAAGATAAAAAGCAAGGGAAACAACCATACCTCTCATATCTACTGCTCTCTGATTTGGAGAAGGTGCCCTCAAAAGCACCAAGTCAAGAATATTGAAGTTCTTTCTCACGTTCTCCAACTCGAGAGAAGAAATGCTTGAAGACCATTGGTGACCTTGAAAGATCGATGGCGGAGCCTCTCCGTTAGGGTTTACAGGAACATTTCCAGCACACGAAGGAGAATCGCAGGGTTGCGCAGAACCAGCCCCGCTCAAAGAGGCCAAACCCTTGCCCTTAGAAGAAGAAGAAGCCATGGAAAGAGATTAAGAGTTCACAAAAAAGGAACAAAAGAGAGAGCAAGAACCTAAGAGTAGCAAGAAATTTGCAAAGAGGAGAGCAAAAGAATCGGGAAAGATGAAGAATAGGAAAATGAGTTTAGGAGCCTTAAGTAGGAGCAATAGTTGAGGCATAAAAGGGCGAGAATACAAAACGACGCCCTGACACACTCGATTCACGAAACAATGCCCTAACAACAGCACTCAGTTTGGGAAACAACGTCATAATAATTAATCCCGATCTGCAAAACGGCGGCGTGGTTTTAAGTCCCATCACACCACATGTGATGAGACTTCACGGGGTAACTAGAGAGTATTAAATATCTATATACGAATCAATCTGGGCCATCGATTGCCTCTTGGCCCATTGCGTTTGTAAGAGCAAGGATGGGTCTAAGAGGCCCAATTCATAGGTCTAGCCCATCTCTTATACCGATAAGCAACTATTTGAAAACTACGTTGGATAAGGACGGTTACCATTTAATTTAAACATCAAATGTGTCTCTTATCCACAAGATCAAATTTCAAATAGCAGATAAGTCCATTATCTGCTAAGCAACATACTGATTACGAACTATATATATGAAAAGCCCAAGTATGAAAAGGATCTGATTCATTGGTATTCAAGAGTTTATTCGATCGATGACTTAGACATCGAAAGCATTTCCTCGAACCCTCCAAGCCGTCTTACTTTTTGGTTGTAAGTGATCATGAGTCGATGGCGGTGAAACACGTCCATAACAATATATATATATAGTATCCATAATTTCTAATGTCTATATATATATATATGAAAAACTGATGAATTGGGGAATTAATTATTACTAATATTTATGTTTCTTTTAAGCAGAAATCCTATACTAATGTCTTATGATCAACTTCTAAGGGATGATGGATGAAGTCAAATGCCTATAACTTGATTGGCATTGCTCTCAACCTCCAAAATGGAGGTCTGGAGTTCAAAAGTCCCTCCCAAAATGTATTAAAAAAAGGGGGATGATGGATATAATCGATGATCACTGAGGGATAATTACAGTCTAATCTGAGTCAAATTAGGTTGCAGATCGATGTAGCATTCTTCTTTTTCTTTGTTTAGACCCTAGGGTAGTATATTATATAATATATAGAGGCAATGAAGGAACTAATAGAATTAAAAATTGCAAAAAAAAAAAATCGCCTGACCTATAGAATTAAATATGGATAGCATAGTACACATCTGCAAGCTATTAATACTTGGCCCATGTTAATTTTATATTTTAAACGGTAACGTTTCTCTAACTTTCAGATTACCCAAGCAACCTACAGACTACCACATCCGCATGATAAAAGAATTCATGAAAACTTCGCTTAAGTGAAGTAGAGACATGTTCATGATTCCTTCATATAGCCAACAGAAACTTCTTCAATACCCAAAGCTTTGAGTTAGCTTATCAATGTAACATATTATTGGATATATTGATACTAATCTTCATCTTTAAATTTTCTTATATCTTTAATCCTATAAAATAATATGTAAGCATGACATATTTTAAATGACTTCATAAGTCAAATCTTAATAAGAAAGCCATTTAAAATGAGACACTTTTATTAATGTGAAATAAAATTCAAAATAAACACTTTTCTAGTATTTGATAGTGTTATAAAGCCGGGAGTGTCCCTGTTGCACACACGTTATCCATATTGTAAAATGCCAAACATTTATATATATATATATATATATATATATATATGTTATGTTAGGGAATCTCTTCAAGGTAGAGTGCCCTTCAAATCTACCCCTGCAAAGTAAATCTCGGTCCCGTGCACCGCACCCTTAAAAGTTTTTCTATATAAAACTAGTTAAATCGTTGGCTTTTCATAAGGAGGTGTGGCCCTAAGGATTGTTTGCATCCATGAGGTGTTGAACTTTGGATTTTGAAGATATTAATACCCCAAGACCTTGGGCCTTCACTACTTGGACCAACCCCTTGAGATTTTGTAAAATGCCAAACATAACCTCAAACAAATTTGGATGTGCTATATTTCCTAGTATTTCATGAATTATTGTAGGATTGTACTAATCTCAATTTCGTATGTAAATTTGTGCAGACACTTGCAAAAGACGTTTTTTTTTTTTTTTAATTCATAATTTTTGCATCATAGCAACTGGTACATGTATACTAAGATAGGGTTGTGCATGTTACCCGTATACCCGCTTAATCCGATTAGGATGATCTGAACCGATTCGTATTTTTATCAGGTTATTATTTGAGCGGGTCTCCAACCCGACTAATAGCAGTTTGTATAATTGTACTCAACCCGTCCAACATAATTTAAGTCCTCAAAACCCTAGCTAGTAGCCACCCAAGTCTTGTTCATGAGAATCCCAGCCTCCTTCCATCGGATCAGCTAAAGCAGCTCAAGAACATCTTCCTAAGCTGAAGCATCGAAATGGATCAACATGTAAATTACGCTACCCATTGATTTGCCAAAGAGAAAAGAAGGCAACCTGCAAAACCGAGTCTCTTGTTTGAAAAAATTGCATATGAGGCCACAAGTAGGAGATAAGGTGGAGAGCGGAAAACCTTGGCAGCGAACGGGCACCGAAATCAATGACGGCAATATTTTTCTATGGGTCTTGAGTAGCGAATTGAGGGAACCCAAGTTCAGCGAGGCAATCTTTTTTCCTTTAGCCTTGCGAACGAGCTCATTGGGTAGCTGCAAAATAGTCTGGCCAATGAATGCTAACTATTGGATGGCGAAGGTTCCAATAATCTAATTAGCCTCTTGGAGGTGGTGGTGTTGTAATATTTGCAACAAAGTGAGAGAGGGCAGTCTGGAAAGAAAGCTGATACATGGAGGCAGAGGGTGGGATCCGAGTCTGCGTGAACGACCTTGAGGGCGTAGACATTGTGGGTATGTTTGTGGCGGACTGTCATGGCCAAGGACTTGAAGCTTTTTAAAGTTGGAGAGGAAGATTGCAGCAGAGGTCGGAGGCCTATTATGTGATTGTTTCATAATTTAAACCCAGGTCGAGTCATACGGGTTTGACCCGATTTCACTCTGATGGATGCAGATCGGATCGAGTTGCCTCCTTGTAATGTGGTTGATCGGGTCGGATCGGGCACAAACCCGATTGAGACGTACCGGGTTGCAGGCCTATATTGAGATATAGATCCCTCGCTATCAATGTCTAGCTAGCTCTTTCACATAGTAAACATTAACCCACTATATATAACATCTTAGACGACTCTCAAGCATCCAGCCCCAAGGGGGAACATGAATGCATCCTCCATGGAGTGTGGATCTACTACAAAACAGACACAATGCACCTAATGTAAACATATGGTTTAAAAGAGAACTTCTTGCTATTTGCAATTAGGCGTGTCAATAAACCACTTGCCGTAAGACCTATTACAACCATTAAAAAAAAAAGTCAACACCAACGCTTTTTCATTCCAACTGATGTAGCACCTAAGATTGACCTACAATAGTCCTCAAACCATTAAGGAACCTCTTACTTACGACATCCCATCTCATCACAACTACTCAATTGACTCTAGTGATTTTGCATCCTCAGTATGATTAATGATACTACTGGTAAGTACCACTGCAGATACACCATTGAGCATCTTCCAAGGAATAAAGCTCATGATTGCCCAAACAAGAAGTACCACAACTAATGTCAAATGCCACTCTCTTACTAGAGTCTCTCTACACTGTATAGTGTCTTCGAGAGTCTCCAAACTAACCATTTCCAATAACACAGATCTTCAAACCTTTCCAGCAATTCGAATTCTCTTCCTATGAACTCAAAGCCACCGTACTGAATCAATCATGGATGTGGAAAATCTGATACAACAAACAGAGACCCTTTCTTGGGAAGATCTCAATCTTACTCTAGAAATAAACACTACAAATGAAAACTTTGAGCTCTCTTATTGGAAGAATAGTGGCTACTCGTCCTCTTAATAGAATATTCCTACATTCAACTTTCAAAGCAGCTTGGAGTTTTATCAAAAATTTCCACATTGAAGATTTGGATGTCAATCTTTTTTTATTCACCTTCCAAACAATAGGTGATAAACAAAGAGTTTAGAACCAGGCCCATTGGAACATCAGAGGCCACCTTCTCATTCTAAAGCCGTGGCCAGCTAGTTATAGTTGGCAAGAGGTAAGTCTCAACTCTTCTATCTTTTATGTTCAAGTATATGGATTAACAAGAGATCATATGACTAAAAAAAATGCTGAGAAAATAGGAAATGCACTAGGGATTTTTCTAGATGTGGATGTGGACCCTTAGTTTGATATTGCATACAAAAAGTCACTCATAATCAAGGTTGAGATAGACATCATAAAGCCTCTAAAAATAGGCTTTTGGCTCCCAAGAGATTACAACATTGATACTTGGGTATCTCTAAAATTTGAACCCTATCAGATTTCTAGTATGCCTATGGTCGTATAGGACATTCCCAAGTCTTCTGCACTTTCTTGAAAAATATTCTCAATCCGCTTTCATTCGAACCATGGCTTAGAGCTAAGTTCCAAAACTCATCCCCATATATTCCACCCCATCAAAATCAGGCTATAATACCTAGTTTCTTCCAATTGGAAAGTTTAACAAAGAATGGAAATCCCCTACTGATATTGGGTCTGAGTGAAAACATGATACTAGATATCCCAAATCCAATTATGCCAAACCCACTTCTCACGGACCAGATTTGCACTACGGAAAAAAACATTGAGGATTAAACTCCATACCCACAGGTAGCTTAGTCATCAGCTACAAGGAAGGAAAAAAGGGAGAAAAAACCCAACAAAGGAAAAAGGTTGATGGTTGAACATCAAAACCCATTACTAGCCGACACAGTGAGTTGGAAGCAGTCAAATGAAAGAATCCAAAAATCCATCAGAGTGTCTCCTCCTCGATGGCACCAATACGAGTCAACTCTCCCAAAGATCTCCTCACATACACATCTAATACAAACATGAGAATGAGTGAAATACAGAAAACCTTTCAGAACAAATGAAAGATGATCATTATCGGGCAAGAAATTGCATTAAACCCAACACACTCGGATCCAATTGGAAAGGATACAATGGATGGACACCAGGAATCAGAAAGGCCTTTCACGTCAATTGAGTGGAAGCCACTCACATCGGGAGATGATTTTTCTGAACAAATTCAGCGAGCACCGCTGTGTATAGGAGCTTCGTCCACTGTAGCACACTACAGTGCTAAGGACATTGTTAGCAATAAAAGCCCGACACCAACCAGTGTATACTCTGCTGCTCCGGGTGTTTACTCCTTCCCACCTAATATTGTTCCATCAATCATTCATTTGCATCACAACACTCAATTGATGTCAACACAGCTCCTCTACTCCAATTTAATAGAGTTGGCACTTCAACGTTTTACACACCTGTCAGTTTTGAACACAAATGCTTAGGCAAGTCAATGGTTAAAGATACAAAAAGTAGTTATGAGTTTTAAAACTCTTCCAAGTCAACAACAAAGGATTGGGCCAACTTCTTTTTCTACTAAAGCCCAATTCTCAGAAGCTCAAGCAAAGCCCACGATGGAGCCTAAGGATGCAAATATTTTTCATAACCAAAAATAGCAGGCTAGGCCCTCGATTTCTGTTTTTATGGATCAACCTTTGGAAGCATCTATTGAGCAATCTATGGAGTCATTTCCAATCAGGTAAAAAATACCCCCATCACCCTTTCTCGGCCCAAGTTCTCTTAATCCTCTTTCTAAGATCCAAAAAAACCCATCCAACCCAAAGCCCAAAGCAACTAACTTCATTCCTACAATTTCTTTTAGCCTAGTCCACCTCATTTCACCCAACCCACCGATAGACAACTTGCAAAACCAACCTCATGGTACAAGACAAGCCTCTTCCTCAGAGTTCAATCTCAAAGGCAAGTCTCTTGGCTTCTCCCAAGCACACATTTCAAGTATTTCAGTGACTTTGACCAAGCCTTTATATACGAACAACCTCCCAATAACAATTGTTATTGGTCCTCACGCTTTTGCTGGTCCACCCCTCTCCACTCCCGTGGGTTCACAACAAATGTTAGTGCCAAAAAGAGAAAAATCCCCAAGTGTTGAAGCAGATTATCAACCAAGCCAGAAAATGAAAAAAAATATCTCCGGGTAGTTCTACCCAAGCATTACTATCAGAAAAAGAGATTAATCAGGAGGACAGGGAAATGGCACTCATGATCTTATCAATGCAAGCCAAAAAATAGGGAAAGTTTAGAAACAAAAAGCAACTGTCAAAGCAAAGCCATATAGCCACACTGCAAGAAAGACAACTACTCTAGAAAATCCAAAAATTTCTGACGATGCGAGCTCCAAGCCTCCAACCCCTTCATGAGAGCTTTGGTATGAAATTGTAGGGGATTTGCCCGCCCCAAAGCAATTAAGGGCAAATATTAGACTACATAATCCTGATATTATCTTTTTGTTAGAAACCATGGAGTCACATGACCAAACCAGTACTATTGTAAATAGTCTAGGTTTCCACCATTTTGTAAACTCCCTTACCTCGAGAAAAAAAAGGAGGCATTTTGTTACTTTGAAGATCAAGTGTTGATATTGAACCGGTTCAAATTATAACTAATGCAATATCTATTTTGGTTTACTCTGATCCTTCTAACAATTCTTGGCTAGCTACTTTTGTTTATGCACCAGCTCAATGGCAAAACAAAGCTCGCTTTTGGAAGCTACTAGAATCAACTCATAACTCTTTCGTTGGACCTTGGCTTTGAATTGGTGATTTTAATGATTTAATAAGCCAAAGAAAGACTGGATCGCAGAATAGCAAGCTCAAAATGGTGATTACTTTTTCCAAATGCAACTATATAGCACCTCACAAATTCAGTCTCGGATCATCATCCTCTATTAATAAATACAACAAAAATAGAGAGAAGAGCTACATCCTTCAAATTTGAAGAATTCTAGACATAGGACCTACTTAGTAGTCTTATCATCCAAGAAACTTGGCAGAAAAATTTCAACGGCAACCCAGCCTTTATACTCTGCATTAAGATTAAGGCTACAAAGGAAGCTCTCAAGCTTTGGAACAAAGTACACTTTGAAAAAATTTAGGTTATTATTCAGCACATCGAAAGGGAGCTCAACTACTTACAAAGTAATCCTCCAACACAATAGAGTTTGCAAAGAGAAAAATATTTGCAACTTAAGCTTCACAAACAGCTTAAACATGAAGAAACATTATGGAGACAAAAATCAAGAATAAATTGGCTCTCGACTTTAGACCTGAACACAAAATTTTATCATCTCTCAACAACAATCTGAAGAAGAAAAAATGGAATAGACTCCATCAAAATAAGCTCAGGTAATTGGAACATGGACCAGGATATCATTGAATCAATTTTCATTAACCATTTCAGGACAATCTATAATTCGTCAAACACCACCGTACCGGAGGAGCTTGAAAATATTTTTGAAAAGCAAATCTCAAATCAAGAGAATGAATCACTTACAGCTTTGCCTACAGAAGAAGAAATATATGGAGCACTGAAGAAAATCCCAAATCACAAAGCCCAGGGTCCAAACGGAATGACGATCCTCTTCTACAAACACTACTGGAAGATCGTTAAAAAAGAGGTTATCGCAGCAATCTAGAATTTCTTCAGAAGTGTAAGATTGCTAAAGTAAATGAATCATACAAACATTGCCCTCATTTCAAAAATAGAAAATCCAAATTTCCCCCAAAATTACAAGCCAATTAGCTTGACAAATGTTATCTACAAAACCATCACAAAAATCATGGCTAACCGTTTGAAGAGAACCCTCCCAAACATCATCTCCCCCCTCCAAACAGCCTTTGTTCCAGGTCGTAACATCAAAGAAAATTCTATCATTGCTCATAAAATGTTTCACTACCTCAAAAAATCTCCTGGGAAAAAAGGATAAGTGGCTCTAAAATTGGATATCATTGCTCAAGAAATTGGATAAGTGGCTTTCGACTACATAGAATGAAATTTTCTGTTCATCATTATGAGAGCTCCGGGATATAGCCAGACATGAATCAATCTAATCAGTGAGTATTTACTACAGCTACTTTCTCTATCCTCATCAATGGCTCTCCAAGAGGTTGTTTTCAAGCTCAAAAAGGTCTCAAACAAGGTGACCCAATCTCCCCATTTCTATTCATTATGTGCACAGAGGTGCTCTCAAGACTCATAGCTAGATCTGAAGCAACAAGGCAAATTGAAGGTATCAAAATTAGTTGTAATAGCCTTCTATCTCTCATTTATTATTTGTCGATGATCTGCTAATCTTTGGGATAGCAAAAAAGAGAACAACAAGATCGATTAGAGAAAATCTGAAAAAATATCAATTTTGGTTTGGGCAAAAAGTCAACCAATAGAAGTAGTCAATCTTTATCACTCAAAAATTCAAAATACCAACATCTCAGCAAGAACGACAATTCTGGCCAACCTACCGTATAAGGAAACTTCAGCCAGAATGAAACATTTGGGGATACAAACTGCTTTTAGTAGATCAAAGAAGAACAACCATAGAGAAATGTTTGCAAAAATAAATAGAAAACTCAAAGGATGGAAAGCAAAGGTATTATCTTAAGCAGGAAGAACAATGCTCATCAGAACGGTGGCAAGTACCATCCCAACATATCAAATGTTGACTCATAGGCTTCCAAAGTCGGTATGCAAATCTCTTAATACCAGTTTTAAAAACTTCTAGTGGGGTACAAAGAAGGATCCAAAGCATAAGCTATATCTTAAATCCTAGAAATCTATTTGTCAACCAAAAAAAGTAGGAGGCTTAGGATTGCACCTCATGGAAAATATGAATGCAGCTTTACTTGCAAAAAGGGGATGGGAAATGAGTCTACCTAATACTAGTATCTGGAAAACACTCCTCTCTAAGAAATACTTGCATTCCAATTCTTTTGAACAAGTTACAATGAAGGCCTCAAACTCAAGCCTTTGGAAAGGCATTCTCAAGACGCAAACTCTTCTAGAAACAGGTACTTGCTTCCAAATTGTTAATGGTTCATCAGTAAGGGTTTGGCTAGATCCCTGGATACCAACTCTGGAAAATTTTAAACCCATTCGACTTAGCCATATTACAAAATTCCCATCAACTCTTAAAGTCTAAGATTTGATAAACCAAGTTTCTAAAACTTGGGATGCCCAAAAAATGAAAACCTTATTCCAAAGAGAAAGCATCACATAAATACAAAAAATACATCTGCCTACCTCCAATCGTAGAGAAGATACCTAATATGGACAAAAAAAAATGAAAAATTCTTGGTTAAAACACCTTATCATCTTGCTTATGAGAATGAGAATATAGCAGTAAATACGCCCTCTAGCTTCCCCATGGAAAAAATATGGAAACTAAAGATTCATGACCGGCGCAAGCTCCTTTGGAAAATAGCTTGGAATATTCTTCCCACAAAAGAGAGACTCAAAAGCTTTATCCCTCATATTTCAACGACTCAATGTCCACTATGTGATGGTCATGAAGAATCTTTAACCTATCTTTTCATTGAATGTCCAATCACTAGAATTCTATGGAGTCAAAGTAACTAGACTCTAAATATCTATTCGTTGATGCTAATTTCTATAAATGACTGGATCATTTTCATCCTCAACCCAAAGAGGAAACTGGGACTAACCTCTCAAGAAGAACATCCTTTCCAGATTTTTACAGCTCTGATCCTAGATTTTATATGACGACTACAAAATGATGTAACCCACAACCAAGTGGAACTCTCTGTAACATCCCGATCCCAAAAGTGTAATTTATTATTATTATTTGAGATATGTTTTCAAATAGCTTTTAAGATGGTATTTGATGTTGATTGAGTTGCATCCCCTATCTCGAACTTTTATCCTGTTAGTTTTTTTTTTTTTAGTTTGAATACGATCCCTGAATCAAAACAAACTCCTAACTCCAAACTTTATCCAATTTATCCTCAAGACTCACAGCATCTCCCTCTCCCTCTCCCTCATCTATAAAAATCTCACGGGACCTTCAGTTTTAAACACAAGAAAATCCAGTTGACACATAGAGAAACTTACTTGTGCAACCCCCTCATTTTTTTCAGCCACCACCAACCACCATATAGACATCGGAGCACTTTCCCGACTGCCCAGAAACTGTCGATCAGGCACCCTGCACCATTTTCGGTAAGTTCCCGACAGGATCTCTCTCTCTCTCTTGCCTCACACCATTGCTTTTTCATCTGCTTTACTCTCAGCGATATCACTTGTTGTCTTTTACTCTCATATGTTTTTTTTTCCAACCTTTGGAGTTCTAGAAATAAATTATATGTTTAAGAAAGTGGGCGTTGGGCTTAATTTTCTAGTTGGTCAAACTAAAACATGGGGTCTCCTTTTATGGTTTATTTCTTCTTTTTCCCAAAATAACCATGTTGTTTTGAGTTAATTCCAAAAAATACCCCTTGAGTTTTGTCGTGTATCACCGACATGACTTTCAAACCTTATATTTTAACTACAGTAAGAAGTCTCTAGATCTCATTGATGGTGAAATTCCATTTGTGCCCATAAAACTTTCCTGTTGAGTTTCCAAAAAGCCAATTATACTTCCAGCCTTTTAAGGGTATATGACAAAATGAGCTTTAAAGGTGTTTTTATTTCGTGGGCTTTGTTGTATGACTCGAGTCAATTTTAAACTCGGGCTAGGTTTGTTTTAAATTGGGCTTGATTCTAGTATATTTCAGAAATTACCATAATGGTTAAGTAGGTTGGATTCATATGGGCTTGATGTTTAAAGTGGGTTGGTTATATTTCTTTTTTTACCAAAACTGTTTAAGTGTTTAAGTGAACAATTTTCTTTAATTGGGCCTTGGGCTTTCCTTTGTTTTAAAGTATACTTTTAGCCTACTATTTTAGTTAATATTTCAATTGACCTTTAACTAGATTTTTATAAAATTATTAAGATATACGTTTACACAGAATATTAAGTAATATGATGTGATTTTTAAATATTATTATTTTATGAAATCTTTGTATAATTGAATATTTATTAAATTAACCCTTTGGTGTTATTTTAAGTATTTAAAATGCTACGACACGTTAGTGACAAATAGTGTCCCATATAGGTAACGAGTTACGATGTAAGATTTTGAAAGTAATGCTAAGAGGTAATTAGTATGATCATATAATTGCATGTGTACTATAAATTTTCTAATGGTGTATGGAAATATGATATTTGTCTACGCTAGGTTACAAGCTAAGTGAATGTTAGATTCCTTTCATGATCTTTGATGAATTATGACATTATGTTTGTATGAATGAATTTGTTGTTTGATGGAGTGAATGATTCTAAAATCACATGGAAGCCATGAAATGTTCATGCAGTAATTTAAATCAAGTATGTCACGTAATAAAATAGCTAGTTTATGTATGTCATATTCATGTAGTACCTAGATCATGTATGTCATGCTCATGTAGTGATTAAATCATATATGCTATGTAATATCATGAAGTATTTACTTATCAAA
The DNA here is from genome assembly GCF_018687715.1 of Carya illinoinensis. Classification (NCBI taxonomy): domain Eukaryota; kingdom Viridiplantae; phylum Streptophyta; class Magnoliopsida; order Fagales; family Juglandaceae; genus Carya; species Carya illinoinensis. Next base: position 35,009,395 of record NC_056752.1, on the reverse strand, counting down.
AAAAAAAATATCATGAAGTATTTAGATCAAGTATGTTAGGTAAAGTTCATATAGAACTCAGATCATATATGCCATGAAATGTTTATGTTTAGATCATATTATATCATGTACAAAAATATGCCCTGTTATGTTATGCCACGAATAAAGATATGTCATATTATGCTATGTCATTTACAAGTATATGTCATGCTAGAAAAGTTCATAATATTAAATAAGTTATCATGCATTAAGAAAGATAAGATGTCCATCACAAAACGGCGCCGTTTCATTTAGTGGATTAACCCTAAGTCCCCAGTCCCCCCCCCAGCGTCGTCCTCTCCCCACAGTCGAAACCCAATCTTCTCGAAAGCTCTCTCTCCCTCCCGTCACCCCCGTGTTCCCTCCTCCCTCTCGCAACCAGTCAATCTGCCGCACGTCGTGTTCCCTCCTCCCTCTCTCTCGCACGACGTCGGACGCACGCCGCACGGTACACGATAAGTTAGCATGTTCTCCTCCTCTTTTGATTTTCTCCGTTGATTTTTATTTTTATTTTTATTTTTATTTTAGTTTTGATCGGAGATTGGAGGAATGATGGGTTGAATCGGAGATGGAGGATGGGATTTGTGAATTGTGTGCTGTGGATTCGTGACTTGTGTGATTGTTGATTTTTTTCGGATTTCAATTTTTTTGGATTCATTGGATTGTTTTTTTTTTTTTTTTTTTTTTTTGTAAATTTCATTGAAACCCCTAAATCAATTTAGGGGTTAGGCTTACGGATTGGGACCCTAAATTAAATTAGGGTTCTAATCCAAAACCCTAATTTTTTTTAGGGGTTTCATCAATTGATTAGGGTTCCAATCCGAAACCCTAATTTTGATTTAGGGGTTTCATTGATTGAAACTCCTAAATTGATTTAGGGTTTCGGGTTCCAATCCTAAACCCTAATTTGGTGGTTGGGGTTTCATTGATAATTAGGGTTCCAATCCGAAACCCTAATTTTGATTTAGAGGTTTCATTGATTGAAACCCCCAAATTGAATTAGGGGTTTCAATGATTGAAACCCTTAAATTGATTTAGGGTTTTGGATTGGAACTCCAATTATTTTTTTGATGTATGCAGTTTTTGATGATTGTGTTGGATTGCACTTTGAAATTTTTTCTTTTTTTTTTTTGTGTTGGAGAATCAGGAATGTCTTCGGATTTCAGTGATAACTCGCATTCCCCAGCCAACACCCCTACCCCAAAACCTAACCCTACTCCTACCCCTATAACGAGTACACCTTGCCCTGCCCCGAAGCCCACACAGGGCAAGAAACCTGTATCCATAGTTTGGCAACACTTTACCAAACTAGAGGGTGATGACCCCAACAACCCACAAGCTAAATGTAATCACTGTGGGAAAATGTATGGATATCAATATAGGAAACATGGTACATCCCACTGAAGGTCCATCTAGAGGAACAATGCAAGAAGAGTCCAATTTTAAAATCTTTAGTAGAGAATGGTCAATCTAGACTAGATTTTAAAATGGCGGATGGGAGTAGTAGGGCCGGGGGGCCAACATTGAAGGGGTATACGAAGTATAACCCCGATGAGTGTAGAAAGAAGTTAGCTCATATGGTATGATTGTCATGGACGAGCTGCCTTTTCAGTTTGTGGAAGGTAAAGGGTTCCAAGAATTTGTCCAAGAGTTGGAACCGAGATTTGTACTTCCTTCTCGTCACACTGTGGCAAAAGATATTAAGAAGATGTACATACGTGATAAAGATGTTTTGAGGGGCCAATTGACGGGTTTGGTAGTTTGCCTCACTACCGATACTTGGACTTCTATCCAAAATATGAATTACATGTCGTTGACTGTGCATTTTGTTGATGTTGATTGGGTTCTGCACAAAAAGATTATTAAATTTTGTCAAATAACTGATCATAAGGGTAAGACGATTGGGAAAGCATTGGAGACCGCAATAAAGGAGTGGAGGTTGGAAAAGGTTTTGTCTATGTCAGTTGATAATGCGTCATCTAATGATGTCGCCTTGGGATATCTAAATAATTATCTTAAAGATGTAAATAAGACATTCTTGGATGGTGAATACTTGCATGTTAGATGTGCTGCACATATTTTGAATTTAATTGTAACTGAGGGGTTGAAAGATGTTGATAACTCGGTTGCACGAGTTAGAATGGCTGTGAAATGGGTGAGGTCTTCTCCTTCTAGATTGGAGAAATTTAAAGTTGCTGCAAAGGCTGCAGGCATAACATCGAAGAAGGGTCTTTGTACTGATGTTTCTACCAGATGGAACTCAACCTTCTTGATGTTGGAGGCAGCCCAAGAATATAAGGCAGCCTTTCAATTATTGGGTGATGAAGACATCCAATATGTCAAATACTTTGATTAACACGGGGGATCACGAAAGCCTAATGATAATAATTGGGTGGTAGTTTCTACTTTCGTTGATTTTCTTGGATTATTTTATGATGTCACATTGAATATATTTGGTTCTTTGTACCCTACATCCCATGAGTTTTGTTAACAAATATGTATGATAAAAGAAAAATTAGAAGATATGCGTAGGAGTTCCAATGAAATGATGAGGGGGATGGTAGTGACCATGATGCTAAAATATGACAAGTATTGGAGAGATTTGACTAGAATGAATATTTTCTTATATGTGGCTGTTATTCTTGATCCCCGTCTGAAAGTTTCAGGCTTGTTATATAGGTTGAGACTTGTTCACGATCAGGTATGGACTGAACTTATTGGTGAATTGGCCCGAGATACCCTGAAAAAATTGTATGATGAGTTTAATGCAATTAAAAGTGGTACTACATCGAAGACACATACATCGACCCCAACGCCTTCTACAGACACCGTGACCGGGCCTCCTACAAAGAAACGCAGAATGTTGTGGACTAAGACCCTCGCACAGAATACCACACTAGTCCATCAATCTACGGAGGTCGTTTCTGAGTTAAACAACTATTTGTCAACGGATATGATCCAAGATGATGATGATAATTTCGATATATTAGGATGGTGGAAGAATGCCTCAAAAAAATATCTCATCATTTTTTAGATTGCCCGCTGTATTTTGGTCATCCCTATTAGCACCGTTGCCTCAGAGTCAGCTTTTAGTACCAGAGGTCGTATATTGGATCATTTTCATAGTTCATTGTCTCCTACAACTGTAAAGGCATTGATATGCACACAGATTTGGACGATAGGAAAGGATATTCATGTTCCGGATATTTTAGATTTTAAGGAGACCGATGAGGGTGGTGATCAATCTGGATCTGGACCACCTGGTAATTGTTTTTTATTTTATTATTTTAATTTATTTATATTTATTTCCGTTTCATCGTTATTAATTTTAATATTAATTTTTGTAGTAACACATGAGACGTCTAGCACCTCTGCAACATAAAAATGTGCTCAAGCCCGGGCCGCCCCAACTGTCACACCTCTTAACTCAAAGACAAACCACAGCTGACAAGCCTCTTTAGAATATTCAATTTTTAATTATTTGTTCAAATTTTCTATTCAATGATTTGTAATGTTGATACAATGTCCCTTAAACACTTTTATGTTTGTAATTTTGTAATTGTTTAACCTTTCAATTTTGTAATAGCTTAGTTATTATTATTAATTTATTACGTATTAGACTCTTAGACTAGTAACTTTTATTAGCCATAAAATCAATTACCATTCATAACACTTTTTTTTAATCTGGTTTTTAAATTTTTTTTTCCTTTTTACTTATAATTTTATGGGCTGAAAAATGAAAATGGCCTACAAGCTTTTTTTGGGCCATAAATACAATCTTGTGGGCCATTTTTGACCCATTCATGAGGTTTCTAGGCCCAAAATGGCCTAGAAATTGCTTCTGGGCCATTTTCGGCCCAGAAAATGCTTAGGGGCCCAAGGCCCAGAAGAGGGGTGCAGGGGGCGGACGAATTGCCCCCCCACACCGTACCCCATCATGCGAGACGGGATACCCCACCCCCGCACACCGAGGGCAGGGGACGGGGAAACATTTCCCCATCCGCCCCATGCGAGGGCGGGGGGCGAGGGGATCTACCCGCACCATATGGTGCGAGTAACACCCCTAGTTCCACGGACTCAAGCGTGATTCACCATATAATAAGTGAAAGACAAGATAAACAAGTAAATTATGCATTCATGTTTATATGTTCGCCATGATTATGTATGTTTCTGCCCATGTTGATGATGAATAGACATGCTATGAGAATATATGAATACTATATGTTTGTCTGAAGAGTCTTTAAAAAAAATGAAGTCTTGTTAAGTTATGTTTTACGGTATGATGTACTATTTATTGAATATTCGACTAATTTTTTGTTTGTTTGTTTATTCTTTATTCTCTTCTACGTTTAACTATCACAGATGATAATTGTAAAGACGTAAAGCTAGAGGACCAGGAGTAGATCTAGTGCAAAGACTTAGTTTCTTTTATATATATATATATTTTTTTTTTTATAAAAGTCACGCATAGGGTTAGTTTATGTTTTTATGTTTACATTTTCAATTTTATGTTTTTAAAAACAGTTATGTTTAGTTTAATTAATGTTTTCAATAAATGAGATATTTCAGGATATGAATCTTTTTACCGGACATTATATTATGTACATTAGTAACATCTACATCCTATGAGAACGAGGTGTTACACTCTCTCTACAAAAAGCATCAAAGCAACTTAACTTCTTATATCAGGAAAATCTTGAAGCTTGGGCCAAAAAAAGAGTCAAAATCGGCAACTAAGTGGCAGCCTTCCTCTATTGATCATTTTAGCATTTCTTTTGTTGCAGCAGTTAGAAATTCATCTTCAACAGCATCAGCAATTTGTAGAATCCTTCACTCATACCAGTTTTAGCGGAAGCTTCAGTAGTAAGTTTGGCTACCAGATTGGCAAAGCATCTAAATTTTCCATTAATTTCTCTAGAATGAGATGCTCAACTAGTAATTTCATCTATCAGGAGAGAACTTACTGATTGGAGAATTTCTACAATTACTAAGGATATTGCATCTTCACTAATTTCTCACAAAGGCTGGTACTTTAAAAAAATCGATCGTTCTCAAAATCAATTTACGCACTCGGTCGCTCAATGGGCTGCAACCAACTTTATGTTTGATAGCATTCCTTTAGCTATTCTTCCCTCTAGTTATGTATATATTGATAGTGGAAAGGACCCTCCTTAGACTATTATCAGTATTTTTCCTTCAATGAAGCTTGAAAAAAAAAAAAGTACAACAGCTAATACCATTAGCATGCTTCAATTGCATGTACAAAATTCACAAGCTTTGTGAAGCATTATTTGGTACTAATACATATTAGGATGCATCACAGATTCACAATCGTTGGTATTTAGACCAACACCTCCATAGCATGGGGTTGGCTCAAGTAGTAAAGGCATTTGTCTTGATGGTATGCATCATCTAGGTTTAAGGTTTGAATTCTCTAAAGTGCAAATAATTTTTAAATTGGACTGGGGGAACTTCCCATTGAACTGCTCAATGTGCACTTACGGAAAACTTATTGTCAAATGCCTATGCACTCCCGAGATTAATCAAGACTTTATTCTCAGATACCTAGTGCCAATCAAAAAACACAATTTCTTAAGAAAATCACGTATATCAAGTAATCTATCAAAATTGTCATTACTTCTTAGTTGTGCAATATATTACTTTTGTAACACCTCAATCCTACATTGAAAACAAAAATAACTTACATGGAATGGGGAAGTAATAAAAGTAGTCATGAATCAACATTAATCCTACATTGGCTACTTGCTAGGTGATCAGCTCTAGTGGGCTTTATAAGTAATTTTAGGAAAATGACAATGCTAGGACCACAAAGAAAGGTGACCCCTACGTTGTACTAATAGTGCAAATTGCACTTTTTTTTATCTTTTTTTTTCAAACATTTTTTAAACGCCTTTAAATATTTTGAAAAAACATATATAAACTCATTAAAAAATATTTTCTTAACAATTAAGAAAAAAAAAAAAAAAAAAAAAAGGCGCACAAATAGCTAGCTTCTCTAGGTGGAAGAAGCATTTTCCTTAGGAAAATTTCAAATTGACGAGTTTGGAATAATGACACAAATATGACTAGCACTTTCCCTGGTTTATTACATTTGACATCAAAGCCAAATTCTCAACTAGAAATGTAGTACTAGAGCCGTGTCACCTACAATGAATGGCCTGACAAGGAAGTCAAGATTTTTTTAAGTAGAAGTCAAGAATTTAAAGAGTGGTGAACAGATCCCATATTGCCTGATTTAGAGAGGTTATTGCCCTTTATAATAATTCTAATGGGTTGTAACATTGACTAGTCCTTTGGAATATAAGAGAAACACTACTTTGCTGCCCGAAGTGTAACACTCAAGTCTACTGCCCGTCGTTTTAAATTTTTTTACTTAATAATTAAGGAAGTGATTTTAAGTGTATGAGTATATTTTTTTATTTTTAAAATATTAAAATATATCTAAAAATGTGAAAAGAAAAGGAAAAAAAAAGGTTTAAAATTTACTAACGGTAACAATGAGCGGTGCTACTCATGATTGTTAAGTAGCACCGCTCGGAATATAAACCCAAATGTGGCTTGTACTTTCCTTGGATATAGAATAGACCTAAATAAGCCTTGTGAAGTTGAAAGATCTAATCCATAATCTAAGGCATCATGTTCTATAGGCGAGCTTTCCAGGCTGTACGATGTCTATAAAATTGCAGCAAAAGAAAGAGTGGTCTGCCTAGAAACATGTTGTCATTTGCTGAACTTCCCATGTGACTGCCTCCCTCCATGTATGTTACACACAAATGAGAATTGTAAAAGTCCTGCTTTCTCTTCCTAGGAGTAATGTGATTGATAAAAAATAGGGGGTATATGTTTTATACATCATTACGTATTGCATCAGTTTTAATCCACATTTTCCCCTGTAATATTCCTAAACGTGGCACAACTCTTAACTCTTTCAATGCAAGGTAACTTCACTCTTAAACACCCCCCCCCCTTTTTTTTCTCCCCTCCTTCCCCTTTCTCTTCTATCTCTTCTATCATGTGAAACATGTTGCTGACACTCTGTTTAACCCAAATGCTGAGTAAAGACACTGTTTTAACCTAAAGGCTGAGTAAAGACACTCTATATAACCTAGAGGGTGGTGAAAGCCACATGTATATTTCTTTTTATGAGTAATGCTACTCATCATCCTATGATGTGGCATTAGATGATTGAAAACTATTTATTATCTTCCATTTGTGAACCTATCATTTAATGACATATCATAAAATGATAAGATGATAATGAGAAAATGGATGATGAGTAGATTTTTTCTTTTTTTATTAGTAAAGTGAGGGATGCAAAAAAGGACTTCCAGGAGGTCACTCATCATAGTACTACTCTCACCCAAGCACACTTGACTATAGAGTTCTGATGGGATCCGGTGCACTGGTGTTGGTATGATCGCACCCAAAGCCACGTGTGTATATATATATATAGGGGAATTACGACCTAATCAACAGACTTCATAGATTTATGCCCTTCAATTCTTATAATCTGTTTCTCCTAAGTAATAAAAAAGATTAAACTTCACATAGTAAAGAAAGAGAGCCCTTGAGTACGTGCAGTGCAAGGAGACTAGGTTTAAGAAAATGTTTTTGCAGTAAAATGTTCATTCAACCAAACCCCTCACACCTTCAATCTGATTGCACGCTAAACCTTCTTTTCACCATCCATTAATGATGGTAATGCTCCACAACTCGGCATATGATGAACTCCATATGAGTCAAATTCACAGATCAAAAATAAAAATAAAAAGCCAATGCTTGCAGAAATGGGTAAAGAGAGAAGAGCCTCGATAATTAGGTCAACTCTCGAATTAACATACCATGCTTTCACGATTCGAAGGCAAATAATACATTCAACAATTTAGAAACTAAAACAACCTAAAAAGAAGAAAATTAAAGGTAAGGATAACTAAAGAAATCAACACAAAACTTCAAAATATTTCTAATCTTCTCTCATTACCGGTTAAAACACAAGCCAACAATAAGATTTTTAAACATATCCACAATAATTATGTTTTTCAAACATCAATAATTCATAGCATGAAACCACAGAAGATCGACCCACATAAACCTAGACAGAACCAACAGCAGATTACACCTCCACGGAAATACTATAATTTTTCTATTTCTTGGTATTGCTTTTACCTCCACCGGAGGCGTCCGCTCCCGAACCCGACTGTGCCGCTTTCTTCGCGGTCTTCTCTTGCAGCGCCTTTGCGTCCCTGCCCACATAAACCAAAATCAAAACCAAACTTATAAAAATTTTCAGAAGAGTGAAAAAATAAGAAGAAAAACAACAAAGTAAAGCGGGGAGAGAGAGAGAGAGAGAGAGAGGAAAACGACCTCTCACGACGCTGTTCAGGGGTCAAACCATCGTCTTTGCCCTTGGCACCCTTGCCGGTGCGAGCCTGAGCCCGCTCGCGATCGCGCTCTCTCTGGTTGCCGCGTGAAGATCGGAATTAAGGGAACCAAAACGAACTGAACGAACGAACATAAAGACAAAAGAAATTGTTAAGTCGTAAAGCAAGTATTCTAACCAATTAGATGCACAAAATTAAGGAATTCAGAAGCATAAGAAAACTCTAAAATCCGGAAAAAGGATATGAGTCATGGTCAGATCTGATCTGATCGAGACGAAGCAGAATTGAGAAATCGGAAGGTAAAGGTCAATGGGAGTGCTGGGAGATTGGATTATTCTCCTTTATTATTGTGCACCACGTATTCTTCATCCACTCTCTCTCTCTCTCTCTCCCGATTTTTCTCTCACGAGGTTAAAGTCAGAACGTTGTCGTTCTGAATGAAAATCGTGATTTAAATAAGTGCTAAATATCAAAATAGTTTTTTTGGTTTTCTCGTAATTCTTGTTTTGAAAATTCTATTTCGTGTGCTTTTATCTTTCATTTAAATCATTTGTTCTCATATTAATAAGTTAATTATGGATAAAAATTCAACGTAAGCACCAATCATTATTTGCCAAGTATCATCTAAACAATAAATATTACAAAAAAAAATCATAAAATTTTTAAAAATTAAACAAATCAACCCAAAAACCAACCTTGGGGCACCGATTAAGATGGTCTACTAAGTACAGCTGGGCAAAAATTCAAAATCCGACTTTGTTCCGGCTTTGTTTCGACTTTAACGTTGACTCTAACTTTACCATCTGAAGAGTGTAAAAATTAATCAAGAAATTGGAAAACTAGATCGGGCTGCCCAAACTGTGACGCCCCCAAATCCCTACACACAGACACGGGAAAATCGAGACGTCCGAATGATGACAACCCGGGTCACCACCCTAAAACGAGTGCCAAGTATGTGTAAGAGCAACAAATGTGTAAAAGGAAACGCAGCGGATAACGAAAGTCATATAACTAAGTACCAGAATTTTTCTTAATATAATACAAGCTGTTTAAAACATACGTAAATAAAATATTACATAACACAAAAATAGTTTTAAAAATAGCTACACAGCACAACTTCAACTCAAAACTCCGGCGAAGCCGCATCCTCGGACTCAGCCTTCTCCTCCTCCTCGAACCCTGCACCAAAATCTACGGAACCAAAAAATGGCGCCGCAGGTAAGTAAAATCCAAACACCACCAGATAAATACATATAAAACTCAAACAATATGCATGAAATATGCCAATGCACATGTCTCATAAGCCACATCTCAAAACCCATAAAAACATATTTTTCCACACACGCCAAAAATCTCATTTGGCCTAAAAACAAACCCTTTCCAAATATCACGCCAAAAGTCACATTTGGCTCATATCCATCTCAAACCATTATCCAATTAATCCATATGCACCATGACCTCCTCTAGGGGTCATCCGCACACCCTGGCTCCAGTGCCACACCGCAGGTTACGACCACGCATATGACACCTAAAGAGCGATGCCCAGTTCCGCGCCCCGCGGGTTCGTAGCCAAGCATCCTCTAGCCCTCGCCAGCGAAGGGCCACGGAGTCGGTGCGTAGAGCGATACCCAGTTCCGCGCCCGGCGCGTTCGTAGCCAAGCATCCCCTAGCCCCCGCTCCCGTCGTCGCCCAGCGACAACTCAGGGGACGTCACTCAGTTTATTCCTCTCCCGAGTGACCAGAGGAGCTCCACCGAGATAATACCTCATCCCGGCTTGGGGTCGTGATACACATGCACCCGAAAATCCACTTATGCTAATAAAACAGGCTTTTCTCAAATTAAATAAAACGCACACGCATGCACCATATAAATGCGATTTCAATGCACAAAACGATCAACCAACCATAAATCAAATAAACAAGCAACTCCGTCCTCCATCCATCCAACCCATGAACTCCTCGGACTCAGTTCGGAATCAGCCAACCAACAGATAAATAAATATTGAATGAGCAAAATATATTTAAATCTGAAAGTAGGATTTGGAAAATACTTACAGCGCTATACGGTATTTTTAGAAAACACGCGGCGTTGCAAACAGCGGAAGGAAAGCAACGTAACAGTAAAAATTCACTGTAGCCGTGGGTTGTAAAATACCCACTTTTGAACGGGGACAAACCAAGGCTTGGGATTGATAGGGAATGGTCTAAGGATGATTATGAAGCTAATGGAAGTGGTGGTTGGCCGTGGGTGGCGGCGAAAACGGTGGTTGATGGCCGGATTTTTTAAAATGGAAAGCTAACTCGTGGGAGCTGTTCCGGTGGCTATTAGAGGCCGGAAATGGGTGGGTTAGGACGGCAAGGAACCGGTAATGAAGTGGTGAAGAGGTGGTGGCCGGAGGTGGAGCGACGGCGGCGGATCGGGGCAAAAATCGTGGGGCTTCTTGGGCGTTTTCCGCCAAACGGCTGGCTGGATGGGGCTGGGGTTCAGTGAGGTGGTGTGCCGAAGGGAGGGGGTTCAACAGATGGGGGTGGTGTCGACCACGGTGGCCGGACGGCTGTGGGTCGGGGCTGAGGTTGCTTCCAACGTGGGAGAGGAGAGAGAGAGAGAGAGAGAGAGAGAGAGAGAGAGAGAGAGAGAGAGAGAGAGAGAGAGACGATCGGGGGGGTTACACGCGGGAAGAAAAGAAAAAGAAGGAAAAAAAAACAAAGAAAAAGAAAAAGAAAAGAGGAAAAAGAGAAAAAGGAAAAAAGGAAAAAAGAAATGTATGAAGAAATGAGGTTCAATCCTTACTCCGGACAACAAAACAAATCCGCCGAGAACGAAATTAAAAACCATAAAACAAATAAATAAATGAACACAACATCCAACAAATAAAAACCAAATTTAAAACGCAATAATTTAAAATAAATAAAGCAATATATTAATTAAATTAAAAACAACCCTTCAGTGAAAATACACGCAAAAGCGGGTCATCACACAAACTGGTGGAACTAGTCTAGTCTGGGATCCGTTTCCTTAGTTTCAAAATCGGCCGATACCGATTCGGTTCTAGTTCTATATTTTTTAGGATCGAATTGGACCGGTTCGCTATATTATATATTTTAAATTAATTTTTTTAATAGTATATATAATTATAATTTATATTATTATATAAATTATAATTATATATAATATAAAGATAATGTTATTATATAAAAAATATTATATATAAGATAATGTTATTATAATTTATAACATAAAATTTTAATTTTAAACATGAAAATTTATTTGATCATATGCTTTAATCATAAAATATATATATTAATAACATTTTATGGCCTAATAAATTTTCAATATATTCTTTTTGATAAGTACATTAGTAAATTAGTAATACTAATATATGTTAGTATATAATGTATATTAATTACAATTTACATTTTATGGCCTAATACTAATAGTCTAATACTATATTACTATTAGTAATATATTTTAAGTCTATATATAAATTACTATATAAATCACTATACTAAATAATTTTATATGAAATAATGATATAGTAATATTAATACTATTACTATCAATGATATAGTTATAATAAATTAAAATCACTATAACAAATATTAATATATAGTTATTCTAATCACTATAACTAATATTAATATATATACTAATACTATTAAAACTGGAAAACTAGACTAAACCAGTAAAACTGGAGATATTGGTTTAGGAGGGTAATTAGTGCATAATCGGTTTTTAAATATACAAAACAGGTGTATACCGGTTTGATTCCAAATTTTATCCAAAACTGGACCATGCTAGACCGATTACACCCCTATGCCCTCTGACCCAAACTCAAACTCTGACTCTAACTCCAATATTCTACATATCTTATAAAAATATGTATTTGTTTATATATTTATCATATATACTAGTATAATTATATAGTTATATAACTAAAACTTATATAGTTAAATTCAATAATATACTAGTATGAGCTAATTTTTAACGTCATGTTTTATACACTTGGACAAGATTCTAGCAACTCAGGCCGGGATCTTCACCTGCAAATAGAAAGAAAAAGGCAGGATTGTCCAGAGAGCTTCAAATGCCTAAGTTAGTCTCCTTGTACGTGTATTGATAGTTTGAGTATTCAGAGTTTAGAGACTTTTTTATACTTGGGTGGGAGGCTTTTATACTAAGTCACTAGGGAACATTTTATTTCTTGTATCAAGGTCAAGTCATCCTACCCACATCCATCTTAGCCCGGCATTTAATGCGACATGGTGACCCAAGTCAGGGCCTTCAATGTGGAGTAGCTCCCAAGGCGACTCATGGTGGTGGGTGAACTATACAATCACTTATGGTCCCCTTCATCAGCGAATGGAGAGTCATCCGTGTCTTTTGTTTATCTTACTAATCTAATTCCTCAAAGCTAAGTGTAACACGAGATGTCAGAGTCGGCAGGTCTCATCTGTACCATGTGTATGGTGTCCCGCATTATATATCCTTCTTTCTCTGTTATGATCTTGAGGGGCTGGATCCTTTTAGTGACTCTAGAGCCTCAAAGTAGTGAGACTTGGACTTGAATGGGACTTAGTGTTGGGCTCAAGCCCATCCAAAATGGGCTAGGTGAGAAATACCCCTCCTAGTTATCCCACCAATTCTTGCTTAACTGGTTCAACAGAAATTCCATTGTTGTTTTCTTTTCTTCTCATTTTCTTCTTTTTCTTCTTCTTCTTTCTTCTCTCTCTCTCTCTCTTTTTTTTTTTGATAGCACATTTCTGACAGATCTAACATGCACTTGATTGAGCCCATTGGGTTCCTCTTGCGTGGGTTGATTGAGAGACAATCCCTCTCCCACGTCGCATCGTGGAGCGCGTGTAATGGACTCGCATCCGTTCACCTCCCTTCGCGCAATGCATGTCTTATACACTACATGGGTCAGTCCAACCATCTCAAGAGGCTATTTAAGGGCCCCCTCCCTTCCCATTTCTAGTCTGTTTGCCTCTACTCTCTTCTGGTGCCTTAGATCTTACCTTCTTGTTTACTTTTCTCTCCATTTCCTTCTCCTTCCTTCATAACCCTAACCAGTTCTATTCCCCCACTTCGATGGCTACTAAGAACATTTCTCGCCCCACTATTTGACACCTTGGTGATGATGACCACTCACTAGTTTGTGAGGCGCCTCAAACCTTTGAAGGCTCCAATTGGAGGTTAGAGGTGTCATCCATGATCCTACAGTCGCTAAAGGTCCCTTATGGGCTTCCAGACTCCGTTGTTTTGGAGGTTCTCGGGGCCCGTGAAGGGGCTGTGGATTCATAGGGCTTCGCATCAAAGGTGGCCCTATACCCTGGTATGTTTACCAGTGGGTTGTGGCTCCCTTTCTGCAGACCAATTCTTGAGGTTTTAGACTTACTCAAATTGGCCCCTGTGCAGCTCCACCTTAATGCATGGAGGATCTTGGTTTGCTACTGCATAGTTTGGTATAGGGCACTAGAGGAGGTTGACCTAAGCACACAGATCTCATTGCTAGGGAGTTCTTCTTGACTCACAATATTTTAAAGTACAAGGGGAACACCTATAGCTTTCCCATCCAAGGCATATGGTGGCCATTTAGGGTCGCAATACCAACAGATCAAAGATTAAAACTGATTGTTCTTCTTCTTGTCCGCCAAGGGGAGGGAATTCCCCTTTGGGCAAACTGTACGAAGGGAGTACCATGTGAGGGCCGTATGGGGGATTATGCCCTATGCAAAGAAATTAGACTAAAGCTAACTCCTGCAAAGGTGAGTCTACTTGAGATCATGCGAGCCTGGGCCAAGGCACACCTGAACGACATTTACTCTGAAACCTTGCTTACTGAGGCCAACATAAGGCGATATCTCACCCCCTAGCACACACTTGTTATGATGATCGTATTATCCCCATGCGAGTCACAACGCTTCAAGACTGCAAGCGGCCCCCAAGCCCGCCCCTAGAGGAGAAAAGGAAAAAAACCCTAGGGCGCAAAGTCAGCAAAAAGAAGTTCTGACTACAGTCTGTTGCCTCCTGTTAGACAGCCCCCCCTCCTCATCTTCATTTGCCCTCCAAAACCTTCCACGCCCATACCAAAGGTTACCATTTCCATCCCGCCAGCTTCTGCTCCTAAGCCTACGTTGCTTCCTACCCCTTCAAGTAAGGCAGGGGCCAGTGAGGTAGTCTAGGAAGCTCCAGTAGCCATTGAGATTACTCAAGTCCCTTAGGTCACGGTCCCTCTAACTACAGTCCCCCCCCCCAAACTCCTCCATTTATGTCTTCACTCGTCTAGGTAGGTGATGTGAGGGTGATCGAAAGTCCGAGACCAAACCATTAATATGACCCAACTTTTTAATTTTGTCTTTTTTTTTTTTTTTTATTACGGTGTTATAAACTTATAACACATTTTAGTATGGCTTTTGTAAGCGAGAACTTCCAACTCATTCTCTTCTAATTAATATAAACAAAACTTTATGTGTTGTTATTTTTATGTATTCCTAATGTATTTCATTAATGTGATTAAATGTATCACTTTTTTTAACATAAAATAACTGTTTTGACCAATCACATTAATAAAGTGTACAAAGAATACATAAAAATGATTATATGTAGTATAACTCTTAATATAAATTGTCTATAACAAACGACAAAATTCAGCAAGCAAATGTAGTCTAGCAGCATGGAAAGCATTGCCCAAATGGCTCATACTAGGTGAATTTATGACAAGAGTTTGTGTTTTTTTTTCCAAACATTAAGATACAAGTTTTCAATTTTGAGAGTATAGGATATGAGTTTTGTAGTATAAAAATACAAAAACAAAAATATTAAGAAAAGGAAAAGCAAAATATTTTACACAAAAAAAAAAAAAAAACCATCTACCATCATTGCCCTGCAATTCCAAATCTCTCAGTCCCAAAGGCTCTCTCTCCTTTTAGAAAACAAACCTAGCTCATTGAAATAGTTAATAAGGCTTCGATTATATTTAGATGTCAAGATCATTTTAATGCATTTCAAATCAATTATTGATGGGATCTACTATTTTTTTAACTTCCCATTAAATATTGAATTTATTTTAACCTATTTCATACATTCAAACACATCAATGAAAGTCACAAAACACTACTATTTATAGATTAACTTAAATCATCTGAGATCACCTTAGCATTCAAACGTAACCTAATTCTCGCATCCTCCACTCCTACACTATTCCAATTTCCAACCCTTCCTTACTCTCCTTTTCCTATTTTTCACTATCTTTTTCCTGCATTTTCATTCCACGTTCATAATTCTTCAAGGCTCTCATCACTTTTGGAGGTTTGAGGATGGATCTATGGCTTTTCATCCACCAAAATATTAAACCCACATTAAAACCGTCTTGTATTTGCTATTTTTTTTAATGTTTGATGGGGTCACGACCCATCTATATATTTCTTTTTATTAACAAATAAATTATCTTATTTAGGAGTGAATTTGGTTTGATTCGGTTAATCCCTAGGGGATTTTTGGGATCGAACCGAATTCACATATAGACCAGATTAGACCATTGCCTACTTGTCCAATTGGTTCGTTAGTCCATTTGGTTCAACTATGTCTAAATGGGCCAATTTTTTGACATTTAATTAGCCCAACTGATATTGCTAGTCAAGTTTTGGCCTAAGTCGTTTTTATCACATTTTCAGTATAAAGTATTATTAACATACAAAAAATAGAAAGAAAAAAAAAACTTGAAAAAGATGCAATATGCCAATAACATTCCAACTCTAAATAAAGGGAAAACATTAAAAAAATAAAAATAAAAATTAACCATATCCATCCAAAAATAAGTTATCAATCATACTTAAAAAAAAATGTGGGTGGGATGGTGAAAGTGAATGTATCCAGCAAAGCCACCCCAGCCCCAACAATCATAGATTCATGTTGTCTAATCCTCCATGCAGGATTGCTCGTTTAATTGGTATTCAAACACAGTCAAGTTATAGTCGTTACCAAATTAAATTTGATGTTCATGAACAGTTTAATTAGTAAAACTGGTTTTGTTTTGTTTTGTTTTGTTTTGTTTTGTTTTGTTTTGTTTTTTTAAATAAAGTGAAAGCCAATGCCAAAATGTACTTGTTTTGTGCTTATATTATGCTTGGATGAGACTGAAAAGGCTAGAAAACTGAAAATGTAACCTATATACGTTTGAATGTTGAAATAAGTTGAGTTAAGTTGTGAATATTAGTATTTTATATATTTGATTGAGATAAGTTTAACTTTTTTATGTTGAGATGAGTTTAACTATTTATGAAAAATTTAAAAAGTACTTAATCTCATCAATAATTAGTTTAAAATGAATTGAAATGAGTTAAATTTGGTTGGGTTCAATAACTAAACACAACCTAAGTCTTGTTATGTGGCAAGAGTTAATGAAAAGACAGAGAAATGCATAAATGTATAGTTTCATCCTTGTCTTCATATATAAATGGTTTAAGGTATGAGTAAAAAGTAGAGTTTAATAGTATACCTACAATTGTTTTTATAACGACTATATTTATATAAAATGATGTTATTTTTATAAATTATTTTATAAAATTATTATTTATTTAAAATATAATTATATAAATAATTGCAAAAAAGTTATATGTCTTTCATTTTTTAAAGGAAAACACTATAGACATAAATAAATCTTTTCCTCACTTTTTTTCCTTTCTTCCCCTTATCTCCTCGTGCCTTTCCACTCCCCTCCTTCCCCATGCCTCTCTCTTCCCCTTTCCTGCATCAGCCATGGTGGTCGGGGACCACCTCAAGGTGGATAGAAGTCGTCGGCGATCTAAGCGATACCACTGGCTAGGACATGGAACTTACAGTAGGGGTGGGGTCGCGACTTGCCATGCACATTTTGTGCACTGTGGTTGGTTGTTGTATGGTCGCGATTGCATGGCAGGGGTGGTCGCAGCTTACATGGCCGGCGTCCAGTGACCAAGGTGGTCGCGGCATGACTAGGGTGGAGCATAGTGTGGCTAGGGTGGTTGCAGCATGAAGAGGCACGGGGTGGTTGCAACGTGGCTAGGGCGGTCACTAGGGGTGAAAATTTAAACTGGAAAATTGAAAAACCGGCTCGAACCGAACCAAACCGGTTGGTCCTCTTTTTCAACTAGTCCAGTCTAGGACTAGCGGTTAAATTCGGTCTAATTTCAGTTTTTTACTTTTCGAAACTGGACCGGTTTATAAAATATATATAATTAAATTTTAATATTATATAAAATATTGTTTATATATAATTTTTTTTATATATAATATATATAATGAATAATTTTATATTATAATTTATAACATGAAATTTTAATATTAAATATGAATATTTGTTTGATCATATGTTATTAATGTAAAATATATATATATTAATTACATTTGTTTGGTCTCAAAATTTGTACAAAATTGAACTGAACTGGACCAGTTATACTCCTAGTGGTCACAGCATACGTGGTCGACGGGCATTATTCGGTATCCAAAGTGGTTGATGGTCCGATGGGCAGGGTGATCGGGAACCACTAGCGTAGGGAAAGGAGAGGGGAAAGGGGAGGAAGAGAGGAGAAATACAAGGGAAGACAAGGGGGAGAAAGAGAAAAAAAAGACACAAGATACACTAACACATCAGTGTATGAAATTCTTTTGTAAAATTTTTTTGTATCTCTAGCAACCCTCTTTTTAAAAAGAAAATTCATATACATTTGTGAAACAACTAGTTTCTTTCCTTACACAGCTCAACTTTGGATCCAAGTGATTTTAGACTTCTAGAATGGATAGGGGGATGGACCCTAACTCCTCACTGCCCCACGCAACTTCTCTTTACCCTTCATTTTTCACTTTTATCATATATTTTTCATTCTTTATTATTTTCATTGAAATAAATAGAAATATAAAAAGCAGAAAATTATACTATCAGAAGCAAATAGTGTTAAATATAACAAGAAAATTAAAAATATTTAAGACATAAATAATAAAAATTATTATTTTTAAGACTTTTCTAATTAGAGAAAAAAAATTAAATATTCAAAGATAAAAATTATAGGTCCAAAAATAAAAAATATATTATATAATATATAGAGATGATGAATAAAATTATTCATTCAAAATTTATCAGAGTTTACCTATCAAATCTCAACGGCAAAGCTCGTTTCTTCTTCGTTATGATGTCGAGTGTTTTACTACAAGTTAGTAATCTTTATAATTTTGTAAATATTAAAATAAAATTATAAATAAAGTAAAATAAATTCAATAATAATTTAATTTATTTAAAAAAAAAAAAAAAACTCACTTCCTTCGTTATTAGTTGCCTTCGGGGACTCTAGAGACAGGAGTAGGAGGTGCGCCATTCAAATGCGAACACCTCAGTCTGTGTCTCTTAAACTTCGTTAGATCCCAACCCTCAAACATCAATCATCGTTTCTTTCCTATGCAAGGTTGTGTCTGAATCCCGTGCGAGGTTCTGCAATCTTTGGTCTTCTTTCTCCAGATTCTTAGGTACAAATAAAATATCTCTAAATCTGTTTATAAAGTTTTTTTATTTTTTATTTTTTTTGAAAAAAAAGGCAAGACTACGTTTGTGCCCAAACTTACGCTTTACTTCAGCTTATAGATTGCTCTGAAACTCTTATTTTCACTTTTCAATCCACTGCGTCGTGTAGGTTCTGCTTCGAAATACCTGAATTATTAAATTGCTTCTTTTACTTTTCTATATCCGTTTTAGCAGATAGTGGGATTTGGGTTTTTGTTCATTTTCGTTGGCTCTCATTGATTATGCTTGAATTTTTTCTGTAGTAATAGAAACCCTGTAATTTTTTGTTTCCTGTTCTATCACTCTTAGTGTATATTAGTAACATACGCGTGTATTTTCGTCGTTGTTTTGCTAGGCCCATTAATGTATATGTGAGTGGTTCTTGGGTTTGGATTATTGTTTACTGGGGCTTTTGTTGATTGTTTGTGGTGGTTTCTTTGTTTATTGATTTAGTGATGTAGTGCTTATCGGTGGTCTTGAATTGGTATTAGGGATAAATGGGGAAGAAAGTCAAGAAGAAGAGCCGAGGTCCTCTGAAGGAGAAGCGGGTTGCGGCCCATTCCCCAAAAAAAGTTCCCCAACAATCTGACCCTAGTCCTGAGACTGTTGGTGATGAAGTTTCAGTAGTAAGAGAGAGAAAACCATGTTTTCATCTTGAAAAGGGCGTTGATTTGAGTAAACTGTCAGCTAGAATTGGGTCTTCAGAACCTATTATGTGTGAAGATTGTAGGGTTGATGGTAAGGGGAGTAAGGGAAAAGGTAAACATGGGAAGAAGAAAAGTGGGGCTGCAGTTGATTCTATATCGGACTCGAGACCCATATGGGTTTGTTTGGAATGTGGGCATTATGCCTGTGGAGGGGTTGGACTCCCAACAGGCCCTCAAAGTCACACCGTTCGGCATGTTAGGCAGACTCATCACCCTTTGGTAATTCATTTCGAGAAACCTCAACTCTGTTGGTGCTTTCTTTGCAAAACACTCATTCCGATTGTGAAGATGGAAGAGAATGGCGACCATAAAAATGTCTTATCAGATGTTGTGAAGTTGATAAAGGGGCGATCATCGGAAGGGTCCTCTGTGGATGTTGAGGACGTTTGGTTTGGGGGTGGCAGTGTTACAAGTGAAATTAAAGCAGGAAGCAGTGTACCAATTGATTTGGATTTAGGTGTCAATTATGTGATAAGAGGTCTGGTTAATCTTGGGAATACTTGCTTCTTCAATTCAGTCATGCAAAATCTTTTAGCCATGAATATGTTGAGGGATTATTTTTTCCAGTTGGACACTTCTAGTGGCCCCCTTACGATTGCTTTGAAGAAGCTCTTTATTGAAACCAAGCAGGAAGGAGGATTGAAAAATGTGATTAATCCAAGAAGCTTTTTTGGTTGTGTCTGTTCAAAGGCTCCACAGTTTAGGGGATACCAGCAGCATGACAGCCATGAATTGCTCCGTTGCTTACTTGATGGTTTATCTACCGAAGAGTTGGGCTCAAAAAAACAACATAAGTCCCCAAAGGGAGATGGCATTTCTTCAAATCCAAGTACTTTTGTGGATGCTGTATTTGGGGGCCAAATATCAAGTACTGTTTGTTGTGTTGAGTGTGGGTACTCTTCAACTGTGTATGAGCCCTTTTTAGACCTTTCCCTGCCAGTTCCAACTAAAAAACCTCCATCCAAAAAGGCACAACCAGTCACTCGAGCAAAGAAAACTAAGCTGCCACCCAAGAAAGGTGGAAAGACTCGGCCCAAAGTTAACAAAGATGCAGATTTATTACCAGCTCAAAGTGTGTCAAACCTAGCAGCCAGCAATGATATTTCCTGCCACGAACAGGCTGTTGAGGCTGTTGCAGAAAAGGCGATGGCGTTTTCGTGTACTTCTATGCCATTAAGTTCCAGTGACCTAATAGTTGTGGCTGGTGAAAGTGGTTCGGCTTCACATAATGTCTTAGCTGTTCAAGCTTCTGAAAATGAGCAAGTCTTTGAGAATGTTGTAGAGCAAACATCAGCTTTATTGAATGATTTTACATGGTTGGATTACATTGATCCGGAGACTGTATCAGATGAATGTCATTTGACACAAAGCAATGGTGTTTCAATAACTCAAGATCCTGAAAACAAGGATATATATCTGAATGACGCACCATTACAGGTTAGCTCTGATTCTAGCAGTCAGACTTTTTCAGCCAACGTGGAGCCAAATCCAAAGCCAGATTCTTCGGTGAATTATTGGGAAGATGAGCTGCCATTACAGGTTCAAGATACCGATGTGCTGTTGCTGCCATATAAAGAAGGAAGTCCCACTACTGGGGAGATAATCAGAGGGGATGAAGCATCCTCATCAGTTGCGGGCTATGGACCAGATGAATTGGACTTTGATGGCTTTGGTGACATGTTCAACGAGCCTGAGATTACTATGGGGCCTGCCCCAAGGCCCTCTTTCGATAACGTGGTTGCAGAAACTGTTGTTGTAGGAAACAACAGTGATTCAGATCCAGATGAAGTTGATAATACAGATTCTCCGGTGACTGTTGAGAGTTGTTTGGCTCAATTTATAAAGCCAGAGCTTCTCTCAAATGAAAATGCTTGGCATTGTGAGAATTGTTCGAAAACTCTCCAACATGAGAGGTTGAGAGCAAAGAGGCAGCTGAAAAATGCGTCGACAGTTTGGCTGAATGGAGATCAGATTGGCAGCCAAAATGAGCAACTGCTCTGTCCTGCTGAAGTTGGAAACTTGGCAAATGGTTATATTAAAAATGAGGCTTCTCTTGAAGATGCTGGTGAAATCTTGATTTTACATAAAGCAAAAATGGATTGTGCACAAATCGAAAATGGTCAAACAGGCGAGCTGAATCCATTTGTTTCTCAATGGGAAGAAGGAACGGGTGTGATAAAAGGTGCACTTCCAGAGAAATTGCATTCTTCAGGTTGCTATAAAACTTGTCATCAAGAAAGTTTCTGCGGTCAAGCAATTGAGTCATGTAACGTTCATGCTCGAAATAGTGTGGAATATACCACTGGTAAAGTGCATCACGGTGAGTCCCTGTCGTTGGCTCAAAGCTGTGAATCTGAGGGAAGTGAGGACGAGGATATGAATTCCAAAAGTGTAAAGGTGAAAAGGGATGCCACCAAAAGCGTTCTCATTTACAAGGCCCCGCCTATTCTCACCATTCATCTTAAAAGGTTTAGCCAAGATGCTCGTGGCCGCTTAAGTAAATTAAACGGACACGTCAGTTTCAGAGAAAGGATTGACCTTAGGCCGTATCTGGATCCCAGGTATTCTCCCGTCCTCTAATGCTTATTTTGACTTATCAAAGCACCATTATTACATTCCCCTTTTTTTTTCTCTCTCATCATGTTTGCATTTTGTTTATATTTACTCAGACAGCCTCTGTCAAAGCTATATTTTCCTCTATTTATAAAGTCAGTAACATCTTAATCAGGATCATTTATTGTTGCTGTTGCTGCAGCAGCAGCTGTTGCCGCCCATTCTCTTTTCTGGTGCATATTAGATTTTTTTTTTTTTTTAATAATATAATGAGTGGGATGGTATGAGCCACTTAAAACACAATACTGATTTAGTTGGCTTGAGCCAGTTGGCTGGAGTGAATAATTGAAAGTCGTGGAAATTTGAATGTTTGGCACAGGTAGAAAAGTTGTGGTGATATAATTTACTGTAGTGGCATAATGTAATATCGTCAAATGTAAAAGTGCCGTGCAAATACAACCTGGCTGGATAGTGTAGAAGCTTTCTGGTCGAAATGCTTATTCTATCCTTGTCTTGTTTTCCCTATTTATAGTATCCATGCTTCTGTTTTATGATGATCAGAAGACTTACGGCTCGTTTGGGGAGTGAGACGAGATGAGAATTTTGTGAATGGTAGTAAGATAGTTTGTGAATAGTAGTGAGATAGTTTGAGTTGAGTATTTTTTGGTTTTGGGAAAAAAGTTGAATAAAAAATATTATAAAGTTAAAATATTGTTGAAATATAGTTTTACAATATTATTTTTGCTTGGGGATTTGGAAAAATTGAATTTTTTTTATTTTTTATTTGAAAGTTTGGGAAAGTTATAATGATTAGTTTGAAAATTTTGTATTTGAATTATGTTTGGGAAGGAGATGAGATGAGATGAGATGAGAATTTTGGGATGAGATTTATTTCCAAATAAGCCCTTAGTTTTAATATGAATAATATGATTCTTGAGAGTGTGGTTTAACATTATTTTCAATTGCTATACTTTTTGAAAAGAAGAAAATAAAATTATAATGTAATTAGTGTCAATCAAAATATTGATGTCAAGATGAGGCTTTGTGTACACTTACCTTTACTCAGGGTAGGAGCTTCATTGTGTTGAGTCAACTCTTTAAAATGAAAAACTGCTCTTGTCAAACAAAAGGGACCCACCAGTAATCAAAGAGAGAGACACTTCAAAATCTAATTTCTTCCATCTAATTAAAAGCTAAGAATGGCATTTTTTTGGAGCTTGTAAATATTACTTTTTTTATTAGTAAACAATTTTATGGATCATAAGATAAGGGCAAAAGCCCAGGTATACAGGATATATACAAGAGCATCATTTGAGCGTGCTATTTCAGCGATACAAGAAATTCATGGAAACATTTTTTTTATAAGAGATAAATATTATTAGAAACTCATTCCATTGAAATCAAGTACAACTGACCAATGAAGTAAAGTATTGAAATACAATTTCCTAAGCTCTTCCATTGATTGCTCTTGATCTTTGAAGCTTCTGTCATTCCTTTCCCTCCAAATGTACCACCATAAGCATGGTGGGATTGTCTTCCATATTGCTGCAATATGAGAGTTAACCTAAAGGCCCATCAAAGAAGCTAAGAGATTGATCACCGTTCTTAGCATCACCCAACAATGTCTTGTTGGTATTGTTCCTCCTATGCTAATTTGCCACCTAGTGGAAACTTTTGGTGCATTTGTCCCCCTCCTTCAACCATAAGGCTGTCGATTTTTGCCTCCAAGATATTTCCTCTAATAATGTAACCCTTTCAAGTTCTGCAAACACTTGGACTTGACAAGCTATCTTCTCTTCAGATAGTTCCCAAACCTCCACAACGTCCAATCCTTTTGAGTTCTTCAAATAGAGTATATTTTTGGCCTTCCACATTGCCAAACACTTGCTCATTCCAAGCCTTCAGGTCCTTCTTCAAAGCTTTCAACTACTTGCCATGACATAGCTTGGGTTTCCTTGAAATTGGTATGAAGACCACAACTATTGGACTCTCTTGATGAATCCTTCTAATTTCAGCCACATATTTTCAAACCTAAAGTACCTTGGGTCCCTCCACAATCGAGGAGGATGGGAAAATGGTCTAAGCAAAGCCTGGAGAGTCTCTTCTGAATAAGATTCAGGTAGTGTGCTCCCCATTCAGGTGATACCAAGAATCTATCAAGCCTTGACCAAGAGTGGTGTTCTTGGTTATTCAACTAAGTGTAGGAGCCACCTGCAAGAGGAAGATCTAGTAAATCTTGTTCAAATATGAAGTTTGAGAATTCTATCATTGCCAAGTTGAAACTAGAGCCACTTGATCTTTCACTCAGAAACTGAGTTACGTTGAAGTTACCATCAATACACCAATGTAGGTCCCATATGCTGTTTACACCAGCCAACTCATCTCATAATAACTTTCTTGCATGGTCTATATTGGGACCATAAACACCTGCAAGGGTGCATTGGAATCCATCCACAATACTCTTGACCGAACAAGCTACCATGTAGTCTCCCACACAATCTTCCATCTACTCCACCACCCTTTGACTCCACATCACTAAGATTCCTCCCAAGGCTCCATTGGATGGCAAATGAAGCCACCCCACTTGACTACATCCCCACAAACTTCTAATTGTATTTAAAGTGATGAGTTCTAATTTCATGTCTTGTAAACATACAACATCTACTTTCCATTCCAAAGCCCATTTCATCTTCCACTCTCCTTAGAAGTCGAGTCACTGCATATCTCACTTCCAACAATTGCTTTTTCAGAGATTTGAGGTCCCCTATTCACTCAACCTGCACAGCCAGCAGTTGCCCATTTCGTGTTTGCCTTTTTCTGAACCACAGATGATTCAAAGTATGTCCTCTTTTGGTTTTGCTGTGTGCTTTTACCAACGGATACAACACCGCCCTCCATATTTTTATTTCTGCCCCTGTCGAACCTACCAACACCGCCTTGTACGATCTTCAAGCCACCATGATCCCCCCTGCCATTGGTGGTTCTCCTTTACCACCTTCGCTTATCTGTAGTGCTCTTCCATCTTTTCCTACTACCATTCTGTTTGGCACACCAGCAATGCTTTTTTTCGATGCATTGTCAGGGGATCTTTCGCATGGCTCCCTAAGCTCCTAGGCTGTCTTTCTCCACCCCTTCCTTCTACTTCTCCAGGGATGAAAAGGATGCCTCTTCTCCCACCACCGCTGTACTCTATAATTGCCAAATATCTGCCATATTCATTAGAGCTGTGTTGTGCCATGAAGGATCTACTGCCATCACGAGAAGTTCTGATAAACTCTTTTTCTTCCAACCAGGAGCACTCCTCTAGTGTCTTCACTACCCATTTTACACTAAATGTTCCCAATACTAGCTCCTTCACCACCTTTCTGCCTCTCTCTACAATACGCACCCATAGACCACCTTTCACATAGAGTTCAAAAAAATTTTATTCTAGGAGGATCAGTTTGGTTGTCCCATCTTTAAAGATTACACCCCTTAATAACACTGACAAAATTACTAACACCAGCACAAATCATTGAACAAGAAAAATGGAATTGAGAAAGGAAAATGGAAAAGTGAAAACAGCTGTTGATGTTCTGTCTCCCTAAAATTTGATAATTGAAAAGTTATCTGCATGGCACAAAGTGTGTTTTATCTTTAGTAACATCTCCATTAATTTTGGAATCAAATTATGGAAATATCTTTTTTTTGGTTGTTGAAGCCTGTTAAGTAGGCTGCAACTTTTTTTTAAAAGGCTAAACTTAATATAAAAGAAGCCGTAGCCCGGGTTCACTGTACACAGGAAAAGAGAGTAATCAAAAGGCAAGCCAGCAGTTCGTTTAGTTGAGTCACTTGTAAGAAGACCTTTGAGAATATCATGGTGGGAGTTAACGGTGATGCAAATATGTGGGAAATGTTAGGCGCATGATAAACTACTGATCATGGTATTCAAAGTAGTCCTTCTACACTACACCAGCCATTTAGTTCTAAAAATAAATTTGGGATTAGTCGGGACTAAGTTCTTGGACACCCAGTGCCAATAAAAAATAAATATATATATATTTGCCAAGCATAAATTAGTCTCTAACAAAGTGATGGTTTTATGTGGTGAGAAAATAAAGATGAACAAACATTAGAATTGGATCCTTCAAGTGACTTTTCCATAATTTTGATATGTGTGCTAGTTCTTTTTCTTATGTAAATATAGAAGAGTCCAGCTCCTGTAGTGTTGTAACACCCAGTCCCACATTGGGAAAAGGAATGACTCACATAGAGGGGGCAAGTTATTAAGGTAGTCATTCATGTATTAAATCCTATATTGAATATTCATTTGGTGAAGCTGGGTTTATAAGTAATTTTAGGAAGTTTCAAATTGACTATTTTTTTTTTAAATTATAGCATAAATGTTAACGCTTTCCCTAAGTCATTAAATATGGTACCAGAGCACTTACTAAGGCCCATCGTGTGATAATGGAGCACTGTATGACATGGTATGGACAACGCCAGCAGAAATTTAAGAAAAAACTTTGTAACATCGCAGTTACATATAGGGAAAAGGAATAACCCACATAGAGTGGGTAAGCTATAAAAGTAGTCATAGGTGTTAAGTCCCACATTGACTAGGTGGTGAAACCAAATTTTATAAGTAATTCTAGGGAAACTTAATATTGACTAATCGTTTTGGGATTATAAGGCAGATGTGACTGGCATTGTCTCTGGATTGATACAAGTGTACAGATTGTATGCAAGAGGTCCTACTATTTCACCCACTCTATAGTTTAACAAATGAAGTCCAACAAAAGATAGCAGGTTGCCCTAAGCTGTCATTGATTCATACATGAATCCTGGCATGGTAGTAGAAAGCTGCACTCCATTAGAAGTCCAGTTATTATGTCCACTAAATAATCCCCATTGTGCATGAGTTGTGTAACAGACATTAAAAGATTGTAGTAACAGGGCAATGGCTCTTATAACCAATGCCATCTTCTCCCTTTTGAAAGGATTGAATGTGAGGTCACATGTCCAATTTTATATGGGTGCAGGATTTGTGTATTTACCTTGAGTAAAACCTAAGTACAGATGATCAATTGACTCTCTTATGAGATTTTGCATGTCATGCCATGTTCATATGCAACTAGCTTTTAACCTACTTTGAGTATTTCGGGAGAAGTTGCTCTCCTTTGTCTTTTTTGTATGTGTCTGTGTCTGTCTGTCTTATGGCATAATAATGATTTACAAGTAGCTGGACCTGGATCTTTGTTGGGTGCGTTGTTTATCATTATCATGTGTAAGCTCTTGATTCGCATAATGTTTGGTGAAAATCTTTGCTGTTCTTATGTGCATTTTCTGTCTTTTTCCTATCCGTCTTTTTGGATTTCTTTACACTTGTTTTTTATTCTTATTTATCTTCAAGACTAAGCTTTGGATTTTGGTTACAAAGTTCTTTTGTTTTTTGCACAAAGACCCATCAGGTGCAGCCTAGTGGTCAAAGACCCATCAGGTGCAGCCTAGTGGTCAAAGAGTGGGCTTAGGATGAGCTGTAGACTCGGACATCCTGGCTTCAATTTCACTTTAGCAGTTCCCCTAAATCACCACATACATGGCTTTGATGGGCGAGGGTTTTGTACTCTAGGTTTACTCCCCAGGGGTGGGTCTGGAGGACCCTACCTTGGTGCTTGGTGAGGTTGTACGTCATTAAAAAAGGCACAAAATGTTACGAAGTTTTCTGCTGGGAGTCCTCTTTCTGATTTAGTTTTTGTTAAGTAGTGGAACAACAAACGTCAAAGAATCTGTACATATTCGTGTATAGGACGAATCTGATAGGGATGACAAGTCGTGTTCGCAGGTCAGGTCGTGTCGTGTCGTGTCGTGTCGTGTCATGAGTATTAGACTATATGGGTCAATCCAAACATACTATTTAATTAAATGGGTCAAATCCTAAAGCCCTAGCACGACCCTCTTAACCCGTTTAATAATTAACTTTTATTGGGTTAACCTTGACTTGACGCATTTAATCCGTTTCATATAAATGGGTTAAGCTTACCCATATATTTAATTTTTAACCCAATTAATATAATTGCATATATGATACAATGATAACTATATAAATCATTTACAATTACAACTTGACTCTATCCTCAGACACCTGGTGTCAATTGAAAAAACAATTACAACTAGATTCATGATAAAATATTTTATTATCAATATCCAAACCGATAATATATAAAGAAAATGAATATTTTCATAAAATAAAATTACATATTAACAAAAAAGTTTAATGGTTTGAGATATTAAGTAGTCAAATACTAGTATCAATGTTACATATTCTTGACAACATAAAAAGACATATAAGAATAAACATTTATAAAATTTAAAAATAAAATTTATTCATCTTATACTAGTTGATTAGGGGTTTCACTGGTTGACTTGCAATTAATCCATTTAGTAATCGTGTCCTATCAAACCTGGATTAGCTTATTTCGTGTCAGGTTCACGGTTCATGTCATATATTGCCATTCCTAACAAATCACGATGTCATGGGCTTTCTTATTAGTTCTTTGTTTGTTATTCATATGAAGGCATGATCCTAGAATATGTCAATTTTAGGTCAAATAAGCACTCTGCTGTATATTCAGTTGCTATGGTCACCCGATTGCCTCTCATTATTGAAACAGCAGACAACATATTTGAAAATTTCTAATCATAGTTTGTTGAAACATGTTGGTGAATGAGCCTTGCCAGTTAGCTAGGTGGTCGCTTGTCGTATTTGCAATGTAAAATGCTTTTTCCTGCACAAGGGTAATGTAACAGCATATGAAGCTGATTATGAGTACACGAGAAATGTTTTTTATATAATTTTATTTGTTTCAACCTATGACATAGAAATACACTGACTTTGTTATAAAAGTTTTAAGATTAATTTTTTCTTGTATGATACAATCTAGGCTTCATTCTTTTAATGCTGCAGCGGCTTAATTGCTCCTCTATTGTTTTTAAAGATTTTAATAACATCCCAAACGCACTAGTCATCATGTCCAGCCACAAGTTTTTTGGTGCCAGAAT
Organism: Carya illinoinensis; assembly: GCF_018687715.1. Classification (NCBI taxonomy): domain Eukaryota; kingdom Viridiplantae; phylum Streptophyta; class Magnoliopsida; order Fagales; family Juglandaceae; genus Carya; species Carya illinoinensis. The sequence continues at coordinate 34,980,142 of NC_056752.1, read as the reverse complement.
AAGTTTTTGACACGTTTGTGTCTCGTGATGACTGATTCTTATGTATGAAAGAACTCCAATATTTTCTTTCTTGAGCATGTCCAGGTGTATAGACAAAGAGAAACACCATTATCGCCTAATTGGAGTAGTGGAGCATTCGGGGACCATGAGAGGAGGCCACTATGTTGCATTTGTGAGAGGGGGTCAGAAGAGCAGAGGAAATTATCAGAAAGAAAATGAGGGTTCTGTGTGGTATCATGCCAGTGATGCCTATGTGCGGCAGGCTTCCCTGGATGAAGTTCTTGGTTGCGAGGCCTACATATTATTCTATGAAAAGATTTGAGATAGATCTACTTTTGATACATATACGTTTCCCAGAGATACAGTCTGGGGATAGCTTGAGATAGCTTGAGCGCCCCCAGTTAGGAGAGAGAGAGAGAGAGAGAGAGAGAGAGAGAGAGAGAGAGAGAGAGAGAGAGAGAGAGAGAGTGTGTGTACAACAGCAATTACCCTTGTCTCAATACCCAATTTTTGACATGTCATGAGTTGTAAGATTTATACCTTCATATTATTTCATCAGAAGTTTTGGATCCCATTGCCCGGAATCCTCCCCTGCCCACTCCCACGCCCTATTTTTAAAGGGTAGGTAAATAGCCAGGGATCTTAGCTGCATGAATTACCAATGGTTTTCAGTACGATGCTCAACTGTACTTGTCCAGATTCTTCAATTATTGATGCTGGCAATTCCTTCAACCAAAGCTCATAAGATGTGCATAGCCTTCCCCTCAATTGTCTGTGAGGTGATCATCTGCTCAGGATGGAAGTTCAAGAACATGATTATTCTAAAATGGCGTCTGCATCAGCTCTTGCATCGTAAAGATGATGGTGCAGCTGTCCCTCGCGACGAATTAAATACCGGTGCATCAATCTACAGGTTCTGAAATTTGATGTATTTATTAATTCATCTACAATGTCTTGAGCAAGTTATCTTTGGTTGTGATAGTCTTTTGCTATGAGCGTTGAGGTAGGCCACCTAGTTCCAGGAAGACGTCACTTTCACCAATTAGTAGGGATTGCTATGTCCTATCTCATCTAACCGTGATTTTATCTCTTTGATATTCCTGAACTTTGTTTCTTCAAGGTTTAGGTTTAAACTTCTGCAACCAATGAAGATACCAAGTGATGTGTGCATGCTTGTGTATGGTTTTTAAAACGATAAATGAACTTCTCAGCTCCTCTGCTTTGGTTATTTCTAATAAGATGGCTCCGCAAAGTAGGGGTTTTTAGGAGTTATAAAGCAATGTTCCACTAGAACAAAAGGGAATTGATTTCAATAGAATTTGGGAGAGATGTCCTCCCAACTAGTCAATACTCTGGTAAAGATTATCGAGATTCGAGAATGGTTTTCTTTAAGAACACTAGGCTATATTTGGATGTTGAGATGAGCTGTGAATGGTAATATTTTGTGAGTCTTATTGAGATGGGTTTAATTTTTTTAGGTTGAGATGGATATAACTTTTTAAGTTGAAAGGTATGAAATAGGTTGGGACGAGTTTAACTTTTTTATGAAAAAAAAAAAAAAAAAACAAAAGGAAAAAAAAGGGGTAGATTTCACGTTTAAGATAAGTTGAGTTTTTCAGCCTAAAAAGTCAACTAGATTTGTTTTTACGTTCCTTTTGGACATTGAAAATCTAGTTAAGCTCGTTAAGCCCATTTTCTAGAGCATTTTCATACCCAATTGTAATAATTGGGGGTGAATTTGTATTTTAGTTTTTAATTCAGAACCCTAATTATTTTAGCCCAAATTTAAACTAAAGAAAACCACCCAAGGTAAATAATAAAATACAATACTTTATAATCTCAACACTAAGGCTCGATTAGACACTAAGAATATTTTAAAATTTTGTAAATATTAGTGAAATAATTTGAATTAAGATTTTTATTGGGTTTTAAAAAATGAGGAAGAAAAAATTGAATAAAAATACTATTGAGTTAAAATATTATTTAAATATAATTTTTATTTAAAAAAAATTGTATTATATTTTATGTCCTGTTTGGTAGTTCAAGAAAGTTGTATTGGGTTTTGTGTTTGGATACTGAGTAGGTAATAATTTATTCATCATCTATACATCACGCACATATTTTTATTTTTTTATTTTTCATTTTTTTTCCCTTAACGAATATGTGATGTTACATTTTTTATCTTTGTTACAGTAGCTCCTCAAATTTAGGGATCGATCTATGGTAGCTTTTCCTAAACTTACTTTATTATTGATTTTGTTCTTTGCTTCTTTTAAATGTTTTTTTCCCCTACATATGTGATAATAGTTCTTTTGTCTTTTTCTTAAACTATTTTATAACTTAATTTTACTTCTGTTATTTATATTTTTATCATTATTTTTACATTTTTATCATCATTTAAAAATGACTTTATCATTTAATAGAAAATTATAGATGTCGAAAACATTATCCTATGGGAGAAATAAATAATTTGGAATTTTTAAAAATTAATTGTCAAGATAAATAGTTAAAAACATGAAGAAAACAAATAACTTTTGTTTGAAGGAAAGTTGAAAATAAATGAGTTAAAATAATAATAAATAAATAAAGAATAAATTATTATTATTAGAATAAAAAAAATGGATAGTGAGACTATGAGATATTGGAGAATTTAGGCTTAGTTTGGATACATAAATAGTTTTATCTCATTTCATCTCATCATTATAATTTTTTCAAATTTTCACATAAAATATAATGAATAATTTAATTTTTTTAAATTTTAAAATAATAATATTATTAAAAAATAATATTTTATTCATATTTTATTAAAATTTTAAATTTTATATAAAATTATTTTATCTCATCTCACTATCCAAACAAGATCTTAGTCTGTAATCGAACCGAGCCGAGCAGGTCTTTTCTTGTTGGGCCTAGCTCAACTCAATTAAAAATACTCGAACTCGAGCCTGAGCTCAAGATTTTTTTTTTATTCTTTGTTTGAATTGGACTCAATAAGTTAAACTGTTAATTCGAACTCAAGGTGCTTGAGCTCATACCACAAATGAGTTTTGAGTCGAGCCGAGCTCGAATTGTTTCTTTTTTAATAAGATTTAATAATTAATCAAATAAATAAAAAAATCTAATTTTAAATTTATACAACTAACAAATATAACCTCTATTGAATTATAAAATTTAAAAAAATTGATAAATAATTAATATCTAATTAGTTTATATTTATCTAAAATAACAATATATTATGTGTCTATATATATTATTAATACATACATTTAATATGATAGTATATATTTATTTTATATGTGGTTTCCACATATTAATATATGAAATTATTAAATTTTATTGACTAATTATTATACAAATTAATTATAAAATATACCTATAAAATATATTCACTATATAGACATAAGTAATTAGATTACATATTAGATATTTAATTAAAAAAATTGTATGTTTATATTATTAGCTAATACATATATATACACACATAGGTATATGTATATATTTATTAATATATAAATGAGTTTTAATCGATTTGATCTAACAAGTTGACTCGATTATAAATAAGCTAGCCTTAACTAACCTTAATTGAGTCGAGTCGAGTTTTGTCGAGTATGTCATTTATAAATTGAGCGGGTATCTATTTTCATAAACGAGTTTTTTTTTTTTCATAAATCAAATTTTATTCGAATTTAACCGAGTTAGTTATCGAATAGACTAGTTCATTTATCAAATTTTTATTAAAATTTAGTAAAAAAAAATATTGATAATATAAAAGTATATTTTTTAAAATTGATGATGGCAATTGGCATTTCTTCCGATGCTTAACGTTCGTCCCGCCATACTATAAATACAGGAAAAAGAAGTAAGGACCAGAAAAAGCGAAAAAAGGCAAATAAAGGGAAAAAGAATTCTCTGTCTCTCTCTGTGATATTCTTCCCTTTTCTTCTGGACATCTCTTCCCTCCTTTACCAAGCCATTATCTTAACTCCAGCTCACTCATCACCTTATAACTTTGTCTTCCATGGCCGCACCACCACAAAAGGCAGTGTCGTCTCTTCTGCTGATCGCCATCTTCGCTGGAATAATCGAAAACAGATACATATTCGTGGCCGTGGAAGGAGCGTACTGGTGCGTTGCACGAAGCGACGCGAGCACCCAGGCCCTGCAAACGGCGTTGGACTACGCGTGCGGAACCGGCGCCGACTGCGGCCCTATTCTTTCGAATGGGCTCTGCTATCTCCCCAACACCATCCAGGCGCACGCCTCTTATGCCTTCAACAGTTACTTCCAGCGGAAGGGCATGGAACCCGGAAGCTGTGACTTCTCCGGCACCGCCACCGTTGCCCAGACCGATCCCAGTACGTATTCTCTTCTTTTTAGGAGCAGTGTTATTTTCCTTTTAAATATTAGGTTTGCCGGATGCTTAATGCTTCTTCTCTCTCGCTTTTGCGCTTTTGGGTGTAGGTTATGGATCTTGTGTGTATCCATCTTCCGCAAGGTATGTGCCATTTTTTATTTATTTTCTGAGCATATTTTTTCTTGTTGATTGGTTCTTTGCATGAGTATATTGCAGCCAGGGGACAACGTTCTCTTTCTTTTTTCTCTTGCCTTTAGAGGTTTCAACTTTCATGGAGAGTGGGGTTTCTTCGTCTTCACGTAAAATTGTTTCTGTTTTTGAGTTAATTTTTTAATAGGATTTTGTCAGAAGTTTAATGTTATTTTATCAAATATTAATTTTCATAAATTTCGTATATATTTATTTTTTTAAATAATATATATTTACTGTTATTATCATTATTTTATATATTTTAATAATTAATTTTATCAGCACTAGACCCAAGAAAATAAATAATTTAACTTTATTCTCAACCTTAATTTGGTCATGGCTGAACCTGTTTTCCTCGTCGGATGGCTCAGATAACAACGTACATCCATGATATATCTCACAGTTTCTCTGTCTCTTTCCATTTTATAAGGGTAGCTCTGGCATTTAAGAAATTCTATCCTCGTTTTATTTTATTATTATAATTATTTTAAATTTTTATATAAAATATAATAAATAATTTAATTTTTATAAATTTTAATTCAATTTTTTAAATTTAAAATAATAATATTATAAAATAAAATTTTGTTTAATTTTTAATTCTCATATGCCAAAATCTATACCTCATTTTAGATTCTCAATTCATTTCAACTCATCATTATAATTTTTTCAAATTTTAACTTAAAATATAATAAATAATTTAATATTTTTAAATTTTAAAATAATAATACTATTAAAAAATAATATTTTATTCAATTTTCAATTTTTATTTCAATTTAAATCAATTCAGTTTAGCATTTAAATATAATCTAAATCTAATTTATTTTTAGAAATGAGATAAGATAAATTAAGATTAAAGTTAAAAGTTAAATAAAATATTATTATGATATATTATTTTTAAATTATAATTTAAAAAAATTATATTATTTATTTTATTTTATTTTATATAAAAAATTATAATAATAAAATAAAATGTGGTGAGATATTTTGTGAAAGCTAACAACGGCACGTCTTGAATTCTTGGCATTGTTGCTTGAACTGGACGGGCCATGCATGGCTGGCTACGTTCATAATTTATCTGTGATTATACTTCTCCTTAATTAATTAATCTTAATTTACACCGTTGGATGGGCCAACTACTCACCCACCACGTTGGATGTGAACTGGGATGCATGCAAAATGTAATGTCGTTGTCATTCTTTGGTCCAAAAAAAGTACTGACTTCGACGTGACACGACAGCCTCAGATTCACGACTTTTCATGAAAAACGATGTTCCAACGGCCAACATGCTTAGGAGTTAGGCAGGCAGCAACTCCAATTCTTTTTTTTTTTTTTTTTTTTTAAATTAATTAGAAATTGACTTTAATTAAAATGATATATTAGATTTATTTTAAATAAAATCTAAAATGTGACTTATTTTTCAAAATCTCAAAACATTTTCCATAAAACTTTTTGCTCATCATGACATGCTTGAAATTGAGTAATTAATGAAAAAGAGAAGACCCTTAGGGTCGTAAGCATAACATGAATTATAATGATAGGAAAATGTTAATATGCAGTTTGCACTATTTATGTATTTAAAATTTTTTATTTAATAATTAAGAAAGTAATTTTTAATGTATTGAAATATTTTTTAATTTTTAAAAATATTAAAATATATTAAAAAATGTAAAAAAAATAAAAAATAAAAAAATAAGAAAGCAAATTTATACTAACGGGCAGGCAAGCAATACTCATAATGATTTACTTAAAAAAATATTATTAAAATTTCTCATTATTACTCTGCCCCTTTGATATATAAGAAATTAGGGTATTTTATATGAGTAAATGTCCCCCAATTACTTGTATAATTGATCTAATATAAATTTAAGTGTGCACTTGGGGTTAGTACTTTCATTTGCTTTCTCACCGTCTTCAGTGTGTTCTCAAGACATAACAGCTAGCGTTGCAGATTATTCTCATCGATCATTGTCGTTCATGTTGTTGATCTTGTTAAGAATAGGTAGAGAAAGAAAGAATCATGATGAGAACTTGAAACGGATAATCTAGGTAATGTTGTAATGTTGGGACAAGGCTTTTGACGATTTCATGTGGTGACTCCAAATAATTTACTTTTACCATTACTGCTAATCTTAGAATTAGTAGCCAATGTTTAATGTTTTGGTCATAAATATTTGCATAAAATGGGTCTCTCCTCTTTTCTTGGATAACAACTTTTCGCAGCATGTTAAGAATTAATTGCTTGAATTATGCGACATTTCAGCGCGGCTGGAGGGACTACGCCAACAACGCAAAATCCGTATAACAATGGGACAACACCAACCATAGCGGGCAATGGCGGCACTCCCGGAGTGAGTTCAGGACTGACCCCACCATTCCCGGACAGTTCTAAAGCCTTTTCAGGGTCCAAGATCCCCACGATTTTAGTGCCTTTCTCCTTTCTAGTTGTTCTCACACTCAACTTCCAAGCAATTTAGGTCTGTTTAGCAAGAGTAGATTTGCCAATAGGGTGGAGAAGAGGCTTATTCAGTTTTGTTAGAAGTTTGGCCTTCTTTATTTGCCACCCCATTTGGCTTTATAAAATACCGTTTGATCTTTTGAACTGTTTTCTCGACTCATTGAAAGGTTCTAGCCAGAGGCCTCCATCATGGTTCAAACCTTGTAGGCCTCATCATTCAATTCAATAGTTTGAATATTGGGATTGCAGTATGACTATAAGCAGTCAGTCTGCTAAGCATTTTCCTTATACTGCTTAGTTCAAGTGCCTTTCCCTAAATCATTGTTTGTAAGTTTCAGCTACTAATCATTCACTCTTGTGGATGGATTCTTAGCATTATAATGATTTCTTAAAAAATCTGATGGGTCATATTGACACCAAGCTTTGGTTTTGTGGATGCTAGTTCTTTTATCTGCAACATAAATCAGGACAACTTGGTTTTTGGTTTGTGTCAGTGTTGGTCACTTCCTTAACAAGGTCTGTCTTCTCAACAACAATGGTGGCAATCAATCCAACTGTTTTCGGCTGAAACGACCATAGGTCTGGACCCTTTTCATTGACTCCTTTAATATGGAAAGATTTTCATCTTCTGATTCTTCAGAAGTTAATGATTTGCCAGTGTTTTCACAAGACCACTGTCAAAAGCCAGTTAAAAGATTCAAGGCAATTCATCTTTAGAGTCATCTACTTACAACTTGAGTGTGTCGAACATGTTACTTATATAAGTGGGATCTATTCGCTTTGAGGGATACTACTCATCGTCCCACACTACAACACTTCACATATTTTAAAATTATTTATTATTTTATTATTTATTATTTTATTTATTCTTGTTAAACTAATTGAGTTATTCTACTTGTCATTTATATACCATATACTTATTATAAGAAAAATGAATTAATAAAAAAAAAAAAGGTGTGGTATGCAATGTGTGGGGATGAAAAATAGAATTATTCGCTTTCAAAATGCTAAATGGTATCTAAATTAATCAAAAACCGGGTAGGAAAGCACATGTAGCACTTTTTGCAAGCAATCTTTCTGGTATTGTTAACTGTTAAGCGTCCTTCACAGCAAATGATTGCTTGAGCACTATTTACAGTTCCACCATTCAAATTCGAATCAACTTATAAACCGTTACGAGATGCAGATGCAAAGAAACCAGAGCAGCCTTTCTGTGAATATTGGTTCGCATGTTTCACTGAATTACAATCTCTTTTAAGATTACAAAAAATATTTTATCATACTTCTATGTTGCCTTTCATCCATAGATTGTGTTGAGAATGCAAAATGATGTTAACCAATTGCACCTTCAATTCATTTTTAAAATAACGCTCCCCTCTGCTCCACAGTCCAAGGTTATCTCTATGCTTTCGTACTTCTTTCTGATTTCAGCACTTAGGAACCTTGAAGAGAAGAAGGGAAAAGGAACAAAAGAAATGCATTCAGTTCAAAATATTTTCCTTCAAGGCTCTTTAAAAGTAATGACCGGGTGTAGTTCATTGTTTTCAAAATAATTCACAAAGATAGGCGTTAAAATCACTTTCAAAACACGTTTACTTAATAAAAGTACATAAGGGGAGCAAATGCCTCTGTTTTCTATTAAATAACGGGCTAAAAACTTATCATAAAAGCCTCTGTGTTCTGTCTCAGTAGAGTTCTAGTGGTTCTTTGGTTAGAACTTATTGACATTCAAGGTATATGATTTCATTCTTTGGTTAGAACGTACCGACATTCAAGGTATATGATTTCATAGAATTGTTACTGAGGTAAAGATAACGTTATTTCCAGTTAGTGTGTTCCATATGCCTGTTCACCTAGTTCTCACGTACCTTGGGTTCAACCAGGCACCTATCAGGCTGCCTTACAATGTATATCTGATCTCCAGCGTTGTTGTACATATCCTGATTACGGTGCCAAGTCCACAAAGCATGAGTCTCATTTTTCACCTGCAAGACACATAAACAAACTATTGGGTTTGTCTTATTCAAGAAGGGTTGACATAACTAATTCCCACCATAATATAGGCACGAGCATTTCCCCATCAAAATCTTTGTATAGTTACAGATTCTAACTGATGGCTTTCTTTCAAGACCATCGATTTCGGCCAACTCAGAAACAACCTTGTAAGGGTTTTGCATTTGTGTCCCATGTCAATACTAGATTATAACTAGTTCTAGAGGTGTAATACTTTTTGGTGTTGGCACTATAATAATTGGATCGCCTTGCAAAACATGTTGAAATAAATATGCATCGAGTAGCTTTCACTATGCATGAAAACAGCTTTTACATGTGCGTAGTAAAATTCACGGGTGGATATTAATTTTTACATAATCTTTCTTCACTTTGTTCACATCTCAGATCCATTGCTGGTGTAAAAGCAACACTTTTAGAGAATCATCCATGCTAAAATCTAACAGGAGACTATGTGTGGATCTAAATGTGTACTTGTGATTGTGTGAGAGAAAAGAGAGAGTACCTCTAGAATCCCATGGCCAAAGCTACTTTCTCTGTACGCACTATAATCAGGCTGCTGGTCCCAACAGAACTTACCAGCTGCAGGGCCTGATGTGAAATTGAACGCACAGAATCCACCCATATATTCATCTGGTGTCGTAGATGGTTCTGGGCAGTTGCCAGCTTCATCAGCATGTGCAATTGCCATCTTCTCCCGATTACCCCCATCACCAACTGTAATATAAACGGCACCACATGGATCTAGAGTGTAGTTATACACCCGATTTGTCCTCTCATAGGCATGAACCTGATGATGATATCAAAAGAAACAACATTTATGCATACACTTATGACAAGGATACAAATAAATGAACAGATTCTCTGCAAACAGCTTGACAAGTTAATCATCATGCATAGGAAACCTGAAACACACCATACATCCCCATTCAGAAATCTGCAAGCCTTCAGGCTTTGCCTTTACATTATTATTATGTTTACATTGAGTTCACCAGATCTAACAAAATTTTATCTTGAATAAGTTAATAACTAAATATCAAAACTGCATCGATATTCAGACGCTATTGATTTAAGCATTCATCTCGGATTTGGTCTGGCATTTTTTACATATTTGAAGGAGAGAGGAGGTTATGTGGGAAAACTTTTAAGTATTTGTAACCAGAATAGCCTCTTACATTTTTATAATTTTAAGCTGACAAGATATCTATATTTGGCACCGTAATGGGGTATCGGAATATAAAGATTTTGCTGGAAAGTATACTTACATGTCCATTGAAGACAATGTCAACACCATACTCATACAGCAAGTCTTCCATCTCTACCCTCATGCACTCTGCTTCTCTGTAATGCGCCTTGTAGGTGCTGTACCAAGGTGGGTGCCATGCAGCTACCAACCATGGAGTCACTTCTCTGTCAACAAAAGTTAGGTCCCTTTCCAACCACTTGTATTGATCCGCTGGAATGGAAAAACTGGGTGAAGTCACCACGTAATTTATAGACATGGAATCTCTCTCTCTCTCACTCTCTCTCTCTCTCTCTTTAACATAAGAATTGGCAGCAAAAATCTCTAATGTTACATAAAATTGTCCCCGTACACATATTGAAAGATATAGCTACGGAAAGAAGGTCTTATATTTTGTTTTGAATCTACATGGCAATTTGTATCACAAAGGAATATGAGAAGTGAAAAAGACTGAAACATGAGCTCACCTGATTTATCATAGGATACATAGGCACCAAGCATGATAAAATGTATGCCACCTGCACTGAAAGAATAGTACAATGTGGATGACGATCCGCTCTCTTCAGATGGGAATGCAAATCTTGAACTGTAAGAAACAAAAGTCTGATTTTCAGCCTGTTGTTCTATTTCATGGTTCCCTTCTACCACCATTATGGGAACTTTAGATGTGATAGGCTGCATGTACCTGACAAAAATTATCCCATAATAATTCCATGAGCTAAATGGTAATGAAGAAATCAACAAACGCATGCCACAAAACTCAAACAATAACAAAAACAAAAACTGCCAATTTAAATTTAAAAACAACATTTTAAAAAATAATTTTGGCGGTTCACTCTCTTCAAGAACCAATCAAACTTTACTAGGATAAGAATACAGAGGACAGTTGTTGATGCAAGTTGGCATGTCTCACACAACAAGCAATCTGAAGTCATCACACATTAATTCTATCTGAAACAAAAATACAGAGCATCCCTCCATAGCCCCAGCGCAAGTATTGGTGATTCTCTAAGTCCTTAAAGTCTCTATTTTGTTGCTACAATGATTTCATATGTAACAACCAAGGAAGGCCTAGACCTCATTTGGACTTGTACTCTACAAGTACTAATCAAGTTTACAATTGGAGCTTCTTCGGATTCATTGTAAATGTCAATAGCTTCTTCGTCCTAGACAATGTGAGATTCCATTCACCAATATTCCATTAACCACCCTCCTATAGATATTGGGTGTTACAACCTCTCTCTCTCATATTTTTTGACATCCCTGTCAAGCCATTCCATTGTGGCACTGCTCAAATCTCACGCTTGTGGCTGGGAATGACCTAGATACCATTTGTAACAACCTAAGGGAAGCTCAAGCCATATATAGTCTGTACTGTATAAGGATTACTTAAGGTTACAATTAGAGTTTCCTTAGAATCATTGTAATTGACAATAACTCCTCCCTCCCAAATAATGTGAAATCTCATTCACTGAGTACTCATTCACATCCCTCCCATGACATGGGTGTTTACATCAAAAGTGCATTTATGATTCTAGCAGTTTTATCACCTGCAGGATTAATACGTCTGAACCTTTTGTAAACCAGCCTAGTTCCTACATAAAAATTTCTACAAGTGCTTGCTATTTGATAGCCTCAAAGGTAGAGAAAAGATGATTTGATAATTTTGAGCAAAGAAAATTTAGAATTTCACCTTCCCCAGTAATCCCAACGGGGCTGATAAGTTTCATGAATGGGAGTTTGCGGAAAGGAACAAGAGTAGCAATCAGTCCCAGTTCCATTTGTGAGATACATGTTAGCATAACTAACATCCCCCACCAGTAGAACAAGATCAGGGTGGTTACTCATCAGGTGGCCGACTGTGGATGTGGTATTGTATGTAAGACCAAGGTCCCCCACCACTGCTATTCTGCTGGGGTAACTCTTGGGTCCAGAAACTGGCATAGTCCTGAAATAGTATACATCACTCATTGCTGGTATAGAAGGATCTCCACACTGATACTGATATAGTGTGTTGGGTTTCAACCCTGCAGAAAGACATAAAAGAGTCATGACCTTAATAAAGAAATTCACAATTTTGCAAGCCCAATCAAACACAAATTCACAAAGACGCATATAGTGTGTTGGGTTTCAACCCTGCAGAAATACATAAAAGAGTCATGACGCCAATAAAGAAATTCACAAATTTGCAAGTCCTAGCAAACACAAACTCACAAAGATGCATAGACACGTAAACAAAAGGTTAGGCAACAAACAGGGGACTGCTTAGAAGTAAATTGACTTTCAGTTTCAGGTAAGTACATAAAATGGTTCTGTCAGAGACAGAAATACATGTCATGCCAGTTTTGTAAATATTTGACATTTAACCTAGATACCAAAGAAGGATTGAGGTGAAAATGCTTTTTTGAGCCTATCTATTTTAACATTTGTTTCTTAAGCCAATAGGACATGGTACATCAACCCAGTCTTGCAACATACATTAAACAAGATCAATTTTACATCTTCTGTGAATATCAAATACCTAATATGGTGAGCTAAAAGAAAAAATAAATTCTACACAGATTAAATATTTTGCATTATTTAACCAGTCAATCAATCATTCCTGGGTGGAATCCGTTAGAAAAGAAATTTGAGCACTGAAAGTGGTTCTATATGCATACCCTTTATGTAAATTATAATTATATTGATTCTATATATAGCAACAAACATGGAAACTCATTATTAGTTATAGTGATGCTATTAGGCTGAAAGTGACCAACAACTGAGGATGTTTATGAAGATTTTAACTTTACCAGAACTTTGTGGCTCTGGTGATTTTAATAACATGTCCCCCAGCAGATTTTATTGAAGTAACACCATGAAAGAAGATTCAATTAAAAGAAATCAATGCTCCAGATAATTTCTTTGAGAGATGTTTCCATGTGCATGGATATTTGAAGCGGGCTTCCACTATGGAATTTTCAGAGCACTAATTCCTTTGTTGTAAGCCTACTAGGCTAAGTTTATAGAAGTCTAAGGAGTACTAGTAATCAAGTAGTGCCAAGTTCTACTCGAGAGCTCTTTGTAGCTAACAAAATAGTTTTACTAGGTAAAATGACTTGATTGGACAGTTAATTGCATTCAATTCTATCCATTTAAATCATAATCAATAGCTTGTGATGTCACAATGGTTTGGGAGTTATTTGACACCATTTAGACATTCACCTTGATTGATTGGAAAGTTAGAGCTAATGAAATGTTATAGAACTGTCCCATAAGAAAATATTGCAAATGAATCATTAGACTTACCTTCAATCTAACCATTACCCTGTCTGCAACTGATGTTATGCAAAATGACAAAACCATGTAGTGTTCTATAATATACAAAACTATTCCGAGGAAGCATCCAATGTGAATAGAAGACAAACACCTCATGAGCAAATTGGTAGAGTTTAAAGATAAATATAAAAATCTACAAAAATGTGGACTAATTGCACCATTAGGTATACCTGTGAGGCGAACATGATGTATAATTCCAGAAGTATAGTTCTGAAGACCTTCAAAAGGATAAAGCTGATTGTAAATAAGAGAATAGCCCATTGCTTCATGAGTTATTGGCAGTCCATACATTCCATACTGAACAACACTTGCTGTAGTTCCAGGATCTAGCGGTGTTATGTTGTCCCCAATTTGGAATTCACCTGTGAAATGGAGTCCAAACATGTTTTATGATAGGCTAGCAAAGTAAAGCAAGAGAAGATCCTCTAATTTTGAAAGTTCTAAAAATATGAAAATGTGATGATGCATGTATGGTGGACCCAGTGGGATCCCCACGGGCCCCACATCTTAAAGAACCAAAACAGGTCTGCTTTACAATATGGCCATTTCCATACATTCATAGTTTCAGTTGAAACAAACATAAATTTATGTCAATAGGAAAAATTAGAAGACCTTAATTTACACATTCATGAACATAATAAAGAACGCTGTACTTACGAGATTGCATATTTATATGTTCTACGTAATAGCTGAAACTTTTTTGCACAAGTATCTGATTTTGAACCATAAACATAGTATTAGGGTGGAAGCAGGGTGAGGTTGATTTATTCTCCCAACAAGATAAACCAGCCCACATTGACTCAACCTCTGCTTTCCAACTTCAGGTCAATGTTTCGGCTTTAAAATTGTAAAAGGGAGCTCTATTGCTTTTGGGAAACACAAATCCCATTTATCATATTCCGCAAAGCCAGAGCCAAAATTAATTTCATGTTTCATTTTTTGGACCATTATCTAATGTTACTCAGCTCGGTTATAAAGAAGAAAGAATTCAACTAAGAAAGTACTAAACAGATTGAATATCAAACAGACCTGTGATCCAAGAGACCCATACAGAGTCATAGGTTGCAGAGAGTGATACTGAGATTTGCTCAGGCGCAAATCCTTCAACAATTCTTTGGACTCGGGGATCCGTATCTGGCAAGTCCACAGCATTACCACGGAAGCTTTTGTCAAGAGGGACAGTGACAGGCACGAAGGGTCCGTCAAGTGTTGTCGGGACACCACCATTAACGAATATGAAGCTTAGTGAAAGCAGCAAAAGAAGTTCCATTGCGGAGCTTGAGACCAAACCCATAGTGCAGTTCTAACTGCATGCATAAACAACAACTCAGGGATGATGTTTAAGGCTGGTATTGGAAATCAGTAAACGAACAAGAAAAAGAGGGTGGCAAAGTACACAGAGAGACAGGGAGCTCAGTTCTGGCCCAAAAGGAATAAGCAAGAGAATGGGGAGGACAATTGGTTTTCGAGGATTAACAATGCTAAGCCGAGCTATACAGAGAGAGAGGGAGAGAGAGAGAAGCTTGCTTGCCGGAGGATTTATTTTGTGATCTGACTGTAATCACCGGTTAGCCTGCAAGGCTGGTATAATTGTCAACCGGTTTGTTAGTGAAGCAGGAAATAAGACAAGGCCGCTCATTTTCATGCTTGTCTCCATTTTCTTAAAATGGTAATCTTTTTATTATCTTTTTTATTATAATCTTTTCAGATATGATATTTAATAATAAAAAAATGATGACACATAAATTTTTGCAATAAACGTCATTTTACTAAAAAAAAAATAGACAATTATGGTCTCGTGAGTTCACAGAGTTTAATGTTTGATATCGGTTTTATTTTTAATGAAAAAATGTTTACACTCCAAATCTATGTGGTTCTATTAAAAAGAAACTATTATTTTTATTTAAATTTATGTAAAAGTAATATTAGATATAAGTTTTAAATAGATAAATTTCGCCAGATCTTTTATAAAAAAACAATGGTTCCTAAAAAAAATTAATAGATTTTTTTTTTTAACTTTTCATTGTGGGGTTTACTTTTTTATATAGGAATTGCAAGATTTGTCTATTTGAAATTTTTACAAATTATTTATCTATATGTAATATATATAAGAGTAATGTTATATACAGTCATATAATGCACAAACGCCGTATAATCTATGGCGCCTGCGACTCCCACTTGCGAAAAGACAAGAATAGTAAATCCGAAATGATGATAACATGGGCCACCCACCCCAATCATCAAGTGCTTAGTGTGTAAATATGCACATAGGTATACAATAATAATCGTAGCAGAGAATAAAATAGTCATCTAAGTATCGGAATGTTTTTTAAAAATAAAACCACAATAGTAAAAGATCCTTAAAGAGGTTATACAGTCATCTAGCAAAATAAAATACAAAGCCAAAATAAAATAGCTAAAAAGGAAAACAAATTTCATAGTCAACAAGCGACCATAAGTCACTTATCCAGCGGAACCAATCCCTCAGACTTAACATCATTCTCTGCATCAAAATCTACGATTTCATAAAACGGAACTGCATGATAGGAATTCCACGTGAGATTATGAACCTTAGTAAGTAATCAATTAAATAATCCAAGAAAAAAAATACATTAATACAACCAAAGTGTATGTATCCACATGATAAAACATGCAAGAAACAAAACCATCATTTTTTTCAAAAATGACATATTTTTCCAACACACGTCAAAAACCTGTTTAGACCAAAATACATCTATTTATTACAATTTATCATTTTTTTAGAAAATAGTCCAAACGTATCCATTCATCATAATTTACCATTTTTCCATAAAATAATCCATAATCTACCATTTTTTTAGAAAATGATCCAAACATATCCATTCAATTAGTGTGGGACTTGCCACCATCCATACAGCTTACACCGCAGGCGTAAATCACAAGTAGAACTCTACCATTGTCTCTACTTACCACCATCATTACCGTTTCTTTTCTTTTATTTCCTTCTTCTCAATCCATTCATAACGCATGTATCCAAAATCATTTCTTAATACGAAAACTCAGTTTTCAAACATGATACATGAAAATACATGTAAATAATATATTTGATGTCATGGCATATCACATATCAAATAAAAATACACCAATTACAGTCCAACTCCACTAATAAACCCATCCTCAAATCTGGCCTAAGGCCCACATTTGACAACAACCACAATCCATAAATCCACACTTCTCAGACTCAAGGCCCGCCACAACCAATCAGATTGTAGAAAACAAGTTAGTATAAAAATATATTTAAATCTCAATAAATTCTTTGACAAATTACTTACAATGACGGAAAGGAAAACTATGGAAGATCATGAGTGCACAAGACTACGGGTGACCTCAAAAGTGGTGGACAATGTTTTTCAAGTGGCTAAACGTGTGTCTCAAACCATGGAAAATGGAGGGGGAGCTAAAGGGTGGTTGTGGCTGAACATGAAGGGGCTTAAGAAGGTCGATGGAGTTGATGTGGCTAGTGGCTGTGGTGACAATGCACAGTGGTGGACCTAGAGATCTTATGCGTGAAGAGTGAGGACTTGGGATGACTGTTCCAGGCCACTACGAGCTGTGTGAGGGAATGGGGAGGTGTTGGGAGGCTAGGGGAGGTCGTGGGTGGTTTGGTGTGGTGGTGGGGCTAGCCCATTGAGGCTAGGCCTTGTGAAAGGGAGAAACCCATGGGAGATGGGTTCGTGCGTGGGGAAGGTGAAGGAGCTAGAGGGTGGCTGGAGTTCAAGGGGATAATCGCTGAAGGGAAGGAGAGTTGTTGGTAGTGGACTACGCCACGACAGCGCATGAAGGAGAACCCATGAGGGAGCTACCTGGGGGTTGGGTTCAGTGTGGAAGGGTGGTCGTCGACATAAGGGGGTGGTGGTGAGGTGGTTGAAGCAACTGGGTGGCTTACGGCGGCGTGGGGATGGGCTGGACAAGCACACGACCAAGAAGGGGGATGGGGCTTCCACCGGGTGAGAGAGAGAGAGAGAGGCTTGGGATTTAAACGTAATCCTTCATTTTGGAGTTTTTAAAACGATCTAATGGTGACAATTAAAACACTTGTTTAACCAAAAAGAATATAGCAACTTAACAATAATAAACTAAAATAATAAAACTCAACAATAAAAATAACTTAAAATATAGAGCCATTAAATAATAGACAATAATAAATAACAAGAAAAGTACAGTAAAATAAGTTACACAGCTCAAATAGTGATAACGATAAAATACAATAATAATAATAATAATCAATTTAAAATAAAAGAACCAATAAAATAACTAATAAATAAATACTTAAAAACACAATAAAATGAGAATATTACATAGTCGTTTTGAAAAGAGTGGAGTCTATTATTAAAAATTAATTCTTTTTTATTTGGATATCATATTTATTCATTTTTTTAAAAATAATTATACGGCGCTTATATACTCAAGATTGTAACTATCATTTATCATATATATATATATATATGAAAAATTTTGATTGTAAGTGATTTTTATGCATCAATACTCACACTCATCTAACGTGATTGGTCAAAAAATTAAATTTTAATAAAAATAATATTAATTTAAATTTTAAATATAAAAATAATAATATTAATAGTACTCAAATTGGTTCGCAAATACAATTTATATAGCAAAACCCGACACCTGCCCCTAGAAGAAAAGTTAAAAAGCCTTTTGGCATACTTTTTTGCATGCCTTGTATATTCCCGAGAATCATTCGTCTCTTTTCATTCTTTTAAAGAGCATGTACCGTAGGCCGAGGGTCGAAGCGTTGCAGGTTTTGAAATTCGTTTCGTTTAAATTTGAATGACCAGAATTTTTTGTATTGAAATAGTAATCGATACACTGTAGATTACTATTCTACCAGGTCAAATTCTGGAATAATTTCTGTTAATTCTGGCCGAATTCCGATGTTTAGGCCATAAAGAACATTATGGTCCGAAAGAAAAATTAATGGCAAATTGGTGAATAGTTTTAAATAACGAGGACACTCTTGTCATTTCATGATGTTTTTCACTTTTTCTTCCATTCCCTACCGTGCATTCTGCCATGGCACTGGCTCTATAGTCTATATTGTACAACTACTCTTTAGATCCATTTTTTCTCTTAAATGGAATTGTGAGTTGCAAATTTAGGAAAAGTCTGCTTCCAAGCAAGATTTTTACTAAAATTTTCTATCGAAATTCTTTTTATTTTTACTTAATAATTAAGTAAATATTTTTAAATAAACACGTGATTTTTTTCTATTCACATTCGGTGATGCTTGTACGGCATCCACCGCTTCTGTCGTATATTGACTTTTTTCTCATACCGGGGATTTCTTTCGGATGGGATATCTGTTTAAGATATCAGTAGTAAAATAATTTATAAATAATTCTTATTTTATCTCTTTTTAAGAACGATGATACACTAAATTATCACTCATTTACAATTACACTTTATTTAAAATCTTTATTATCTTTTAAATAGTTTTTTAACATCTTTAATTCATTAAAAAAATAAAAAATATATACAATTTTATTAATAATCACTTTATTAATTGCTAAGTAAATAAAAAATTAAAAATATAAAAAAGAGAAATAAAAAGGTCACGAGAGAGTAGTAAATTTATCATTATTCCTTTCGTAAACATTACTTAAATATAAATATCTTTAAACTAATAATTACAAAATTTTCAAATTAATTATTATAATTTTTCAAACTAATCATTACAAATTTTTTAAAATTTTAAACAAAAATAAAAAATAATTCAAAATTTTTAAATCTCTAAATAAAAATAATATTACAAAAATATTTTAATTTTATAATATTTTTTCTTTTATTTTTTAAAACTTCATAATTCAAAATATCTTATTATTATTAAAAAATTATCTTATTACTATTAAAATAAGATCGTTGTTACGTCTACAATTCATTTTTACAAATAAATTTTATGGATCACTTTAAATTTATTTTATTTTAATTTTACCATACTTTTAAATTCTTTAGATATTTTTAAAAATAAAAAAATTATATATTTATTTAAAAATATTTATTTAATTATGAAGTAAAAATAAAAAATAAAAAAACATTTCGACAGATAATTTCTACCGAAATCATCTATAAACCTAGTATTTTCCTTAAAATAATTTCTATCTCACTCTCCCTACTTTAAACTGAGACTGCTGTCACAGGCCCTTTTTTTTTTTTTTTTATCGTTTTTTCTGTCGTTGTGTACTGTATCTGTCTCTCTCTTTCTGGGACAAATCAAAGTTTTACTCGAGAAAGAGAAAGGAAAGGAAAGGTGCGCACGAGTTTATGAATAATATAGAATAGAGAACTATGATCTCGTGAGTAGAACCGCCTTAATTATGTGATACTGTCTCCTTTGTGACTCCAGGAGTTTCTGCTCCTTGATGTGCTGTGCATGTGAACCATTGGGGCCGGATTCGAGGGGGGCGGGTCCCCCATCTTTCTTTCTTTTTTATCTTTTTTTTTTTAAATAAAAACACGTTTACATTGTTTCGTCTCTTTTTTAAAAAAATTATTAAAAAATATTTCTTATCCCACCAACAGTTTAAAATAACCCAATTATGTCCTTAAGTACCCCAAAAGATAACTATAATATTTAATTTTTAATTGAAAAAAACTTTGTCCTTATTATGTTTATCCATACGTGTTTAGAAGCTAACTGTCTCTTGTTTGTCAGTAAGTAATGTCATAGGCGGTCTCAAGGTGCTAAATTTTAAACACTCTATTTGAAAAAAATAAAATTTATTATTAAAAAAAATTAATTTTTTTATATATTTCATATTTATTTATTTTTAAAAATATATATATATATAATTTATATATTTTAAAATTATAAATATCATTTCTCTTATAATCTAAATATCTAGTACTTTTCAAAAATACGACAATGCACATATTCTTATTGAAAGGCCTTCGGTGTTCCGAGCATTTCTGTCAATAAATTAATTTAACAATTGACTCATGACGGTTATAAGAGCATTCTCATCCAATTTTTTATAAAATTTTATATAATTTAGTTAAAAACTATATTTCTTAAAATTTTTTCTTAAATTTTATTCATCTTTTAAAAATATCTTATATCTCATTTCCTATTATTTTTCTATTTTATTAAAATAATATTTCTCTATTATTTCTTTATTACTTTTTTCTCATTTCTATTTACAAACTTAATTACTTAATATTTTTTCTTATGTTTTGAACTATTACTCTCGTGAACATTTTAAACAAAAATTTAAATTATTTATTTGCGGGTATGATAATATTTTTAAAATTAATTTTTTTATATTTTCATAATTATTTAAACTATTATTTAAATCTATAATAAATATAAATAAAAGAAAAAGTGTTGATGATTGAAAAAAATATATTTTATTTATTAAAATAAAATATTGATAAAAGGTGATTTAGGGGATCTGGAACCACTATTCATCTCTTAAACATTTTTCTTAAAATAGAGATTCGGATGTAAGGAAGATTTTAACTAAAAGAAAAATATAGTTGCAAATATAATTGTACACTAATCAGTGTACTAATATGATGTGATTGGTCAAAAAATAAATTTTATTGAAAACAGTATTAATTTAAATTTTAAATATGAATGAATCAGTATTAATACACAGATTAATACACGACTGTATTTATATATAGCAAAACTCTTAACTAAATCCCTAAATTTTTTCTAAAATTATAAGAAAAATAGTGTTACGAAAAATGGGATGAGAATGTTCTAATTGTCGTTTACTTTTTCTATTTTCAAACACGTCTTTGATCAGCCCCAAGACAGGAAAAACGCTTAACTAGCTAAGTGGCTAAATTATTCTCAAACATAAAGAACCAGTAACAAAGGAAATAAGATAAATAGAACTGTTAGTTACAAAATAAATTATATAAAAGTAATTTTATAAATTGACATAATTTTTTGTTGGATGGTTATGTCCGTATATCTGGCAAACGGATAAATATATCATTTTTGAAATAAATATATTATTTTATATAATTTATAATTAAATATATTATATCAAATCATGTTAATTTATAAATTTATTTTCATAAAATTTATTTATAATTAAAGTATTTATCTAACATAAATATGTCGTTTCTGTTAGGCATCGTGGGTCACGTATGGCACCATGCTGTCCAAAGCTTAACATATTATATTCCCTTGAGCCTCATGTGAATATAACGGTCAATTGTCTTTGATGATGCATTTTTTTGGCAGTTTATAATGAAGTTGATAAAAAAGCCACTAGAAAAGCAGAAACTTTTGCTTAACTTCTTGATTTCATTTTCTTCCGTATCCTTCCCTAGCATTGCGTGAATAACCTAATCTTACCTTTTCTTTTTTCAGTACTTTTCAATCCCCTCCAACTCAATGCATCGATTGGATTTTCCTTACCATCTGGTTCATGAACTTTTTCTCTCATACATTATTACTTTTGGACTTCGGCTATTGTTTTGAATGTTTTGATGATTTTCTCAATGCTTAGCCTGTAATTAGGTTTATCTCTTATAACTTTATATGTACCTAATCTATGTCTAATTATGTAAAAATAAAAAAGGTATTCGTCTCTTGAATGGTTGTGTCCGTAGAGTTCGAGTTCTCATTTTAATAAAAGGTGATATTGAATCTCTATTTATATAGAATATTGTCTTTTAAATATTTATTTGTAGAGGATATCAATAGCAGTGAAGTCCAAATCAATCCAATAGTATATTCGTAGAATTCCAAATGGTTGATATGGAGATATTCTCGTATGTATCTTATTATGGATGTAAATTTTTTCTGTCAAATGATGACATTTTCTTTAAAAAAATTATGTAGATTAATAAATTCTTTTTTTTTTTTTTTTTTAAATAATAAGGACCAAGCCCAAATAGCCAAGATACACATAACTCCATGGGAAAGTTCCTGCTTCCAACTTTGTTGACAGATATAGAAAATCCCGAAAACATTTTTGAAAAGTCAGGTATTAATACGTAGCACGGAAGATAGATGCACAGGAGTCAGATATTCTGATTCAGTTCAAATCCCAAATACAAATACTGCGTAGAAATTAAAAGAAAAAAAACTCTAAAATAGTCACGATAACATAAAAAATAAAAATAAAAAGAGTAAAGATAAAACCTGAACGGTAAACTGGGGTGAAGAATCTCTCTAACCTCTATCGGCTGGTGTCGGAGATCTGAAGAAATTCCGCATAGATTTTTCCGAGAAAGCATTCTTCGGTTAATTCAAACACACGCACACTCAGAAGTATGAATCTATTCAGATTAGCGGGGGATATGACCCATTTGGTCAGCGTCGTCGTTTTGCTCCTCAAGATCCACACCATCAAATCCTGCGCTGGTTCTCTCTCTCTCTCTCTCTCTCTCTCTCTCTCTCTCTCTCTCTCTCTCTCTCTCTCTCTCTCTCTCTCTCCGTATATACTTATATATCTAATTTCCTTTTGAAGTATAGTTGATTTTATTTTTTACCTATCTATGAAACAGATATGTGTATGTGCGTGTGTGTATATAAATAATCATGAGTTACATTTTCTAAGCTATGTTCGTTGTAGCTTGTTTGCTAGCTGAGAAAAAAGGAAGGAAACATAAAGAAAACTAGTAATGAATGTAAAGTAATTTTATCTTGTATTTAGTTCGGTGAGAGAGGAGTTGGTTCACTTAAGCTGAACCAAATGGTTGGATTGGCCTCAGTTAAGCTGGGGTTTCTGGTTTTCTAGGTTTCGAATGGCGGAATATTCTTACTTGTCGAAAGAAATGACGGAATACTTTTTTTTTTTTTTTATAGGTAAACGATAGTATTAACATGAATAGGCATAGCCTAAGTAAAACAAGAAGTTATACAAGAGATAAAACCTATCTAAGTTGCTAAAGAAGACAAAAGAAAATCATGCATATTTTGGCCATTAAAGTCTATAGCGATGGCCCAAAGGACTATAGAAGTGAAAAAAAGAGAGCGAAGCTCCACTAGTGTCCGCTCATTGTCTTCAAATATCCACTCATTGCGCTCTCGCCATATGCACCACATAACACAGAGTGGAACCATTTTCCACACGGGTTTGATCTGTGGTAATCCACCCGGCGTCCCCCAACTGGCCAATAACTCAGTCACCGTAGCAGGCATCACCTAGTTTAACCCGATTCTATTGAACACTTCGTACCACAAGGCTCTCGCTGTCTCACAATGTAGCAGCAGATGATCCATGATCTCTCCGGCTTTCTTACACATACAGCACCGGTTTGCAATAATTACCCGGCGTTTTTGCAAATTATATGTCATCAGAATCTTACCCAGGACCGCTAACCAGGTGAAAAAAAGTGCTTTGGGAGGTGCCTTATTCCTCCACAAACTTTTCCAAGGGAATTGACTATTTGGTGTGGTTATAAGGGATTTATAGAATGAGTGAATTGAAAAGTTCCCCTTACCCGCAGGTGTCCACCACAACTTATCTTCTCGCATACCATTCAGCTTCGTGGAATACACTAAGCTGAAAAAAGCATCAAAACTGTCTACTTCCCAATCTTGAGCTGCTCTACTAAAGGTGACATTCGATTGGATTTGATCTCCTGAATGAACCAGAAAATCTGCCACTGAAGCTTCTGGCTCCCATACGGTAGGAAAAGCATCCTTCAGCGTCGTCTCCCCACACCAGATGTCCCTCCAAAATTTTATACCGGTCCTTTTCCCCACCAAGAATCTAGTGCGGTTTGCAAATACTCCCCATCCTCATCTGATGTGTTTCCAAATCCCCACCCCATAGGGGGCATTCCCATCTCTAGTACACCAACCACCCCATGTTCTCCCATGTCTGCAGTCAACGACTAATTTCCATAATGCTTCCGGTTCCATATTTTATCTCCAAGGCCATTTACCAAGAAGTACTCGGTTAAATGTCTTCAAGTTCTTTATTCCCAATCCACCTGATGAGAGTCTTTTCTAGTGTTACAATGGAATCTTCATCCCCTTAAGCTTGGGTCTACTACAGTCTCTAGTTTAAGATGGGTTACTCTAAACATGTTTTTATAGAAACTAAAGTTTTTATTTTAGCATTAGAGGGGGGGAACTTCCTTCGTATTACAGAAAGAAGCAGAAATGTGACGAAGGAGTTGGTCTTCAGCCTTTCTTGTGTGCATTGGATGGCTGACATGGTGGAAGAATGTTATCTTTCGATGGGGATAAGGGATTTCTTCAAGTCTTTTCGGATTGGTTCTTTGGCTGTTGTTGCTCACAGAAGATCTAATGCATTTGGACAATTCTTGGAAGTTACAGAATATGGTGGTAATGGCCGCCGAGGCATGCTGGTGTTTCCAGCAGGGAAGGAAGGTCATGGGTGGAAGACTTTATCCTTGGAGCTGAAGCATGCTCTGTCAGGTTTCTCTAAGGCTCTAGTGGTGGGTAAGGGTGGTGGGAAGGGGAAAGAAATGGGAGGGCAAACCAGGACGTATGCTGAGGCTGCTGGGGGAGGTGAAGCAAGTAGTAGGGTGGCGGTGTAGGGAGGCAACGTGCAGATTTTGTATAACGTGGAGAAAGAAAAAAATAAGGGGGTTGCAGGTGAGTGTCATATGGCAGGGAGAGTTGGTAGAGGACAAGTCAATGACTTAGGTGTAGTTAGTCTGCCCGAGACCTGTGTAGGGGAAAGGGAGCGGCAGAACATCCTTTTTGGGATAAAAGTGGAACTGGCTGGCGTGAAGGAGGAATTGGCTGGGGTAAAGAGGACTATTGAATCACTCATAGGAAAGGTGGACTGGGATTTATTTCTTAAAAGGAATTTTTAGTCTGAAAAATAAAGGGGCTCCGAAACCTAGGGTGAATAAAGGTAAAATCAAGTTGGGTATGGACTTGGGCCGGTCACGCCAAGCCCACCCAAAGCTGAAATGGAGAATCAAGATGAATGGGCCAGCCCTGGAGAAGGTCCAGCCCGAGAAGGAGCCCACTGGGCTGTTGACCCACAAACAGCCCATCGGCAGTGGAAAGCCGCACTCATCCCCGCCGGTGCCGGCACTTCAACAGCGGCATCCCAGCGCCGGTAGCTCGTCGTCGGCAAGATCAGAGGCTCCCCTCAGTGGCTGTGCCGTCGGCAGCCCAGTGATTGAAGAATATCGGCGTGCAGAGGCCTTGCAGCTGGATCCGTTGTCATCGGGAGGAGATCTGACCAGCGGGGTGGCACAGAAAGGGACGACGGTCAGGTCTGGGCTGTCTCCTTCCATCGCGGTGGCAATAGCGACGTCGCCGGCGCCGGAATCTTCAGAACAGGGGCTGGTTTGCACAGAGGTTGCGACGGAAGAGCAGTAGGTTGGGCTAGTAACATGTGAGGACCCACAGAACACGCCGGCGGTACTTTCTGGGCTGCCGGAAGTCTACTCCGATGCTCAGAATCCGGCAAGTTCACCGGAATCTGTTTTAGAAGCCAAAAAATTCCTTTCGTTGGTTGGCAACTGTGCGGAAACAATGGATAAACTAGAGGAAAGTGAAAAGGAAGGGGCTTTGGTAATATGTGAGTTTCCAAGTGGAATGGAGATGAGGGAGGAAATGGGGGAGGATACTGCAACAATCAGCTGCTGTGTTGAGGGTACAGAACCTACTCCTTTGAATTCGTTTCATCCAAGGGGGTCAGAGTGGGTAATTCAAACTGCCTTGGAACTCAAACACATTGTTGGGATTAAATGTGTGGGGTTTGAAGATGAGTTTTTGGCACTTCTCACAGCGATGGAAGCTAGTCATTCACAAACCACAGACGATCCCTCAATTGGGTTGGAAAAGAAAAAAGAAAGAGAACTAAAGAGGCTTACGTGGGCAATGAACGACGAGGGAGGGGAGCGGAGCTCTAGCCGAGGACGCTCCAAAGGAAGGGCAGCGATAGTTCCGATATGAAACCAAAAATCATCTCTTGGAACGGAAGGGGGTTGAATGAGCAGGCCAAACGGCTCCAAGTTAGGAACTTACTTCGTCAATGGCAAGGTGATATCATTTGCTTACAAGAGACCAAACTAGAATTAATTACATGGAAATTAGTCCGAAGTCTATGGAGAGGACATCATGTTGGGTGGTCTTATTTACCTTCCAAAGGAGCATCGGGGGGTGTTCTCATCATGTTTGACAAAAGGGTGGTGGAAAGATTAGAGGATTGTGTGGGTGATTTCTCTGTGGCCTGTTCCTTTGTGAACATAGAAGATGGATTCCGATGGGCATTTGTAGGGGTTTATGGTCCTAACATTGATGCAGAAAGAACAACAATGTGGGAGGAACTGGCCGGTATTCTTAGTTGGTGGGAGCTGCCAAGTTGTTTAGGGGGGGACTTCAATGTATCACGCTTCCCAAGTGAAAGGTCAGGTACATCTTGCATCACACCCGCTATGAGTGATTTTTCTGACTTCATTTCAGAACAGGCACTTATGGATATCCCACTTACGGGAGGATCTTTTACCTGGTCCAACACTCGAGAAATACCTTCTTGGTCAAGAATTGATAGATTCTTGCTCACTTGTGATTGGGAGCTACATTATCCTGATGTAACCCAAAGATGTCTACATAGAGTGTGCTCAGATCATTTCCCTATCCTCTTGGACTGTGGAGGCATTCAAGGAGGCAGAAGGTATTTTAAATTTGAGAATATGTGGCTAAAATCTGATGGTTTTGTAGACAGGGTCAGACAATGGTGGTCCTCTTATGTGTTCCAAGGCTCTCCGAGCTATATTTTGGCAAGAAAATTGAAAGCACTGAAACAAGATTTGAAGCTATGGAATGAACAAGTGTTTGGTAATGTGCTTTCACAGCAACGATCCCTTATGGAGGAATTACAGGGCCTGGAGGGTGAAGAGGAGGCAAGAATTCTCACTGAAGCAGAAATAACTTGCAAGAGTCAGGTAGTCACGGATCTTGAACGAGCTTTATTGATGGAGGAGATATTTTGGAGACAGAAATCCAGAGCACTATGGCTTAAGGAGGGGGATAGGTGTACGAAGTTCTTTCATAGGGTGGCTAATTCACATTGGAGGAACAACACCATCGACACATTGATGGTGGATGGAGTAGTCTCTTCGGATCAAGCAAGCATCAAGGACCACATTGCACAGTATTATGAACACTTACTAGTCGAACAACAACAATGGAGACCTACAGTTGATGGGTTGTCTTTCTCAACAATAGATCAACAGTCTTTAGAGCAGCTTGAGAGACCTTTTGACGAAGAAGAAGTACACAAAGTTATCCGAAGAATGGCTAGTGATAAGGCCCCAGGTCCTGATGGTTTTACTATGGGCTTTTTCCAAACTTGTTGGGAGGTGATCAAGGGTGACCTCATGCAGGTGTTTCTAGAATTCTATAATTACGCCAGCTTCGAAAAAAGTCTCAATGCCACTTTTATAGCACTCATCCCAAAAAAGGCAGGGTCAACAGATGTTCGAGACTACCGTCCTATTAGTTTGATAACGGGGGTCTACAAGATTATTTCCAAAGTACTAGCGAATCGTTTGAGTACGGTAATGGAGAGATTAATATCAAAGCCACAAAACGCATTTGTCAAAGGCCGACAAATTCTAGATTCGATTCTTATTGCAAACGAAGTCCTAGATGGAAGACTCAAAGCCCGTGAGCCTGGGTTGATCTGCAAACTAGACATGGAAAAAGCCTATGATCATTTTAACTGGAAATTCTTGCTTTACTTACTGGCAAGATGTGGCTTTGGAGAGAAATGGCTGAAATGGGTGGAGTTTTGCATTTCAACAGCTCGCTTCTCTATCTTTATAAATGGTTCACCGGTGGGTTTCTTTGACTCCTCACGTGGTTTGAGACAGGGAGATCCGCTCTCTCCGCTACTCTTTCTTTTTGTCATGGAAGCTCTCAGTAAGATGATTGAAGGGCTTGTGGAAGCGGGACATCTCTATGGTTTCTCAGTGGGGAATGGTTCTAGTTACATTTCCCATTTGTTGTTTGCTGATGACACTCTCATTTTCTGTGGAGCACATCTTGGGCACATACAATCTTTGAGGGCGTTACTTCTCTGTTTTGAAGCGGAATCAGGCTTGAAAGTAAATCTATCCAAGTCTGAGTTGGTACCTGTGGGAAATGTTCCTGAAGTGGCGGGTTTTGCTGCCCTATTGCAATGTAAGGTTTCTTCTCTACCCTTGCAATATCTTGGTTTACCCTTGGGCGCCAGTTTCAAATCTGAACAGATTTGGAATGTTGTGATTGAAAAAATGGAGCGAAGGTTGGCTTCGTGGAAGAGGTTGTATTTATCTAAAGGTGGTAGACTCACTCTGATTAAAACTACCTTAGCCAACCTCCCCACATACTTTATGTCTTTATTCCCGCTTCCAACGAAGATTGCCAATCGTCTTGAGAAATTACAGTGTGATTTCTTGTGGAGTGGTTGGGGGGAGGAGTTTAAATTCCATTTGGTTAATTGGTCAAAGGTCTGTACCCCGTTTTCTGGGGGTGGATTGGGGTTGCGAAGCTTGACAGAGTTCAACAAAGCCCTATTAGGGAAATGGTTGTGGCGGTACCAACAAGAAAGTGAGGCTCTGTGGAAGTCAGTTATAGCTGAACGTGTTGGGGAGGCATGGGGTGGTTGGTGTTCAAATGAGGTTCGTGGACCACATGGGGTGGGTTTGTGGAAGAATATTAGGAACGGTTGGGAGACCTTCAGGAGACATACTCATATTGTAGTGGGGGATGGATCGAGAGTTAGATTCTGGCATGACAAATGGTGTGGTGAACGGAGCCTCAGAGACAACTTCCCCGCCATATTCGAGCTTGCACACGTTAAGGATGCAGCAGTAGCGGACTTGCTGGTTTTCTCTTATGGCGTCCCTCATTGGAATGTGGAATTTTCTAGGGCAGCACAAGATTGGGAGTTGGAGGTTATCGCTGAATTCTATGCAACACTATATTCAATACGTGTGACAGAGGGCTCCATGGATAGGATATTGTGGAGTCCCTCAAAGAAAGGTAAATTTACGGTCAGATCGTTTCACAAAGTTCTATCCAGCCCAGGCATGCTCAATTTCCCTTGGAAAAGCATTTGGCAGACTAAAGCTCCTTCAAAAGCAGCGTTCTTTGTGTGGACAGCTGCACTAGGTAAAATTCTCACTATAGATAACCTAAGAAGACGTCGGGTAATGGTAATGGATTGGTGTTGTATGTGCAAGAAAGATGGGAATCAGTTGATCATCTGTTTCTACATTGTGAGGTGGCTAGGACCATGTGGGCAGATTTCTTTACGGGTCTTGGAGTAGCATGGGTCATGCCCCGTAGATTGGTGGATTTTCTAGCCTGTTGGAGAGGACTTCGAGGAGATTCAAGGGTGGCAGCAATATGGAAAATGGTACCCATATGCATGTGTTGGTGCATATGGCAAGAGAGAAATGACAGAAGTTTTGAAGACCATGAGAGAACATTGGGGGAGCTGAAAGTTTTTTTCTTCAAAACTTTGTTTTCTTGTGTGGGAGCCATTGTATGTAATGGACTAAATGTCCATGACTTTCTTGTTTCGGTTGTAACTAGATAGGTATCTTTCAAGTATATGCCCTGTGTACTTGGGATTTGCCATTTATGATGAATAAAACTTCTTGATTACCGATCAAAAAAAAATTAAGTGGAATTTGAATTCGTTCCCCATCCCACTCCATAAGAAATCCCGGTAAAGTTTTTCAATGCGTGAAGCCATAGAGGTTGGGATTGGGAATAAAGACAAGAAATAAGTTGGTAGATTAGAGAGAGTACTTTTGATAAGAGTCACATGACCTCCTTTTGACAAGTATAGTCTCTTCCACCCTGCCTATCTTTTTTCCACTTTCTCAATAACTGAATCCCAGATTTGTAGGGATCGTGAAGTAGCCCCCAACGGTAGCCCCAAATAGGTCATAGGGAGAGAACCCACCTTACAACCCAAAGTGTTAGCCAAATGCTAAATAATACTGATTCTACCGACTGGCACTAATTCTGATTTATCAAAATTCACCCTTAAACCCAACGCTACTTCAAAGCATAGAATAAGGGCCTTTAATGCCCTAAGTTGTTCTTTATCTGCTTTGCAAAAGATTAGTGTGTCGTCTGCAAAAAGCAAGTGAGAGATAGAAATAAAGCCCCTATTTGAGTCGCCCACTGAGAAACCGGCCATAAAACCATTGGCAACCAGAGTTGTTAACATCCTACTTAGGGCCTCCATGATGATAATAAAGAGGAGTGGGGACAAAGGATGTCCCTGTCTTAAACCTCGAGAGTTGTCGAAGAAACCCTTTGGGCTGCCATTAATAAGGACTGAAAATTTTGCCATTGAGATACACTATCTGATCCACATGCGCCATTTCTTCCCGAAGCCACATCTCTGCAATAGATATAGGAGAAAGTTCCAGTTTACATGGTCGTAAGCTTTTTCCATGTCTAGTTTGCAAATGATCCCTGCAATACCAGATTTTAGTCTACTATCCAGACATTCATTGGCTATTAACACGGAATCCAGAATTTGACGACCCCTTACAAAAGCATATTGATGCAATGGCGGAATACTTAATTAATATTTTTGGATTATTATGATTTGTCCCATTTTATCAGCAACCAAACAGGGCTCGAGGGTTTGATATTATGGTAATTTTAAGTGTAGGGTAGGAGACTGGAGAAATTGTAGTTATGGCATCACCACACATTTTCATCGGTGGAATTCTGTATGTTTAGAATGATCACAATCTATTGGGTCTTAGATGATTCTTTTTTCTTTCTTTCGTTTTCTCTTTTTTTTTGTTTTGGGGGGGGGGGGGGGGGGGGGGGGGGGGGGGGGGGGGGGGGGGGGGGGGGGGGGGGGGTTTGGGAGGGTTTTTTTTGGTGCAGATGAGTCAGTTTGATGGGTTTGCTAAATTTCGGATTACTTTGTTTTCCAGTACATGAGGATTAGAAGGTTTCATTTGATGTAAATAGTGTACTGTATAGATGAAAGTATGCTTAATTCATACATTCCGATCCTTAAATATCATGTTCTATGTTGAGTATGCGATGAGTGAACTGTAGGTTTTCATTTTTATTTTATTTTTTTAATGGAATTATGAATAGAAGTATGCTTATTAAAACAATGGAGCATGATATTTAACATGTGTCATTCGATTATTGATTTCTTTGGCATTTGGCAATGTATTCTGGGTGATTTTCATATGTTATATTTGTAGAAAATGGTTTATATGAGGAAAACTATACTTTTTTTTTTTTTAATTAAATAGATAGGAAGTAACCCTTCTCTGAATTGCAAATGTAAATGTTTGCATGTGCACTCAACATGTATAAAAAAGTTTATGAGAAGATCCAGAGAGCAACAATTTTGTGGTCTACGCCTTTCTTAGAAATTGAAAAGAACAAGAGAGAAAAGTGGTGCTTTTAGGACAATATAAGAACTTCTTTAAATATTTGCATGACCAAAGACACTCAATAAAATTCTTTCTAGTATTGAAAACAGTTGGATTTGAGAAAAGACTCCGAAATAAAAATTAAAAACAAGGTTAAGTTAACACCATGAGGGAATTCAATGGTTGAAAATGTTTATTTGAAAATTAGTTTTAGATAATTAGATGAAAAAAGGTACTTGTACATTAGAAGTGTATTAGTTGAAGCCTATGTACACAGGATGTATACAAAAGAAACGCCTAAATACATTCTATTACTAGAAAAACGAGGACAAAAACTCATGGACAGCCCCTCCATTAAGTACAATAGTTGAAAACCGACTAAACAAGGAACACAAAAAATTTCCAGAGTTCTTTTACATTGCGTTCCCTATTATTAAAACACCTCTCATTCCTTTCCAACCAAATGCACCACATAATGCACAAAGGACTCATCTTCCATGCAGCTGCCACTTGAGAGCAAATATGAAGTCTAGTCCAACATGCGAGTAAATCTACCACTGATTTTTGCATAACCCAGGTCAGTCCAGATCTTCTAAACGCACCATTCCATAACACTTTAGCCACATCACAATGTAGAAGTAGATGATCCACTGATTCCGCAGCTTTCTTGCACATGAAGCACCACTCGATAACACGATGTCCATGCTTTCTCAAATTGTCAATAGCCTGAATATTCCCAATTGCTGCTGTCCATACAGAAAAAGCAACCCTTGATGGAACATGAGCCTTCCAAATACTCTTCCAAGGAAAAGAAATGTAATGCTGAACGGACAACATCTTATAATATGATCTAACAGAAAACGTTTTAGACACTGTATATCTCCAGTACATTTGATCCCTCTCATGTCGTCTAATATCCACTGAATACAACAATCTGAAAAAATCAGTAACCTCCTCAATTTCCCAATCCTGGACAGGTCTGAAAAATCTAACATCCCAATGCACCTCTCCATTAGAGTAACTCATCAACTCTGAGATTGAGGCCTGCTGATTAACAGCCAACCTGAAAACAGCCGGAAAAGCTCTAAACAGTGCATTCTCACTACACCAAACATCAAACCAGAATCAAACTCTTGAACCATCGCCTATGACAAATTTGACTTGTTTCACAAAATTATCCCATCCTTTTCTAATAAATTTCCATAAGCTCACACCATAAGTCCCCCCACTCTCCTTACATCATAAAAAAAAGAAGAAGAAGAAAAAAGTCCCCCTACTCTCCTTAGTCTTAGTGCACCATCTCCCCCCCCCCCCCCCACCAACCCCCAACAAAAAAAAATAAATAAATACTCCCATACTTCCAAACAATCTCCCCACTCCACAATGCTTCCTCTTCCCTATGACATCTCCACAACCACCTCCCCAACAACACCTTATTAAAACTATACAAATTACAAACCCCCAAGCCTCCATCAACAATCAGACAGCAAACTTTTTCCAGCTTACTAAAGGAATCTTATTCTCCTCTCCCAGACCACCCAACAAAAATGCTCTATACAACTTTTCAATATGATTAGCCACTCCAACTGGTAAAGGAAATAATGAAAGAAAGTAAGTTGGGATATTAGAAAGAGCACTCTTTATAAGGGTGATTCTACCCCCTTTTGATAAATATAAACTTTTCCACGCCACCAAACTTTTCTCAATCTTCTCAACCACCCCATCCCAAATATACTTTTCCTTGAATGACGCCCCCAGCGGGAGACCCAAATATTTATTGGCAAATGAGCAACTCTGCACCCTAATAATTCCGCCAAATTGTTAATATTATGCACATCTCCCACCGGGACCAGCTCTGAGTTACGCAAGTTCACCTTTAGCCCGGATACAGCTTGAAAACATAACAAGAGAGCCCTCAGAGCTTGAGTCTGTTTCCCAACAGCATCACAAAAAATAAGAGAAAAGAGAAGAGTTACTGAAGCAAAATTATACATGATGGTATGTAACTGCCATGAAATTATCTGAAATTAACACACTTGTTGGAAGATTTTTGAACAAGATGATTGGAAAGATAAGAAAATGACTATATATATATTTAAAAAAAAAAAATTAAGTAGAAGTTATACTATATGGAATGCACTGCCTGACTTTATTAAAAGTTCTGCCAGCTTTACCTATAAAAAAAAACAAAGTTCTGCCAGCTTTAGCAGTGTAAGTGCAGCCGAATGATCGTGTACTGAATTAATTGGCTTTGCTAATGCTAGTGGCAGCACAAATTTGAAAACAAGGAATATCTCTCAAGATAATTTGGTTATATGTGCTAAGATCAAGGATAATATTAAGGACTCTCAAGATAATTTGGTTATATGTGCTAAGATCAAGGATAATATTAAGGACTAATGTAGTTCAAGGCAGATTATAAAATAGGAGGTGGGCCAAAATGATATAAGTGGAAAAGGGGTGGGAGTGAAATTAAACATCCACCCAGGTTGTGATGTACAAAGGTCTTATTTATTTTTGTTACCAATCCAAACTGAGTGAGGAGCTTGGATGCATCTACATTTATGTTCAACGGTTTCTTGAAAAAGAAAAATTTCCTGAATATAACCTCATGTAAGATTTTTTTAATACTTCGCTTTAAATTCAGTTTTATGTAAAATACATGGATCATTTGAAGTTCTATGACTTGCCCGCCTTATGTTGGTCGGTCAAGCTTATAGAAGTGAAGATTTTGTTACACGACCTACATGCTGAGATCTCTATGACAGAAAGATTTGTGAGCTGGATAGGAAATCATAACATAGGACTTCTCTCCCTGTTTTTCTGGATTTTCGATCCTCCACCATGTGTTTGCTGAATTGCCTAGTTCATGCATCACATGAATTGTCTTCTACGAATTTTTTTTCCTAGTTTATTTCTTGTTAATTTTTTTCATTGGTTTTTACACCTTACATCCGAGCAATAATTTTAATATTAATTACTTGCCAATATATATGCTCATGAGAATCTGTATTTGTGAAGTTTTCTGTCTGTAGGTAATTAAATAAATCTTACAGCTTCTCGCCTATCACCTTGATTCCAATCTTATATGCAATTATATGATGTGGTTTATATGTTTTCTTTGGGGTGATATCTATAACGCAATGTTAGGCTTCTGCTTATAAAGGTGGTTGTAGTCTATGGATTTTGACCCGCTACATTTTTGCAGGCATTTCCTTGAAGACTCAAGAACTCTATGCTCTTGTTTTTGCTGCTCGTTATTTGGATTTATTTACACGTTTCAACTCACTTTATAATAGCATAATGAAGTTAATATTCTTGGGGAGCTCTTTCTCAATTGTTTGGTACATAAGGCACCACAAAATAGTTCGCAGAACCTATGATAAGGACCAAGACACTTTTCGACATGTTCTCCTTGTGTTGCCTTGCCTGCTTTTGGCACTACTCATAAATGACAAATTCACTTTTACGGAGGTATCAAAATTCCTTTACTTACACGATGAATCTCAAATTTGATGCTTGTATCAATGTTACCAGCAGCAATATAACACTTTGGCACTTGTATTAAAATTTTTTTATTGAGAAAATGATGGGCTCTATACTGTACTTTTTCCAAAATTTTCATGCATATGTGTTTTAATGCATGCGCTGGAGCAGGTAATGTGGACCTTTTCAATATATTTGGAAGCTGTTGCCATAGTGCCTCAGCTGGTGTTGTTGCAAAGGACAAGAAATATTGACAACCTGACTGGACAATATGTTTTCCTCCTTGGGTAATATACTTTTTCCAGTCTGTATTTTATTGTTCCAGAGCACAAAATGTTATTGAATACCTGACTGGAAAATATGTTTTCCATCTGGGTAGCTTATCGTTTCCAAGTCTCTGTTTTACTAATTTATGCAATTACCAAGAAACTGATTGTATGTCGTTCCTTGGAATCTTAAGTCTCGTGTCACTGTCATGGTTAAGTTGTTGATCTGTTTCACTCTTTGCGCTTTGCATTCTTACAAGTAAATCTTATATATGTTACTATGTAAAATATGGAAGCTTATTTTGAGGTTTGGTCTATTATGCTTGCATTGGTCTCACATGCTTTTTTTGTCTATAAAATTGTATTTTCATTCATTTTTGAAATTTTGAAAGTAGATATATTGATTCTTCTCGTTGTTTCTTTTCTTTGTTGCACAAATGTTTTCTGTCAACACATATCACTAAATCATTCTTGTATCACGTTTTTCAATCAAATTAGGCTAGCATTTTACTTGTCAAGGTGCAGCTTGATGGTTAAATAGTGAACTTAGGATAAGCTGTAGACTCAAACATCTGGGTTCGAGTTTGCGCAAGGAGTTTCCTGGATTACCTGATCAGTTCTGACGGGTGGGGTTGTGTTTCCAAACTTTACTTGCCACAGATGGCTCTGAAGGGCCTGGCCTTGGTGAGGTTTCACATCATCAAACAAAATAGACTGGCATATAGGTCTATTTCAGTAGATATGGTGTGTGTGGATAAATCTGCATATACAAATATCTATTTACTTATCAAAAAGATATCATGTGTATGCAGATTCATCTTTAACTAGGAACTTACCCAGCTCACTAGAAAATCATCCCCTTTATGTTTACATGTGTAGTTTTTTTTAATAAACATACATGTATATGTAATTTTATATTGGCTCAGGTCAGTGTTCTTAAATAGGTCAGAATGATAATGAACACCAAAAGAAACCTTTGGGGTTATATGCATTTAGGAACTGTACTGACCTTTTCGTACTTGCAAAAACTGATTGGGTCATGCTGAAAAGATTTTGTTTAATGAAAACTGTGAAATCAACTTTATAGAGTAGCTGAAAGATCTTTGGAGACGTCCTCAAGTTTAGACTATTTATTTATTACGAGGATAGGGAGATTGAGTGGTTTTACTGGTGAAAATTTTAGTTTAAAAGTACCTTAGGGAAGTCTTCTTAAAAAGGGTTGTTTACTGAGCCATATAACTAATCAAAATTAAAAGTTGATTCAGTTTTGAACTGGTTTTCATTTTTAAACAGTTTTTCTGCATCATCAACAATTCTGTTTCAATTTTTTTAAAAAGGAAAACATATTTATTGCAATTACCAAAATTAAGTACTTATCCAAAAAAATGCCAAAATTAAGTATTAACAATTGATGAAACAGTTCTATATATTATACAAACTTTTTGCAAATGCAAAATGCTTTAAAATCATTTTGGTATTCTTAGCTAGCCCAGTTTTTGGTTTTCCCAAACACCCCAAATTGTTTCTCAAGAGGACGGCGTGATGAGGAACAATACATAAGGTAGTAGGCCTTGTTTTCGGTGCCTGGGGTTGTCAGTCTGTCAGGAAGGGGGTCCCAAATTTTATAGATTTTTGACAGAAACCAACCTTGATAAACTTTGTTCCTTTCTCTGGCATAGATCATAGATCATGGTATTGTTTCCAGATCATCTGTTTATAAAAACTTTGTTTTCACTCTCTCTTTCTTAGATCTTCTCCTTTTGACCTTCCTTTTTTAGGACTTCAATTGAAGTGATTACAAACATGCTCTTACAACATGAAAACAGCCATTTACTGATCAAAAAAAAAAAAAAAATGAAAACAGCCATTTATGAGGCCATTAAACTTGGATATGAACTGCTTAATGATTACTGTGGAAAAAGGAAGCAGATATGCAAGTAATGTAGTTAGATTGAGACTACGACTACTTTAAGTAGAGGGTTAAGGGAGGGAAAGAAAGATAAAGAAGAGGTGGCTGGAAAACAGAGCAAAATACCTTATAATTTCCTTTGGTTTTGTGATATCCCGTATGATAAGGATAAGGGTAGATGGTGTATGGGATCCCATATTACTTAGGAATGAGAAGTTTTTTTTTTTTTTTAATATAAATAAGAGATAAATATTATTTATTTGAATGCAATAGGCATAGCCCATCTACACAGAAAGTATACATAAGAACACCTAAATACATTTTAGGAGTGGGAATGAGAAGTTATTGCTCTTTATAAGGTTCTAATGGGGCTCTAGTTGTATCATTGACTAGTCCTTTTAGAATATAGGCCATGTGGTTTGAGCCTTCCATTGGGGCGTTACAAATGGTATTATAGCCTATCCCAACCAGAAATGCGGGACTTGAGTCGTGCCACATACGATAGACTGGCCTGACAAGGATGGGAATTTAAGGGAATAGATTGTAATATACCCCATATGATAAGAATAAGGATAGATGGTGTATGGGATCCCACATGGCTTGGGAAGGAAAAGTTATTGCTCTTTATAAGGTTCCAATGAGGCTCTAATTGTATTATTGACTAGTTCTTTTGGAGTATAGGCCATGTGGTTTAGGCCTTCCATTGAGGCATTACAGGCTCCAAAATATGATGACTTTTTAACGACCCTAGTTTGAGCCCTTCCTATATTTGCTTCACTGTGTCCTAAGCCTATTCATGGTAGAGCTCAAAATATCAATAGCTGAATACAATTACATTATAGAAGTATAATTACTTTTTTTTTTTTAAAAAAAAAAAAAACTCCTATAAAATATATATATATATTTTTTGCACCGGATGTCCTAGAACAACGTCCTAACTAATTCCGGGGGTCCACAGACTCTTGGCAAAGAGTTTTCCACAAGTGCATCTTGGGGAATTCAAGGGAAAAATCCTCCAGTTTGATGGCCCATAAAAATTGTTTGCACCCAAAGGGATTTGAACCTTGGAATTGAGGGGAGTATACCTTCAAGCCCAAGGCCTTTACCACTTGAGCCAACCCCTAGGAGTTTCCTATAAAAATATGATTACCGTCCACATAAAAATTTGCATGGGAAATTTAATTTATAAAATATTCCCTTAACACAGAAGAAGAATCCTGGAATATTTTATCTAGAGAAATTCCAGGATTCTTTTCAATCCTTACACTGGAGATAGAAGCTTTTTTTTCTATAGGTAAAATAAAATTTTGTTGAGTCACGTAATTAGGCCTTGAGTTAGAAGCTAATCCGTACACTAAAGTTGTAGTCACCATTGCAATTTATTATAGCATTAGGTCGTTACTGCTTCACCACCTCACAACTTCATGCATTTCCAATCATTTGGTGCATTCCATTTGCGTCCTACCATAAATGAACTTGCATACATATAGTAGCTACTTGTCTTTTAATGCATGCAATTTATCTCCACTTGACCATGTTCCTGGCCTGGGAAGATGACTGAAACTTTCAATGGTGTATTGAGTTGCTCAAGCCTTTTTGAATTTACATATTGTCACATGATAGTACTGTAGATTCTGTAGTCTGAACTGCTCTATCATTTGTTGGCTGAAACTGAGATGATTATTGATTGAGTTTGCTTACCTTATTGCAGTGCATATCGAGCGCTGTATATATTAAACTGGATTTATCGCTATTTTACTGAGGAGCATTATGTCCAATGGATAAGTATGCCTCATTTGTTGCACCCGATTCTTAACATCTCTATGAAGATCCTCTGTCCTTTTCCTTTATTTTTCTAGTCTGGTGCTGAGCAACGGTTCTCTGCTCTTGCAGCTTGGATATCAGGGCTTATCCAGACACTGCTCTATGCTGATTTTTTCTACTATTACTTTCAGAGGTAAATGCTTTAATATTGCTAAAAAATTTCAAACATAATGCTGTTAAAAGCAGAAAATGATGATGCCTTGTTAATATGTGTTGCAGCTGGAAGAACAATGAAAGGCTCCACTTACCAGCTTGAATTGTGATCCTATGGTTTAGTGTCTTGCAGTTGTAGCTGGAAGAACTACTTACCAAACTTGATTGTCTTTGACCATGGTTGTTAGGCCTAGGTTGTCATTAGAGCATACGTGAACATGTAATAGTCTAGTACTTAACCACCATACTTTTAAAAACAAAACAATTGTTAAAGACTACCTCTCTTTTGTAGTCTTGTATTTTTACATGTGCTTTCAGCACCCTCTTAAGCAGTGGCAGTCGCAGTTGTTTTGACTTTACATAACGCTGAGTTGAGTTACATAACATGAGATAAGAAGCACACCAAAATTTCAGTTAGTTGCGTGAATGTTGTTAATAGATGTTTAAACTGAAAAGGGAAGAGCTGAAGACAAATAGACATGCGTGAATATCCTCCAGATCCCATTTTTCTCATATCCCCCAGGAGAACTCGAGCAGCAAATCCGGATGATCCTCAAAGACAGAAGCCACCTTCTCTACGTAAACCTTGCTCCGGGGTTGCAGTTTATAATCTAGTGTAGGTTAGAATCTGGTTTTTGATATATAGGGTAAGTTGCAGGATGATCCCAATTACGCTCCATATAACATATAACAAGAGAGAACTGGGGCACCTTTTGACTTAAACGTAAAAGTTTCTCGTATTGATGGAAAGAAAAACACCGAAAACGCATACTTTTAGATTTTGAGATAAAAAAAAATGTTATTAATCAAACATTTTATATTTAAGATTTATAAACTATTCAAATAGAATATCATCATGGTACCGTCTTTTTTCTTTTCTTTTCTTTTCTATGTTGACTGATTATAAAGATTTTTTTTTTAATACACATCCGTAAAAGAGGTGCATATGAATGGTACACTGTACATTAGCTATTGAAAACCTTGTAAAAACAAGGCCTATAAACTTCTGTTAAAAAAAAAATAAGAGACGTGCCAGAGAGAAAAAACAAAATCATATATCACTAGAACAATTGTTAAATATCCTCATGGTTTTTTCTTGAAGTACATCAATTGTTACACAAAATATTAAAAAATAAATAAAATGACGAAGAATAATATATATATATATAAATTGTTTTTCTTTAATTTCTTGACATATATAGACTTTATATACTGGTTGAAATATTTTCCTTATTTCTTTTAATTGGAACAATCCCAATTTATACACGAGCAACCTTTCTGGTACAACCGTAATAAGAACAAACACTATTTTTAACTTAAACAAAAACAAACAAGCAAGCTAATGGTTATTCATCCCTTTCTATGACAGGTAGTCAGTTCTTATACCATCTTGTCAGAGCATGCATTGCAGTAGTTTAGGGCTCTTTTCACATATGGTAAATGAACCATTTACAAATACCACCCCCAATATTGCATCAACTATAAGCGACGAATCATATTAACCAGTCAAATCTTACATGAGTTATGCTCCAACAAAGAATTTCCATTTTGAGCAAAATTTGCTTCTTCAATCAATTGTAATGACAAGAGAAAACTATATCGATTCATTGAAGGTGCTCCATCAAAAAATTGCACCCAAACTTAAAAAAAAAAAAAGAAAAAAGAAAAGAAAAGAAAAGGTAATCCATTTACAGAGAAGTTAACTTACGGTCGATCATTTTGCATCATCATGTGTTTCTAAAATCTGCAGACTGGATAGTTCTTAGAAGCTCCTTCAAGTTAGGTAATATGTAGCGCGGTCCTAAACTCTTTACACCAACAGAATTCAAAAGCTGCTCCAAATCCTACATCCAGAGGGCAAAAAGGTGAAGGTCATCCAGAAGCCAAAACAAGATCTCCGAATTTCAGTTCTCCAAAAATAATTTGAAAAAGAAATGCTATGACTTATGAAATGTTAAAAATAGTGTTCCCTATTGAGATATACAGGTAATATAAAAGGGCACACATTTCATTCTCACCAATAAAGGGGAGAGAGAATCGAATTCGTCAAAGTACCAACGAGTTTTGCTATGTGTTTTTCACTCCCCCAATTATTTTTTTAACCTTCGACATGAGTTGGTGCAACATTCAATTCTATGAAAAGATATCCTAAACATGGAAGATCAATTGAATTTTAAAAGCAACATCGTATTTATTGGCATGAGAAAAAAAAAAAAAAAGGGTCACAACTAGATAGCTTCCAGCATAAAATATTCCTAGCATACCACACTGGCGGAATACTGATATTAATTGCTGCCTCATGCAACTTAATTATTAAGTGAATCATGCTCTGGAATGATGATTTAATGCATCCTACTTGGATGCAAAATGGATCAAACAATGCGCTCAAGAGAATGAACTCCAAACCATATTCTCAAGAAACTAGCCACCTTCATCTGAATGTAGGGATTTTAATTAAAAGGATTTCAGTCTTTGCAACAGCAAAGCATAAGTGATAAAAAATGAGAATACCGAATAATATCATATCTATGAACCTTCCAAATTACTGCAATATTTACTCGATATCATTTTTGCAGCAATCGTGTTACTTGACACCAAAAAAATAAGTAGAAACATAAAAATATGAAATAAACAACATTTCAAAAGTGAGTCTTTCAACCATTTACTTTCCTTTAAAAGATGTATCCAATAATGACTCTGGTATACAGGTTACGTTCATCAATTCCTCTATAATGTCTGCCTGAAAATGTGAGAGCTTTTTGTGCTACTAACCAATCAAAAACAAAAGGTAAAAAATGTGCAAGTCTGGCTTATGCTAGGTTAAAATCACACGCATTAATTACCATTAGACAAAACCTCTCAATATGAGAGCCATTCCAAGTAGCATAAAACCAGAATTACTACAAGATTTGTTTTTTGTCAGTTACAATCAGGAATCAGAATTTTTTTTGATAAGTACAATCAGGAATCAGAATTCTCACAGGGAAGGCGCGAGTTACTCAATAGAGGGGTTTAACATCCCCTCTAAACGTGTTCCCCTTTAAGTTTTCCATAAGAAATGTGTGCTGGGTCCCGTTAAGTAAGTAAGGTGGCCCTCCGGTCGTACTCGTGACAGTGACCTCGTGGATGGAGCAATTCATGGACTACTACAAATGGTTCCTATTTAGGTGGTTTGCTTAGTAGATGCTTTCTTGTAGCTCTACAAAAAGCAATTCATTCCCCTCAAACCATCACATTTCATAATAATTGCACCAAAAGAAATGGTGGTATAGGTAGGGGTGAAATTTGGTCGGTCTGGACAAGAGAAACCAACCCGACCAACCATTTTTTACCAGACCGGTCCAAATTCTATAGGACTGAATTCATTCTCGTCCAGGGGTTTTTCACCCCGGACCGGACCGAACGAAAATAAAAAAAAAATATTTTTTTATTATTTATATAAATAATTGTATATAATTAATTATTAATATATCACAATATTACATAAGTATTATATTCTTTAATGTATAACTATAATATATAGGACTAGTATATATTAATATATTACCATATTATAAGAGTTATAGTATAAATTATAGTATATGTATAAATTTATAATAGTATTAGTATAGTTAACTTAATATGTTACAATTAAATCACTATAACTACATAGAGTATTATTTAATATCGTATTACCAATTTATCACTAACATATAGTATATTAGTAATACTAGTAGTATAGTTATTAGTTATAGTATTGGTACTAAGTCTATAACTATATATATTTAGATCAATGTATTATTATATTTTTTGATGTATAACTATAATATATAGTACTAGTATATATTAATAATTGTACAATTTATTATGTAATTTTCATTCAATAAGTAACTTAATTTTAGTTTAGTATTTTAAATAATTTTTTTTATTAATCGTTTAAAAAAAAAAAAAAAGAAGTTGGACCGACCAGACTGATAGCCAGCGGTCCGGGGAAAATGGAAAAAGTTCATGGACCACCATAAATTGGATAAATTGCACTTTCAGCCCCAAACTATAGGGACTTACAAAATAAAATAAAATAAAATAATAAAAAAGAAGATACAGGGTCATAACAACGTTCTTCCTAAACTATAAATATAATAAACCAACGCCCCAAATCACATCAGTAGTTGCAATATACCATATTGTTAAAATTTCTCCATATTCCACCATTTGTAACCTTAATTTCCCCTTATCACGTGATCACTGTAAAATAAAATTAAATTACAGGATTATGTAACAATGCGATAAATGCATAATACTAAGAATAAATAAAATGGACAATTGAGAAATTTTAATAACGGGAAGACATTGTAACAATACTCATAGTTTAGGGCTGGAAAATGCAATTTCTGCCAAAGATATGGAAAAACCATAGTAGGATCAGGGAAAATGCATTATAACTATACTCAAACCTTGGATTGTTACTCATAAAAATAAAAAAATAAAAAAAAATAAAAAAAAAGCCAAAGCAGGATAGCTTAAAAACCTAGCTCTAACGGGGCCAGGAGGAGAAGCAACTAGAATAAGTAA
The DNA here is from genome assembly GCF_018687715.1 of Carya illinoinensis. Taxonomy (NCBI): domain Eukaryota; kingdom Viridiplantae; phylum Streptophyta; class Magnoliopsida; order Fagales; family Juglandaceae; genus Carya; species Carya illinoinensis. The sequence goes on along the minus strand of NC_056752.1, from coordinate 34,936,017 downwards.
GCAATATTGCAATGCCTAAATAATTGAAACAACTCAAAGACTACCAGTGACTTAGGAAAGCTCCTTACATTGCCATACTAATAGTCCAAACAATCTAATTTATTTAATGTTTCATGAGAATTATAGAGCCCAAAGATGCCACATGAAATAAAGCACACCTTATTCAGCAAAAATACAGCATAAGCGGCTCTTGTAGTGTCTTGACCTTCTAAAAAGAGAGGGAACTCCACATGCTTCTTAGTTGTAGAAAGCTCTGTATTTGATGACAAATCTGAAGAAGTGGGCTCTAAGGAAGGTGCATGGTCAATAATATATGAATGAGAACCACCCAAGCGCAAACGGTAACGCAAATGAACGTTTAAGTAGGAAGCTATAAGAGAAACAGCCTGCAAGAAAATCAGGCTGATAAAGTACAATCCAATATCTTGCTTTGGCAACCAGGCTTTCAACAAGTTGACAAAAAGCCTGCTACTTAAAATGCACCAGCATATAATAATAATACAATGAAACAATGTTGATAATATTTAGGATTAATGAAAAAGAACTGTATTATACCAAGTCCAAACCAAATGAATGCAGTGACTCATCAGAAAAAGGAGTAGATGGTATATGATCCATAATAGTTGATAATACTAATTTTTAAGTCAAGCAAAGAGAAAGAACGCACATGTGCAACATATCCCAGCGCAGTTGCAGACCTCTGAACCTCCCTCTTATCCGTGAAAAAACTCATCTTCTTAAAAGGAAGCATACTCAGGTGGAGACCTAAAATTGTCAAGGATCCTTGATGAGCAGGTTTTGATCCAGGAGAACCCCCTGACAGTACAAAGAGAGATTATTTTTTTTATTTTTTTATCAGCAAGTAAGAACTTTATTAAAAAATAGGCATAGCCAAGTACATGGGACATATACAAGAACAACACATATGCATGAGTGTTTAAAGATACAAGGAAATCATGAACATTCATGCCATTAAAATCTATTACAATTGACCAAGGGAATAAGGTATTGATTAAAAATGTTCTAAGCTCGTCTATTGTCTGTTCACAATCCTCAAAACTCTGACCATTCCTCTTGATCCATATGCACCACCATAGATTGATCGGGAACATATTCCACATAATTGCTATTTGAGAGTTACCTTGGATGCCTCTCCAACTAGCAAGTAAATCAATCACCCTTCGTAGCATCACCCAATGGAGCCCCACCCAGCAATCCATAAGCTCATTCCATAAGCTCATGGCTACATCACAATGCAATAATAGTTGGTCCATGGACTACCCACTTTCCTTGCACGTATAACACCAATCCAATACAATGATTTGGCATTCCCTTAGATTATCTAAGGTAAGGATCTTCCCTTGTGAAGCTGTACATACAAAGAAAGAAGCTTTTGGGGGGCCTTAGTCTTCCATATGTTCTTCCATGGGAATGAATTTGTACTTTGTGTCATAAGGGACTTGTAGAATGAATGAACAATGAATCTCCTCTTCTTGGATGGACACCAAAAGATATGGTCAGCTCCCCCGTTCACCCTACAAGTATATACAAGATGAAAAAAATGTGTGAATGTGTCAATTTCCCAATCTTGTGCAGCTCTATGGAAGATGACATTCCATTGAGGGGAACCACTAGATAGATCCAAAAGGTCTGCAATTGAAGCTGTCTCTGTGCAATATTTTAAATCCTGGGTAAGCTTCCTTTATGGTTCGATCACCACACCATAAATCATGCCAGAATTTAATTTTGGAACCATCCCCAACTGCAATGCGTATGTATCGAGAGAAGATTGTCTATCCTCTTTCTTATATGTTTCCAAAGCCCCACCCCATGTGATCCGCTCACCTCATTCAAGCTCCGTCCTCCTCAATATCCACCATATTTTAGATTTATTACGACCTTCCACAAAGCTCCCTCTCTTTTTGGTATATCCACAACCGCTTACCCAATAAGGCCTTATTGAAAACCAAGAAGTCTCAAATTCCCAACCCTCCTCCGTGTGCTGGAGTACAATCCGTAGCCCAATTCACCAATGGAACTTGAGAGTAATGAAAGTAGCATTAAGGCGGCTTTTTTCAAAACTACATCTTTCATGAAAGTGTCAATGGACCGCGTTGCCGTCCATATTTGTTTCCATAATTGTTTTCATATTTATTTCCTTGATTTACTCTTCCGTATAATTAGCTTAATATTTCACAGATTGTATAGGGATAACATTAGCATATACATAGTTCTTTCCATGTATAGAATTCCTTTGTACAATTTATATAATAGAGGGAAATCACAAGGCCAACGATTTGGCCATTCATACAGCACTTTTGACTTATCTTGACATGGTATCAAGAGCCGGTTGAAAATTTTTTTCTCTTCTCTCGGTTTCGTTGTCGCCCGCGTGACTCCTTTGTTTTTTTTCTCGGTTTCGTGTGTCGGCGTCTTCTGAGTCTCGGCAGCACATCTTGGCACCTTCTGTTTCTGGTGTATCACACCTGACGTCACAGCTTAGTGTTTTTTGGCATTTTGTTTATGGGGTAGTCTTTGTCGGCAGCTTCTGCCTCAGTTTGAGCAATTTTCGGCACCCTTTGAGTCTAACGACACATTCCTCTCCTAGAGTGGTGTCTTTCGGCAGCTTCTGTTTAAGGTTTTGGTATTTATTTTGTTCTCATAATATTTTTTTGGGAGTCTTTCTTTTTCCTGGAGTGGGTGATTTCGGCATATTTATTTTGGTCTGGGCATTTTTTTTGGCTTATCTCATTTGTCGGCGATTCTGCACCTATGTGTGTCAAGTTTACAGGAAAAAATTACTCTACCTGGGCTTTTCAGTTTGAACTTTTCCTCAAGGGAAAAGACCTTTGGGGCCATATTGATGGCACACATGTTGCACAAACGTCCAACACTGACAAGTCCAAGGATGTCGTGTCTTCTCCTTCTTGGGCTGTGCTTGATGCTTGGATCATGTCTTGGCTTCTTGGTTTGATGGAACCACATATTGTCACCAATTTGCAGGCTCATCGCTCCGCTCAATCCATGTGGAATTACTTGAAGAAGGTTTATTATCAAGATAATACTGCTCGTCACTTTCAGTTGGAACATGCGATTGCCATGTTTCAACATGGTAGTCTTTCCATACAAGACTACTACTCGGCATTTTTGACTCTTTGGCATGAATATACTGATTTGATTATGGCGGATGTTCTTGTTGCCGCTCTTTCGACTATTCAAAAGCTTCACGAGACTAGCAGGCGTGATCAGTTTCTTATGAAACTACGCCCAGAATATGAATATGTTCACTCCTCTCTACTGAACAGATCTCCTGTTCCCTCTCTTGATATTTGTTTTGGTGAGTTACTTCGCGAAGAACGTCTTAGTACTCAAGCTATTCTAGAGCAATCTCATGGCAGTTCCGGGACAGCAACTATGGCTTATACTGTCCAAGGACAAGGATCACCCATGACTTCTAAAAATCTACAATATTTTTCTGTTGCAAGGAATATGGGCATATTGCTGCCAATTGTCCTAAAAAGTATTGTTGTTCTTATTGCAAGAAAAAGGGTCATATTATCAAAGAATGTCGTATCCGCCCCCAGAATCGTCAGGCCCAAGCATTTTAGACTTCTGTTACTGTTCCTCCTGCAGCGACTTCTGTAGCACATGACTCTTCCTTAGGTGCTTCCTTTGATCTTGCATCTCCTGCCGCAACTTACTGCACCCCTAAAATGGTGCAACAGATGCTCATTTCAGTATTATCTACGATGGGATTTCAAGGTAACAATTCTACTACATTTTGGTACGTAGATTCGGGTGCTTTTAATCACATGACGAATACTCCCACAACTCTGTGTCATGTTCAGCCCTATGCTAGTCACTCTGCCAATGACAGTTCTCTGCCAATAGCTGCTGTCGGAGATGCCTCGTCTCCATTTACTAATGTGTTTCTTGCTTCTCAGCTTTCCACGAATCTTATTTCTGTTGGTCAATTAGTTGATAACAATTGTGCTGTTAATTTTTCTGGTGATGGTTGTGTTGTGCAGGACCAGGTAACGAGGGAGCCGATCGCGAAGGGACCTAAAGTGGGGCGCTTGTTTCCACTATTTTTACCTATTCCAGCAGTTTCTTCAATTTCTTCTATCAAGGCTTTTGCTTGTAATAATGTTCCTGATCTGAGTATGGTGTGGCATCGTCGTTTAGGCCATTCCAATACTCAGATCCTATCTCATGTATTGCACTCTGGCTTTCTTGGTAATAAAGAGCGTTCTACTTTATCTCTTCAGTGTGATTATTGTAAACTTGGTAAAAGCAAAACTCTTCAATTTCCTTTGCATGCTAGTAGAGCTTCTCATTGCTTTGATCTTATTCATAGTGATGTCTGGGGACCTTCCCCGGTTAGTTCACACGACAAATTTAAATATTATATGACTTTCATTGATGATTATAGCAGATTTACTTGGGTTTATTTTCTTTGCTCTAAATCTGAGGTTTTTCGTACTTTCACTAAGTTTTTAGCGTATGTTGACAATCAATTCTCTGCGACTATTAAGACATTACGCATAGATTCTAGCGGTGAATATTTGTCTATTGAGTTTCAAGCATTCTTGGCTTCTAAAGGTATTATCCATCAACGTTCATGTCACGCTACTCCCCCACAAAATGGAGTAGCTAAACGCAAAAATCGTCATCTTCTTGATGTGGTACGTACTCTATTGTTAGAATCTTCTGTTCCATCCATGTTCTGGGTTGAGGCTCTAAAAACTGCTACTCACTTGATTAATCGTTTACCTTCCCAAGTATTACACATGGAGTCTCCTTATTTCCACTTGTTTGCTAAACAACCTAATTACGATGATCTTCGTATCTTTGGTTGTGTATGTTTTGTTCATTTACCTCCTCATGAGTGACAAATTATCTGCTCAATCTGTTAGGTGTGCATTCTTGGGATATAATATGTCAAGGGATTTGTTTTCTATGATCCTACTTTACATCATACACGCATTTCTAGTAATGTTATTTTCTTTGAAAATCAACATTTCTTGTATGTGTCATCTGTGCCCTCTTCTTCTACTATGGTCCTCCCCTCTTTTGAGCAACAGCTCTCAGATCTTTATTTAGTCAGTTCTCGCTTTAAATTAGGTATGGTGTATACAAGACGCTCCCGCCCACGGTCTCTTCTGGTGGCTCACCCGATACCTGATCCTAACATGCACCGTAACCAGTCAGTTGCCGCACCTCCAAAACCTTTGGTACATCGCTCTTCTCGAGTGTCTGTACCCCCGGATAGCTATGGGTTTTCTTCTAGCAATTCTATTTCAGCTCTTACTGCCGCATTGTCCAATTTTGATATTCCCACATGCTACTCACATGCTGTCAAGCATGACTGTTAGCGACAAGCTATGCAAGAAGAAATTGTCGCTCTAGAGACCAATCACACCTGGGACATTGAGCCTTGTCCTTCCACTATAGTTTCTCTGGATTGTAAATGGGTTTACCCAGTCAAGGTTCGCTCTGATGGGAGTTTGGATCATTATAAAGCTCGACTTGTTGCCCTTGGGAATAATCAGGAATATAGTGTCAATTATGAGGAAACCTTTGCTCTTGTGGCTAAGATGACCACTGTTCGTACGATCCTAGCTCTCGCTACTTCCAATAATTGGCCACTACATCAGATGGATGTTAAGAATGTTTTTCTTCACGGAGATCTTAAAGAGTGTATTTATATGAAGCCACCCCCAGGATTGTTTCCCTCTCCTACCTCTAATGTGTAAACTTCGTCGCTCTCTTTATGGTCTCAAACAAGCTCCGAAGGCCTGGTTTGATAAATTTCGAACCACTTTACTGGAATTTTCCTACAAGCAGAGCAAGTATGACACTTCATTATTTCTTCAAAAATCAGACACGGGTATTGTTGTTCTTTCGGTTTATATTGATAATATTGTGATCATTGGTTCCGATTCTGCTTTACTTGTCCAGCTTAAGACCCATCTCTCAGAATCCTTTCATATGAAAGATCTTGGGTCTCACATATTTCCTTGGTCTTGAGGTGCATCGTAGTCCCTCTGATATTTCACTTAATCAACATAAGTATGCTAGTGATTTGGTGGCTACAGCTGGACTACAAGAAGCTACCTCTGTCAATACTCCCATGGAATTAAATATCAACCTTCGCAAAGAGGATGGTGACTTACTTGTTGATCCCAGTTTATATCGGAAATTGGTGGGTAGTCTTGTCTATCTCACCATCACTCGACCAGATATTTCTTTTGCGGTACAGCAAGTCAACCAGTTTCTTCAGACTTCTCGTCATCTTCATTTGGCTGCTATTCGTAAGATCATACACTATGTTCAGGGCACTTCTGCCCTTGGCTTATTCTTTCCTGCAAGCAATTCTCTCCGTCTTGTTGCTTATAGAGATGTTGATTGGGCTGGTTGTGCTGATACACGTCGCTCCATCACTAGTTGGTGCATGTTCTTAGGTGATGCGTTGATCTCCTAGAAGAGTAAAAAGCAAGACAGAGTTTCTAAGTCATCTACAGAATCTGAGTGCCGAGCGATGTCTCTTGCTTGTTCCGAAATTATTTGGCTTCGAGGTTTGCTTGCTGAGCTAGACTTCTCTAAGACCGATCCTACACTTTCACATGCTAATAATACAAGTGTTATTCAGATCACGGCCAATCTTGTCTATCATGAGCGTACCAAGCATATTGAAGTCGACTATCACTCTATCCGTGAAGCCTTTGACGCTCGTGTTATCACTCTTCCACACATTTCCACTGAACTACAAATTGCTAATATCTTCACCAAGGCTCTCACTTGTCATCGACATTGCTTCCAAAGTAGCAAATTGATGCTTGTTGATTAACTCGCATCAATTTGAGGGAGCTGTCTATCGACAGCGTTGTTGTCCATATTTGTTTCCATAATTGTTTTCATATTTATTCCCTTGATTTGCTCTTCCGTATAATTAGCTTAATATTTGACAGATTGTATAGCGATAACATTTGCATATACATAGTTCTTTCCATGTATAAAATTCCTTTGTACATTTTATATAATAGAGGGAAATCACAAGGCCAACGATTTGGCCATTCATACAACACTTCTGACTTATCTTGACATATCTTGACAGGAAGAAGCTCATGACGTCATCTTTAACTACTTCCCAACATTCCTGAAAGAAAGCCATCGTGAACCCATCTAGACTGGGAGCTTTGTTACCTACCATACTTTTCACCACCTTGCAAATTTCCATCTCCTCGAATGGCCTCTCTAGCCAGCTTGCTTCTTGATGGTCGAGCAGCTAAAAAACAAGACCATCCAGTCTCCATCTCCAAGAAAATTATTCTGAGAGTAGTTGTTCGTAATAGTTGGTGATGTGATCCGTGATCTCAAAAGGGTTCAATGTGATCCTTCCATCTACTAACGATAACTCAATTACATTGTGTCTCCTATGCAAATTAGCCAAACAATGGAAGAACTTGGTGCATTTGTCCCCTTTTTTCACCCATAAAGTCCTTGGTTTTTCTCTTCAGGAAATCTTTTTCATTAAAGTCGTCCTTTCAATATCCTAGGTCACAAGCTTCTTGTAAGCCTTTTCTTCTTCTAAAAGACCCCTCTCCTCCTCCACCCCCAACAAACCCATTAATTTGTCGAAGAGGGACCATTTTTGGTGTTCCACATTTCCAAATAACTGTTCATTCCATTTCTTCAGATCCTCCTTTAAAGCCTTTACCTTACAAGCCAGCACGTAACTAGAATTGCCTTGAAGGAGATAGGATGACCACCATTGTCTAACTTTTTCAATGAAGCCTTTCTATTTCAGCTGCGCATGTTCTCAAACTTGAAGTATCTTTTACCACCATGGATACCTCCACAATCAATGATAATAGGGAAGTGGTCCGAGCATAACCTTGGAAGTGGTTTTTGATTAGATCTGGAAAATGTGCTTCCCAATCAAGCAAGATGAGGAATTTATCAATTCTTCACCAAGATGGGTGCACTTTAATACTAGACCATGTGAAGGTGCCACCAACTAGAGGGATGTCAAAGATCTTTTTTTTTTTTTTTTTTTGTTTTGTTGTGCACAGGTGTCTGAGAACAAAGTCCCAACTAATCTCGGGGGTGCTCAAGCCCTCAACTAAAAGTTTTCCGCAAGTGCACCTTGGGTAATTTAAGGGGAAGTTCTTTCAATATAGAAATTGTTTGCACCCAAGAAGATTCAAACCTTAGACCTGCTCATAAAGAAAGTGAGAAAAATCCGCATTGCAAAACTAGAGCTAGGACCTCTTGATCGTTCGCTTGGGAAGCGGGTGACATTAAAATCAATCCCAATGCACCGAGGCAGGTTCCATAGGCTACAAAGACCAGCCAATTCATCCCACAAGACTCTTCTCGCAATATTTGAATTAGGGCCATAGACACCGGCAAAGGCCCATTATTAACTATCTTCTACATTCTTGAAAGATATGGCCACCGTAAAAACCTCCACATAATAATCCATTTTGTCCACGACCCTTTTATCTCACATTGCCAAGATACCTCCAAATGCCCCTTTAGAAGGCAAATACAACCACCTAGACAACAATTCCACAAACTCCGTATAATGCTAAGGGAGATGAACTCCAACAAAGATAAATTAATGACGAAACTACAACATGGTACAAAACCTTGCCAAGAGAGACAACAAAACATTATGAAAAGTTGCAGGCAATCCAAACTATTTCCAAAAGTAAATGTGATACCCCATATTGAGGAGTATATATGGTGAATGGGGTCCTACATTGCTTATGAGGGAGAAGTTCTTGCTTTTTATAATAATTTCAATGGGCTTTAATTGTACTATTGCCTAGTCCTTTTAGAGTATGACTCAAATGTGACGAGCATTCCTTGTGTCGTTACGAATGACATTAAAACAAATCCTAACAAAAAATGTGAGACATTAGATGTGCCATCTATGATGGAATGGCCTGATGAGGAGAACATAGGGAATTTAGAGAGATTGTGATACCCCTATTGGGGGGTACAGGTGGTGAATGGGATCCCATTTTGCTTGTGAGGGAGAAGTTCTTGCTTTTTATAAAAATTCCCATGGGCTATACAGCCCAATCGTATCATTGACTAGTCCTTTTGGAGTATAGCTCAGATGTAGCTTGGGCCTTCCATATATTGTTACAATAAGACCAATATAAATTGAATTTGAAATGAAGGGAAGCTAGCTTATCTTGAAGCGAGAGATTGTCTACTTTACTAGTTTAAACCCTGTTGGGGAACTCCAAAATAATGTTGGTAAAAACACGCTTAAACACAGAGAGCAAAGTGCCAAGGGCAAAACACTTCATTTACCAAAAGAAAAGTGCTTTATGAAAGTGCATATCATGCTTTTCGGCAATTTCTTTATAATTTTTTTGGAAAATATATAAAATATTAGTTTTAACTATTATTATTTGACTGGACCAGTAATAGAATATACCTGCTCCAAAAACCGAAAAAATGAAAAGAAACTCACTGGCATATACCTGATTGACTACTGCTGGGAAACAACTCAAGTTCCTGCTCCTGTTCAGGTCCAACCGAAATCTTTACAGGATAGAGCAATGAAACTTGAGAGATCATATATTGTTGCCTTGTTCTTAGCCTCTTCTGCAAATTCCGAAGACTACCATAACCTTTTTCTCCAGAAAATAACCTATTTGATTCCTGTAAATAGAAAATGATCAGCTTTTCTATCACACCAATACAAATATAAGATATAAGATAACATCAGCCATTCACCCAGGATAAGAAATAAGAAACTGATATCATTAAAAAAAAAATTATCTGCGATAATTGTGATTTTAGTACTAGATAAAAGCATTCAATAATTATAAACATAAATGAACAAAATATACAACAAAAAAGAAAATTAATCTAAGACCATTGGTGCCCTTTTCCTATGACCAATGGAGTCCTATACTGAATAAAATCAAAGAAGTTGATCAACTTCATGAAAACAAAAATAATAAACAAACTAATAGAAGATGCAAATGTGTAATGCTCACTTAGTGCAACCCAAAAGAGATCCAATCTAGATAAATGGAGCACAAACATATAGAAACTTTGGCAATGAGGAACAAGAGGTATCTATGGCATAATCCACATGTATTTGTAACAAAGAAAGTCTCTCATACTGCAATCCATACAGCTTCAGGCTTCAAGTTATCAATATTAATAAGACCCAAAACAGTATTAATCCACACACACTTGTAACAAAGAAAGTCTCCAATACTACAACCCATAAAGCTTCAGTCTCACATGCAAGAAGCGTTGAAGATTGTAAACGGTCAATGGATGAGCTCAAAAGTTTCTTTATTAACACTTTATTCCATTGGGCAATTGTAATACACTTTAATGGTTTGAATATCCATGACTTCCTTGTAACAGTTGTTAATCATGCCTAGGTGTGGCTCTTGTATATGTCCCGTGTACTTGGCTTCGCCTATTATCAATAAAATACTTATTTAAAAAATAAAAAAAATAAAAAACAGTTGTTAATCATGCCTAGGTGTTGCTCTTGTATATGTCCCATGTACATAGTGGATATTAGAATAAAAATTACTAAATTTTCCAAGATGAATCAAAATCCAAACATTACTTGGAATCTTAACGGGTACGAATTAAAATTACCTGCAATCGCTTCCTTGCTACAGAAAGAGCTGTCCCAGCAACCAATAAAGATCTAACTTCAACACTAAGTTTTTCCTCTTGCTTTTTAGCATCCTCCTTTGCAAGCTTAGAACTCATTGTCATGCTTTCCATCACCTGTTTTTTAGCTGCCAGTTTCTCACGCATCTCATCAAGCACATTCAATCGACTCAATGACTCAGCATCAACCTGCCCACAACGTTGTGGCCCGCTAATCCGCGGGTAAATTCATTAAGGCTCAAGAAAATAAAAACGTTCACAGCTTTAGATCTTTCTCCAATGTCGTGCCCCAAAAATCTTTGAGGCTACAAAGACTTAGTTCACATGAGATGTCAAAAAAGAAAATATTGATAACTCAATCATGTGAATAACTTAATTAATTCATTTTTCCCATTTTCAAAAGGTAAACAATGGAAACAAACAAACTTGAGGCAAAAGCAAGCAATTCTGAATTTCTGACAAAGGTTAGTTGGTCAAACTAACAGATGGAAGAGTCAAATAGAACATGCCACAAGCCTTAATGCTTTGTTCAACTGCCAAGAAATGAGGAAAATGAAAAGAAAAGGGAAAACAAATTAAAATTCTAAATCCGGTATGTATTATAATAGAAAAAAGGAAAGCAAGCAAACTCTTTGATATGCATGAATCTCATTCAACTAATTTTTTATAAGCAATATAAATTTCTTACAAAAAGTACTAAAGGTGCAGCCCACCCACACAAGATATGTACAAGATAGCCGATTATCTATTTTTAGAAAAAAATACTAGAAAACTACAGAGATTAAGCCTATTAAATTCTATATAAGCTCTCCAAAGGAAGAGAGTAGTAAGTACAAAAAAAAAAAAAGGACTTTAGCTCCTCCATCATCTGTCTCCTCAGTCCTCCAAATTTCTATCTTTTTTCCCTCATGAGGCAAGTAGGCACAATTTTCCACACGGCTTCAGTTCATGTGCAACCACCTAACCCTCTTGAAAAGTTAAAAAGGTCCCCTACCCTTCTAGGTATGACTCAAGTTAATCCAATCCGAGTGAAGAAAACACACCACAAAGCAATAGTCATTTTGCAATGGAGTAAAAGGTCATCCACAAACTCCCTACTTCCCTTAAACATGCAACCCCAATCAATAATAACAATGTCTCTTTTTCCTTAGATTATCCATGGTGATAACCTTTCCTATTGAGGCTGACCAAGTGAACACCCCTATGGCTTGGTTGAAAAGAGTTTACCCTCTTTTTTTGGCAAAATACAAAATAACAGAAAATTAAGCTGATTTTTTTTTTTTTTTTAAATCGAGATCCTTTAAGAGTTTTTTGTTTGAACTCCACAATGATTTTTTAAGAGAGAGATATTGTAACAACTCAAGAAAAGCTCAAGCCACATATGAGACCATACTCCAACGGGACTAATCCCTGTTACAATTGGAGCCCCTTGAAATCATCATAAGAGCTTGATCGAGCCTTTTATTCCCAAGCAATGTGAGATCACATTCACCACCTTCTTATACAGAATCCGAGATATTACAATCTCCCCCCTTAAATCCCCAAACATTCTTGTCAGGCCATTCCATCATATAGATAGTACGACTAAAGTCCCATAAATCATCTCTTTATTCGTTGTGAGATGGCAGTCTTTGTGGAATGAAATTTTTGGTAGGACAGGTATTGTTTGGGTGATGCCAAAAGAAGTGGTTGATCTTCTTGCACGTTGGAATGGTTTCGAGGGGAGCATTCGTGTGGTTGCCTTATGGAAGATGATTCCTTTGTGCTTGATGCGGTTTCTTTGGTTTGAAAGGAATGGAAGATGTTTTGAAGACAAAGAATGTTGTTTGAGACACCTTTGGGATTTTTTCTTTTGTACTCTAGCTTCATGGGCCAAGGCTCTTGTATTGAATGATGTTAATTTTAAGGATTTGTTTTAGGCACTATTTGTTTCTAGTGTGATGTCGGTATACGTCATGTGTACTTGGGCTTTGCCTATTCATGGTAATAAAACTTTCTTATTAACTATCAAAAAAAAAGTTTTGACTGAGTTTTGCTTTGATACTATTAGTAACAACCCAAGGAAGACACAATCCATAAGTTTTTTTCTCTCTCCGTACTATCAAGGAGAAATTATGTTTTCTCGTTGAAGTGTGTTCTTTCCAGAGGTGTTTTAGATTAGTATCTTCACTTGGTTTATGTATTAAGGTTTTTTCAATGGAGCTGTGTAGAAATTTCATAATTGAAAAGAAGTGTTTTGAACTCAAGAAAATTAATGAAAGACGTTGGAGGTTCACTGAGATTAGTTTTCGAGCAGTGAGATTTATTTCCTTCGATCAGGAAGCTCTGGGATGGTTGGCTGAAAAGGTGAAGGAATAGCTCACGGGGGGCAGATGGAGTTTGTGAGATCGAAACACAGCAGGTCCCAAGTTCTTATGGTGCAGAGGCAGCGCAATTCCTTAGGGAGTTTCTTTGCTCTTTCGGAATATGGACCAGTGAAACGGCGTGGGATGCTGTTGGTCCCGGAGGGGAGAAAGGGTGAAGGGTGGAGGTTTCTTCGAGAGATGTTGCTGGAGCTCAGAGGATGGGGAAAAACAGGGGCCGGCCATTGTTGCCTTCCTCAGTCTCAGAAGGCTTTACCTACTGTGTCATACAGAGAGGCTATGTCTCGAGAGCCACAAATCCTTGAGAGGACAGAAGCACTACCTCCTTTGGGGATGGTGCAGACCTGCAATGGAGTTGGTAGAGGAGTGTCGGGGTCAAATATGGTTGACGTGCTGCAGGCGTTGGTAGATATGGAAAATCAAGTTGACAGTTTAAAGAGTAAGATGGTTTTCTTGAAACGGTGCGTTCTGGAGGGGCTGAAGTGTGATACAGGTGTGGGCCAGGTTGTTGATGGCCGGGCTTTAGGTGGTTTGGATAAGGGTAAGGGGCTGGTGGGGTTTGGGCTGTTTTTGGGTCAGGTGTTTCAGGAGTCCAGCCAGGTATTGAAGACAGGCCCAGGGGCCCAGGCCGTGAAGATAGGCCAAGGCCCAGAGGCCCAACCCGTTAAGCCTGGCGAAGTCCCTGAAGGTAACGGGTCAGCGTGTGCTGATGGCCCGTCGTCGCTAGGAGGGCCTCAGCCACCTTCGACGGCGAAGGGTCAGACGGTGCCGACGTATAAGGGGGTGGGGGTCTCGCCGGAGTTCTCTGGGTTGCCGGAAAACGGTTCCGAAGGCCAGGGTATTAGTTTGGATCTAGCGGCAGTTTTGAATCGAGTTGAGAAGGACGTGCCAGTGATGGGTGGGCCTCAGCCACCTTCGACGACGAAGGGTCAGACCTCGCCGGCATGTATGAGGGTGATGGTTTCGCCGGAGTTTTCTGTGTTGCCGGAAACCAGTGCCGAGAATGAGTTAGCGTTGAATAGTGCCGAGAATGATGTGCCGGTGATAGAGTATGCACAGAAAGTGCCGTCTGGGTGTGAGAGGGTTAACGAGGCTTTTCCTATGCCGGTTGCAACGTCGGAACAGGGCCTGGCTGTAGCGGGTCTTCCGATACACTCTCTGAGAGGTGTTGATGGTGGTTTACCCTTGCTGGAAGTTGCACAGAACTGTGCGCACGTGTTAGTAGATTCTTCTGCTGTGTTTTCCGAGGAGGTTGAAGGGGTGGAGTAGGGTTTGTATGCTGGTGGTAAGGGTAATAGCGAGGCAGTGGAAGCTGAGGTGGGTGAGGCGATTTTTGGTATTAAGGAAGCTTCCTCTTCTTCTGTTATAGCAGGGTCTTCGTGTGGTGTTCCGGTGTTGGTGGGGAGCTCTGATGAGGTAGTGGCAGCTAGAGGTGAGGTTGTTTTGCAATTGGCTGGGGTTGGGGAAGATTGTGCCGGTGATGAGGGGTCTTTCCTCACTCCCTTGTGCACACTTCCGCCCAGAGTTGAAGAGAGGAATTATTCCTCATCGTGGGTTTTTAAAAAAGTGAAGGAAATTCAAGCAGTTATAGGGATCTCTTGTGTTGGCAAGGAGGAACAATTTAAAGCCCTTCTTGTAGCTTTGGAGGAAAGCCACTCAAAGTCAGCTGTTAAGAGGGATAGGGAACTTAAAAGGTTAACCTGTTCCATTAATTATGATGTGAAGGAAGGGAGTGGCGGAAGGGAGAGATCGAAAGGGAGGGGCAATCCAGGTGTTAATGCAGCCTAAGATTATATCCTGGAATGTGCGGGGGCTAAATGATTGCAATAAACGCCTTCGTATTAAATCTTTATTGCGATTATGGAAGGGTGATGTGGTGTGTTTTCAAGAAACTAAGTTGTGGTGCATTAATAGAAGCATTATACGTAGCTTATGGGGGTGTTCGTATGTGGGTTGGGCTTACTTGGCTTCAGAATGAGCCTCAGGTGGGGTTTTACTTATGTGGGACAAAAGAGTGGTGGAGGCGGTAGAAGAGTGTATTGGAGAGTTCTCAGTAGCAACTAAGTTTAAAAATGTGGAGGATGGTTGGGAATGGGCCTTTGTAGGTATATACGGTCCGAATGTGGATAGGGAGAGGAGAAGGTTATGGGAGGAGTTGGCGGGTATTTATTCTTTATGGGAAGTGCCGTGGTGTATGGGGGGGGATTATAACATTACTCGCTTTCAGAGTGAGCGATCGGGACAGCATCGAAACTATGTGGCCATGGAGGAGTTTTCAGAGTTTATGTTTGACTTGAATCTCATGGATCTTCCATTGGTAGGGGGTGAGTATACTTGGTCAAATGGTAGGGTGTGGTCAAGATTGGACAGATTTCTGGTCTCTCCTGAGTGGGAGGCTCATTTTCCGGGGGTTTGTCAGAAACGGCTTCCTCGAGTCAGCTCCGATCATTTCCCTATTCTCTTAGATTGTGGGGGCATACTCAATGGTCGTCGACATTTCAAATTTGAAAATATGTGGCTTAAGACGGACGGTTTTGGAGAATTGGTGAGGGCTTGGTGGTCATCGTATCAGATCGCTGGCACGCCAAGTTTTATCCTTGCAGGTAAATTAAAGGCCTTGAAGATAGATCTGAAAAAGTGGAACTTGGAAGTTTTTGGCCACACTAACAATCAGAAACTAGTCCTTATGGAGGAATTGCAGGAAATAGAAGGACAGGAATTACAGGGAGACATCTCAGAGGAGGGGTTAATGAGGAAGGGCATGGTTATGGCAAATTTGGAGAGAGTCTTGTTGGCGGAGGAGACCTCGTGGCGTCAAAAATCTAGAGCACTCTGGTTGAAAGAAGGGGATAGGTGCATGAAATTTTTTCATAAAGTGGCAAACTCTCATCGACGGAGTAATGCCATTGAGGTTCTTCATTCAGGTACCGAGGTAATATCTTTGAAGACTGATATAGAGAATCATATTGTGCATTTTTATGAGTCCCTACTTACCGAATCGGTTGTGTGGAGGCCGAAGCTGGATGGACTGCGTTTTGAGTCTATTGACACCTAGAGTGTGTATGTGATGGAGAGACCTTTTGATGAAGAGGAGGTGTACAAGGTCATTTCTGGGATGGCGAAGGATAAAGCACCTAGTCCAGATGGCTTCTCTATGGGTTTCTTTCAATCTTGCTGGGACATAATGAAAGGTGATGTTATGCAGGTCTTCAGTGAATTTCATTCTTTTCAAAAGTTTGAAAGATCTCTTAATGCAACTTTTATTGCTCTCATTCCCAAGAAGCAAGGGGCTTCGATCATTGAGGATTTTCGTCCTATAAGTCTGGTTAGTGGAATATACAAAATAATTTCGAAAGTGCTAGCCAACAGGTTAAGTCCTGTGATGGAACAGATCATCTCCAAGCCACAAAATGCTTTTATTCGTGGGAGACAAATTCTGGACTCAGTGCTCATTGCTAATGAGTGCTTAGATCACAGGTTGAGGGAGGGAGTTCCAGGTATTCTTTGTAAATTAGACATGGAAAAGGCGTATGATCATGTGAACTGGGATTTCTTATTATATTTGCTACGGAGGTGTGGATTTGGTGAGAGGTGGATTTCATGGATGAGTCATTGTATTTCTACTGCAAGGTTCTCAGTGCTTGTTAATGGATCAACTGTTGGGTTCTTCAATAGTTCTCGGGGTTTGCGACAAGGAGATCCATTATCTCCGCTGCTGTTTGCTATAGTCATGGAGGCCCTTAGTCAGATGGTAAAGGCGGCTGTGGAGGGTAGTCTCTTATCGGGTTATCAGGTGGGCAATAGCACAGGTGACTCTACTGTCATTTCACATCTTTTATTCGCAGACGATACTCTTCTTTTCTGTGATGTGGATATTGATCAGATCCAAACCATACAAGCATTGCTACGTTGTTTTGAAGCAGTATCGGGTCTCAAGGTGAATCTTGGGAAGTCTGAGATGGTTCCAGTGGGTGCGGTCTCTAATACCCCCAGCTTAGCAAGCTTTTTGGATTGTAAGGTGTCTGCTTTGCCGATGACATATCTGGGCCTTCCATTGGGCGCAACTTTCAAGGCTAGAGCTATTTGGGATGGGGTAGTGGAGAAGATCGAGAAAAGGTTGGCTGGGTGGAAACGGATGTATTTATCGAAAGGTGGTCGTCTCACTCTCATTAAGAGTACCCTTTCTAATCTGCCCACTTATTATCTTTCCCTGTTTCCTATGCCTGTAGGGGTGGTGAATAGGATCGAGAAACTTTTTAAGGCGTTCCTTTGGGGGGGTATAGGGGAGGAGAAGAAATTCCATTTGGTTAAATGGAAGACAGTATGTGCCCCAGTCGAGCAGGGGGGGTTGGGAGTGTGTGACTTGAGAACTTTTAATAAAGCTTTATTGGGGAAATGGTTGTGGAGATATCAATCGGAATGGGGAGCTTTGTGGAAGACAATTATCGATGTTAAATATAGAGCGGCTTGGGGTGGATGGTGTTCGAATGAAGTGAGAGGGGGGTATGGTGTGGGTTTATGGAAGTATATAAGGAAAGGGTGGCCATGTTTTGAACAAAATATTTGTTTTGTAGCAGGTGAGGGCAACCGTATCAGTTTTTGGCGTGATGTATGGTGCGGAGACCAGGCTTTGAAAAGGGCGTTTCCGGCTCTTTATAGTTTTGCAGCTAATAGGGAGGCTTCAGTGGCGGATATGCGTTTCTTTTCGCATGGCTCACATCAATGGAATATTCTTTTTAATAGGAATTTTCATGATTGGGAACTATCTTATGTATCAGATCTTTTCAGCCTGCTATATTCCAAGGGTTTGCCAACGACACAGGGGGACAGAGTGAAGTGGAGGGTTAATAATAAGAAATGCACGGTTAAGGCGTATTACAATATCTTGACAACACAGGACCATATTCCGTTTCCCTGGAAAAATATATGGAGGTCCCGGGTGCCTTCCAAAGTTGCCTTTTTCATATGGAGTGCTACTCTTGGGAAGATCTTGACTACGGATAATTTGAAGAAGAGGGGTTGTGTCATGGTAGATTGGTGCTATATGTGCAAAGAGAATGGTGAGTCTGTGGATCACCTGCTATTGCATTGTGAGGTAGCTAGGGGGTTGTGGGATGAGATCTTTCGAAGGATTGATGTTCCTTGGGTGATGCCCCTGAGGGTTGTGGACCTGTTGGGTTGCTGGAGGAAGTTGCAAGGTTGTCATCAGGTGGCTGCGGCGTGGAAGATGATTCCGTTATGTATCATGTGGTGTCTTTGGTTAGAGAGGAATGCCCGGTGTTTTGAGGATAAGGAACGAACAAGAGTGGAGCTGAAGAATTTTTTTCTGCATACTCTACTGTCTTGGTTTTCGGCTATTGTACTAAATGGGGATAATGCTCATGATTTTTTGTCTTTGATTCAGCATAGCTAGAATGTATTTAGGTGTTTTCTGTACACCTCCGGTGTACATGGCTCATGCCTTTTTCATTCATATCAATAATATTTTCTCTTACCTATCAAAAAAAAAAAGGAAGACACAATCCATAAATGGGCCCATATTCCAAAATATTAATATAGCTAGAATCATTGGTACAGTCTTTTCTTAAATTAAAATTAAAATTATTAAATAATGCACTTACAATAAAAGCAAATCAAGAAAGAAATTGATAAAACAAATCAAAGTATAATTAACTCTATTTTGACAATAAAAACGTCACTTTGTATTATTAACAAAAATTCACATATTTTTTGGGATTTATCTTGTCACAAGCATATGTATTCTACAAATTATCACAAATCCTAGTCAGTAACTTATATACGTTCAGATCTGTCCTTAACTATTACAGAACATCTTTTTTTTCTTAAGAATGAACAAAAGAGCATTTCCATTCCAATTAAGGCAACATAAGAATCTTCAAAATTCTTTAATTAGTGAATGGAAAAACTGGCTAATAGTGTCATTATCAATATGATTTATCTCATATTAAATGGTCTAGATTGACATCACAAAATCGGTGAAATGGAGTCGATCAATATCAAAATCAGTACAACTAAAAATAAAGATTTAAACAAATGTGATTCCTATGGGGAAAAAAAAAAAAAAACCAATTCATTCATTATGAAAAACAAAATTATTTTGAAATAGATTCATTACTAAATAAAAATAATAATATCAATATGATCCTTTATCATATAAATCTATTAATTATGAAGATGAAAAACTCAAATATTTATGGATTGCCATTACAAGTATATAAGGAAAAAAATTCTTATACTTTAAAATAACAATATGCCTAAAAGTAAACTAGCTGATATGACAGAAGGTATCCTTATAAATAGTTATACAGTAGAAGATAATAGTATAGATATAGAAAAAATTCCGTATAGAAAATATTTTTATTGGAAAATTCTCAATTTTTGTCTTAAAAAGAAAATTGATATTAAGGTTTGCATTAATATTGATACCATAACTAACAGGAATAAAAATACTAAGATCAGTGGTAATAATTATCAAATAATTGATAAACTTGATTTAAAAAAAAGAAGGTCTTTTTATCTCACAATTCATCAGGATCAAGAAATGTTTTTTGGTACGTAAAAATTTATTAATATCAATAGGCATAGCCAATTACACTGGATGCATACAAGAGAAAGCACCTAGCTCAGAAACAGAAATACTTATATATAAGGAAATCAGGAACATTAAGCCCATGATAGGGAAATGACCCAAACAAAGCCCAAGCGGGAGAAATTAGAAACCTATCCAAATCTAGACCAAGCTTGATTGGATGACCATGTGAATAATCCTACGATCTCTTGCTTGGGGCAAAGCGCGCCTCCCCCAATCCTCCAATCTAGGTTCAGCCCATAAACTCCGGCAAAGGCCCACACAAAATCATCTACCACCTTTAAAAAAAAAAAAAAAAAACAGCCACTTTGTATTCCCCAATGCATTCCTTAACTCTCTCTGCTACTCTTGTACCCCACATAACTAATACTCCACCCGAAGCTCCCTTAGAAGCTAAATAGGACCATCCTACGTATTGGCAAATCACAAACTCCAAACGATCCAACGAGAAATATATTCCATTTTCATTTCCTATAAACACACAATATCAACTGTCCACAAGCCAAGCATTTGCCTGGACATTCCAAGTTAAAATCTAGGCTTCATAATACAACTAGTTCTGCCCTCCCTCTAGTCCTCCTTCAACTTGGACTACCTCCCTCAGCATCATGGTTGATTGCCCAAGCAAGACGCTTGAACTCCCCACTCTTCTTAGATATTAATTTTGTTCCAAGTACGTGACCCGCATCAATTGCAGTGAGCAGTCTTGTGAATTGATCCTCAAATCCTCCGCATGTAATCCTCACACACTGTTGTATCTCATTAACCTTTTGCCAAACCTAATCCGATGATGAACCAGCTATACTGTTGATCAATGGAAGAGGTCCTCAATAAATAATAAAGAAAATATAAAGAAAAAGCCTCTTGGTGATTGGATGGGAATGAATGACGAGATACTAAGTCACCCCATATCGAATTATGCACTTTGGTTCTTCCCAAAACTTGGGATATTTTAAAATACATATAAGATTAAACCATAGGCCATACCAATCAAAAAAATTCCTATGACTGGTTAATATCTTTATCAGGGATGTTAATGACTGGGAAGTGGATGATGTTAAGGCTTTTCTAGAATGACTTTACAGTTCAAAGTTGATGCTGGGTAGGGAGGACAGCATGTTGTGGATTCCTGCAGGAAATTCTAAGTGCTCCGTCTCCTCTTGTTACAGAATATTAACTAGTCACGGGAGTTGTGAATTTCCTTGAAAAAACATATGGAAAGTGAAAGTTCCTTCCAATGTTGCTTTTTTCAGTTGGGTGGTATCCTTGGGAAAAGTGTTGACAACTGAAAATTTTAGAAGGAGAGGTACATACATTGCTGATTGGCGTGTCATGTGCAAGAAGGATGGGGAATCTATTAATCACCTCTTTCTTCATTGTGAAGTGGCCAGGTCCTTGTGGAATGAGGTTTTGAATTGGACTGGTTTACTTTGGGTAATGCCCAAGGAAGTGGTGGATTTATTGGTAGGGTGGAAGGGTTTGAAGGGTAGCAAGAATGTTGTTCATGTTTGGAAGATGATTCCTTCTTGTCTCATGTGGTGCCTATGGCTTAAAAGGAATGGGAGATGCTTCAAAGACAAAGAACGTTCAATGGGGGAACTTCGGGATTTTTTCTTTAGTACTTGAATTTGTGGGCTAAAGCTTTTGTCATGGAAGATAATTTCCAGAATCTGTTTTAGTTTTCCTTTTGTTTCTGGAAAGTAGTAGGTATTTTCTTTTTATACGTCCTATGTAGTTGGGCTTATGCCTATTTCTTGGGAATAAAATCTTTTTATTACTTATAATAAAAACTGGCCAATGTTACAATTTGAAGCTCATTGTTAGCAAAAATTTCTCCGACCCAATCAATGTGAGATCTCATTCACCAACTTCCTACACCTAATCCAATACGGGTATTGTAATCTCCCCCCTTAAATCTTCGACATCCTTGTTGGGTCATTCCATCATAGATAACACAACTCAAGTCCCATATTTCTGGTTTGGTTTGAACGACTATAAAGACCCAAAGAAGGCAACTCAACTACACCTAGGCCAATATTCCAAAATTACTAGTCAATGTTAAAATTAGAGCCCCTTGATATCATTATAAAGGACTTGAACTTCTCCCTCCCAAACAATGGGGGATCTCATTCACCATTTTTATATACAAAATCAGGGGTATTATGTAGATGTAGCATGTGACCAACGACTGTTCGAGTAGTTGGGTCTTCCAGGTGGCATTGAATATTATATGGTCACACGTTGGGCCCATCTCTCGCCCAAATTTACCCTAAGGTTTAGATGGAGGGCTCTAGACAATGCTGGTTTTTTATTTTTATGAATCAGCGACCAAATTAAGGCTGCATCAGTTCAGAAAACTGAATGAATAAATGTAACTATTTTAGATCTATAAAATCTTAGGTGGGGCACTGCATACAGTCTTTAAAATTCTTCTTTACATGGTAATAAATGTGGATGAATATCCATACATACGTAAGAGTGAGTGCATGTGTGCTAACTTATCACAAAAAAAAAAAGTGTATGTGCATGTGCGTATCACATCGCTGAACGAAAAAATTTCAGAACACCATAAATAATGTATTTAACCATCACTATACTTGCATTCTTGCATACAATTACAATCCTGGAAAACAACCAAGATTCTCTTTTAATGGAACTATGGAAAGATCATACAAACTTGGTTTGAATATCTTGTTCAATCTGCGTATTACTTCAACAAGTAGTTTTTTCTAACAAAAGGTGCTTCCTCTTACACGGGGAGGGCAAGAAAGATGCCAAAACTTAAGAAAATATTCAAACTCATTTAAAAATTATGTATCACTAAGTAGAAAAATCTATCTCCACTCAGCCAACCCTCGTATAACGCTTATCCTAGTGTAAGTTAGATTTAAGATTTTATTTAATTCTAAAAAAAATATTAAATTTTATAAATTTAGATATACCTCATTTACATCTTCCCTTCTTCTGCTGCACTTTCTAAAGATAAGAGTAGGTGGTGTAAAGGATCCCACATTAATTGGGAATGAGAAGTTATTGCTCTTTATAAGGTTCCAATGGGGTTCCAATTGTATCATTGACTAGTTCTTTTGGAGTATAAGTCAAGTGGTTTGTGCCTTTCATTGGGACGTCACAAATGGTATCAAAGCCCATCTCAATCAGAAATGAGGGACTTGAGCTATGCTACCTACGATGGATTGCCCGACAAGGATATCGGGAATTTAAGTGGGGTAGATTGTGATACCCCATATGATAAAGACAAGAATAGGTGGTGTATGGGATCCCATGTTGCTTGAGAATGAGAAGTTCTTGCTCTTTATAAGATTTTAATGGGACTCCAATTGTATTATTGACTACTTCTTTTAGAGTATAGGCCATGTGGTTTGGGCCTTCCATTTGGGCATTACACCTACCGACAGGTTCTCACCTTGTTTGAGACTATGTACACTCAAACTTCACAACACCAATAAATAGGCCCCCGTAAAGCTGCATATAATGCAATATCCAGGGTTTTATTTCTTTACATTCTCTTGGAAACCAAACCTGATCAATTTCTTTATCGGCAAAAAGTTTTCTTTTCTTTTCTTTTTTGGCAAAGTTAAACTCCATTTATTGATTTCTTTATTCAAAATTCCCTACTTGGATGACAAATTCAAGGTTTTATTCAAACAAAGGTTCATGTATTTGTGTGAAATTGAAATTTTCAGCGCCTGAAGTTCATAGAAAAAGAAAAAATATAATTTATTTCTCTTCCTGCACTTACACGGGAAAATCCCAAAGTTCCCGAGACCCTAACTATATTAAAAATCATATAATTTATCTTTCTCTTTTTATTCCAGTACATTTTCCCAACAATTAAACAGGGCATACTATTTCAATTAAGCCAAGAAATGAATCAAGAACCACCACTAGTCTTTTCTCACCCATCGAAACCCTACCTGAATAAGTGCCTCGAGCTTTTGTTGAATACTTTGTTTCTTTTCCTTAGCTTCTTTCAGCGCAGCAGAAAGACTCCACAACCTCGCAAGCTCGTCCTCGAAGTCTTCCCACTCGATCACCTTCGGATTCTTTGGATCGCTTTTGTTTGGCTGGGAAGAGAGAGCACGGTCTCGTTCCATCGAAAATTGCAGCAGAAAACGCGATGTTAGAGCTGAAGAAGATGTCAGGGAGGGTCGACCTCATCGTCCTCAAGTGACGGTTAGGGTTTAGAAATCATCGAACAACTTCTTGGCTTTAATTTCCTGAGGATTTTCTATATTCATCAAAAAAAAAATTTCCTGAGGATTTTCTCGGGAAATTTTGTTTGGGAATTGTTTTGGAGGAAGAGAGGAAGTGAAAGAAAAAGAAACAAAATTTAGATGGGTAAACGCTAAATATGAAGTGGAAGTTGTTCTTCTAGAGGGTATTCATGTCATTATATCCCTGGGAAATAGTTCTCTGCAATCGAGTACACATGACCAACTATAAATCAACGAGACAGACACCTACCAACGGGCTAAGTACCAACTACCAACCTTTTTTCTTGAAAAACGAATATTTAAGATTCCGTCTAGTTAACAATAAGATGGGATGTTTTAAATAATAATAAATAAAATATTATTATAATATAATTTTTAAATATTAATTTTATATTAAAATTTAAAAAAATTAGATTATTTATTATATTTTATATAGAAATTTGAAAAATATGTAATAATAAGTTGAAATGAGATGAAATAAGATTTTTTATTTTAGTTAACCAGACAAGCCTAGACGGCACCTTCCCGCAGATATGGGTGGAGATAAGTATTTGGTATTAAAAAAAAATTCTTTTTGTAAATGGTTTAATTGTTATGAACTCAATGAAAAATGAGAGAGTTTCAAGAGATTGAGAGAAAATGAGAGGAGATTCTCTTATTGATCTGTATATCATATAACATCAATATACCCATATATATAGGGTTACAAAAGAGACTATGCTTTTGACGACTAGCACTATATATTTGACGGCTAGCTCACTATGCTAGTACTATGCACTATGCATTTGACGGCTAGCTAAATGTGGTCATACAAATCAAGATAGTTTATGACACTTCCCCTTTGGATGACCATATTTAAAGAATATGCATCGTTAAAACCTTACCAAAGAAAAACCCTGTGAGAAAAAACCAATGGCGAAAGAAAAAGAGTACAGTATTTATGTGTATCGCCGAGTGCTTTAGGATTGCCTCATTAAAACCTTGCAAAGGAAAACCCAGTGGGATAAAACCTTAGCGAAGAAAAAAGAGTACAATCAGCACAAGTCTTCAATACATTATTTCTCCTGAAAAGTGCATGATAACAGGTCTTCAAACCTCCGCATTCCAATGTTCTGCATAATCTTCTTAAATGTTGCAGTTGGTAATGCTTTAGTGAATAAATCTGCCAGATTTTTACTTGACCGTATCTTCTTGATATCAACTTCAATTTTCTTCTCATGAATTGCAATGATCTTCTTGTGTGGATCTGAAAGATAATCCGCATCTGTACATCCAACTAACTGTGGACTTGATCCATGTTGATAAAATAATCACAACTGGATCTTTCTGCTCATCACTACTCTTCTGGAGTTGTGCTCTTCTGGAGTTCTTGTAAATAACACAGTTAGTGGAGAATTCATCAAGCACCGCAGATTTTCAACTCCTCTGTAGGTGTCAGGCGTGCTGTCAGGCGCCACAGCTGTCAAGCGTGCTGTCAGGCACCGCAGAACTATGAAACTATATTTCGTCTCTTTTCTCTTGCTTCACGAGAGATGTTGTATCATAATTTTCTCTATAAAAGAAATATTCAGTTCATCTTCATTCGCATCTCATCTTCTTCACTTTTATGTAATCATACTGCATTTTTACTCTACAATCTCTTTCTGCATTCTTATCTTACAATGGCTCATCGATCTTCTCATGGCCAATATATGAGGTACTCTGCACCTCGTTCATCAGTTGTTCCTGCTTCTACCACAGGTGCTATCATGCAATATAATGATCTGACTCATAGGTCAGATAATGAAGCTATCTATGAGCTTGTGAGTCTCGGTACCCGATACTTATCATCCATTGTCGCATTTTCTCAGCAACTGCAATCCAGAACTTGTAGAGTTGACAAACTCCACGAGAATATTGCTATACTTCAACGACTTCTTCTGAAGTCTAACATGAAGATAGAATCAATAAAGCAAGAGAATAGGAATTTAAAATCCTTGTTTAAATCTTCTTTTCGATTGCCCACCCCTTTAGATAGGAATGCCATGCAGATTCTTGAAGAACAAGAGCATTTGAAGAATGAGGCAAAGTGCCTCAAATTTCTGTAATTTTTACTTCAAGATAATAAAATAATATTTCACAAATATTCATATTTGTGTTTTTATCTTTTGGTAGATGTTCTGTGTGCTCCCTTTTATTTCTTCTTTAATAATGCACACTTCATATCAAACTCATAATATGAATCTGAAATATTAATTGTATTAAAAGATGGTATTTCATGACTAATAATATCATCCATCTTCTCCTTGAAGCCGCAAGGGTTTCAGATTTATATTTCAAATATGTGCAGTTTTCATGAGCTCTTCTGGATCCTCAATGATATTTAAATCATATCCATAAACTGCAATAATAGCTTGTTTCCATTTGCATTTGGATTGCTTTAGATCATATAAGGATCTTTGAAATTTGATAGAATACATATTTCCAGATGTATTCATATTAGAAGTTTCATACATTTTCTATCCTTCAGGGATTTTCATATATATATCATGATCCAATGATCCATATAAATATGCAATTAATCATGCATATCCAAACTCTCAGTAACTTTCAAGCTAATAAAAATTTCAATATGATTTCAACCACTTTAAAATCATATCAATATTGTTTATTCGAGAAACTAACTTGTGATTTCTATATCACATTTTCATATTAAAAGTTTCAGTCTTTTTATATCATGTATATAAATATCCACTGATATTTAACAAAAATCACCTCTTTAGGTGTTTAGACTTCAAGTCCATATTTATCACATTTTACTTAGTGATATCAATTCTGCAAGAATTGAGAAACTGACTCGTGATTTATATATCATATTTTTATTTCCTTTCTATAAATACCCACTGACATTCAACAAGTATCACCTCTTTAGGTGTTTAGATTATAAGTCCCGATGCATCATATTTTATTAGTGAATCAATTCTGCAGAAATTATTTCTTTCAAATTTGGCCAATATTTTACGTTGTATTCTTCGACGATTCTTGATTCACTTTCATCATTACTTCTGGTAATGTCAATTGCCATCTCATATGGAAATACGTTGTCGACAACGATTTTATTTCTATCCATAATTTCTCCATTATTCATGAAATGTAACGAGATCTCGTTATTTTCAGGTACCTGTCCCTCTTCAAGGGAAGACATTTTCATGAAAAATCTCTTCAAGAGGCATTCTTCAAGAGTTTATATAGGAGAATTTTATACAGAGAATTTCGATGGACTTTATTGCTTGTTTTGTAGGTATGGCCTCTTCAGGAGCACCAAATTATTTGTGCCTTTCTCTTTTGAGATGCAGTACCTTTTGTATCAATAGGTCTCACATGCTTTCAGACTGCTGAATTTCTTAATTGTCCTACAGGGACTTCAATCATCGCTGAGATTTTAGCAGTTAGAATATGAGACATTTTTATCTTATTGCATCCAAAATTTAATTATCATCTGAACTTCTGATTCACATATGATAATCAAGATAACATCGAATTATTTCATCTTATTTGCTTCTGGCAAATTTTTCTTTCCACTTCTGGTGGTAAGACTTTATAGTAAAAGAATCTTCTGGTTCTTTTATGGACGTCCATATGAAAATAATTCGACTTATCGTAATTGATTTTGGATGATCAAGATAACCATGAAAAGGTACAAATATTTTGAATCATATCACCTTTTAATCTATCATAATATTTGATTCAATAATTTGTATAATATCATCTTAAAGAGAAAGCTTACAGCTTTTCCAATACGAGCTTTTGGCCCGAAAAGATATTAATTATCACGTCCAATCTCTTAGTTTCTTTGAATAAAACGCATCATTCTTTTCACTTCAGGGAATAAAATGATATAAATCCATTATCATTCACTTCAGGGAATGATGTAGAACTAGTAAGACGTGACTAATGATTCTTATCAAAAGCTCATTATTTTGCTCAGTCACTGAAAGACCTGATACAAATTTAGAATATATTGTAAACGTTTGCATTTCATATTACTACTTCAGGAGCATACTCGAGACTTTCATTCAAATATATATTCTTTCCACAATTTCAATTATGCAACTTCAGGTGCATAAATCATAATGAGCTTTTGGTACAAGTACATATCATCAATAATTTATAACAAGTATAAAAGAATAAATAAAACTTGTATCTAAACTATGTAAATAAACATAGAATTTATCAAACTTGTAACCAAATGCTGAGGTGATACCTGTGATCTCGGATTCAATAATTTATCAAATAATACCTGTGATAGCTGTTGACTTTAATCCTCCAACGTAACCAAATGCTTTATTCCTCCCACCTGCTTTCTATTCCTCGCAAGTTGTTTGAGTAAAAACAAAAAAACAAAAATAGTAAGGGTCCCATATGTTTCTAAAAGTAAATCCGTCCAAAATGAAAAAGAAAGAAAAAAAAAACTTTGCTTTTTGATTTGAAAAACTCTAAATATATATATATATATTTTTTCAGGATGACGTGAATATGTCTCCCATGGTGCCAAGCCCATCCTCAAGCTTTTATTATATTAGCCAAGTCATTGGCCGCATTGACCAAGTCAGGAAGTGGTTATAGGCCTTCTATCTTAGCTAATCTCCCATGGCCAATGCATTCACTTCGAGAACCTTTTGAGCTGTAAAAGCAAGTCATGATTTGATGTCCTTGTCCAGCTTAGTCTCATTGACTAGATCAACGACAGTGTGGAGAAGTGAGGTTGAGGTAGACACCACAAGTTTCTCTTTGCCCACAATGCCCTCAAGTGCTTGCAACGTGGCATCTAGAAGGTGGGGCTGCCTACCTCACCTTTGTCTACATTCAAACAAAGGTGCTGCACAATATCTTCAACAAAGACAGCCACCTCCCTCCAAAGTCAAGAAAGTGGGGCTGCAAAGTCAAGATCTCCTGCGTGCAACAGCTGCAAATGCCGCAATAGAAGGTGGCTTTGATTGCACCATCGAGCTTCAAGATCTTCGGCGTGCTCCTGTGCAAATCCCAGCGCCGACATGCTCCTCCGGTTCGAGGAGCTCAACCTTGAACTTATTAGATCCTCATCATGGATCTTGTTTTCCGACGTCGATCTCGGAAGTTAATTCCGTCACCGAAGATCCCGTTTTGGTCCAGGATCCCGGCAAGCATGTGGCCAAACTCATCGTCACCGAGCTTGCCAAGATTGTTGAATGCATGGAAACGACGGGGCTGACTGTCTTTCCAATTTTCTACCATGTGAGTCCCTCTCATGTACGAGACCAAACAGATAGTTTTGCAAAAGCTTTTGCTGAGCTTGAAAAAGATTCCAAGATTGTCAAAGAGGATATGCAAACCTGGAAAACTGCTTTGCGGAAAGTGAGCAAAGCAATTGATTCAATTGATTCGTAGACTCGCTCTCGAGTAGATTAGAAGCTATAGATCATGGATCTCTCTAGATAGAGAGATCTAAGACTACAAAACGTGATCGAAGAGCGAAGTCACACAGAATTGAGAGAGAGCAAGACAGAGGAGAGAGAAGAGAGAGGTAGAGGAAAAAATAAAGCAATTCATGCTGATAACGTGTTATGAACTCAATGAAAAATAGAGAGTTTCAAGAGATTGAGAGAGAACGAGAGAGGAGATTCTCTTATTGATTTGTATATTGTATATCGTCAAAAACAGAGACTATGTTTTTGACGACTAGCACTATATATTTGACGGCTAGCTCACTATGCTAGCACTATACACTATGCATTTGACGGCTAGCTAAATGTGGTCATACAATTCAAGATAGTTTATAACATTAATAAAATTTTTGTTAGAAAATCTCATCTACTTTTATGTATCTCATCTTATATAAATGATATATTTGCTTATTTAAAAAAGAGTAATTCTACTCGTAGGTCCTTGTTTCTTCAACACCACACGTCAGGCTAAAGTGGATTTATCTTATTTTATTTTTTCAAAACGTGCCTTTTACCCAACCTCCTAATATAAATAATATATTTGCTTATTTAAAAAAGAGTAATTCTACTCGTAGGTCCTTGTTTCTTCAACACCACACATCAGGCTAAAGTGAATTTATCGTATTTTATTTTTTCAAAATGTGCCTTTTACCCAACCTCCTAAATCTTGAATTAGTCCTTATCTAACCAATTTTCCTCTCTCTCTCTCTCTCTCTCTCTCTCTCTCTCTCTCTCTCTCTCTCTCTCTCTCTCTCTCTCTCTCTCTCTCTCTCTCTCTCTCTCTCTCTCTCTCTCTCTCTCTCTCTCTCTCTCCCTCTAACCCCAATTCAGAAGTCACCCTTTATAGTGAACACAAAACTTTCAATCATTCAATGTCCTCGAAAAATGGACTCAAACTAACAACCAAAAAAGTGAAACTTATCAAGCTGAAGCAAAACCACAAACGAAAATGGGTATCTAATCTAAGTATTTTCCTTTAGTTTTCTATTTCTTCGGTTAAGTGTTGTGGATTCTTGGATTTGGTTCTTTTTTCTTTTTCGATTTCCTTATTTGAGATCTGAAAGCGAAGAATGGAAAATAAATGAAGGAAAGCAAAGGTCGCACTGGGTCTCAATCTCTGTATGTTTGTCCACAATTAGAGCTACTTCGTGAAGTGAGAAGTAATTAGAGTAAACGAGAATACAAGCTTCACAAAGAGTGATTCTGCAGGATTTTTAGGGATGGTATTGAGGGAAGATTTTTCTCAGATTTTGAGGGATGTCGATGGGATACAGGGATTCGACAGAGCGATTTTCTTTAGGGCACACAAAGAACCCAATTTCTACAAATTCTAAGAAATGTTTCAGTCATCCCAATTCCTGCAAACTTCCATCTCCCCCTGTGTTCCCTCCCTTGTTTTACAAACGCAATAGCTCTCTCTCTCTCTCTCTCTCTCTCTCTCTCTCTCTCTCTCTCTCTCTCTCTCTCTCTCTCTCTCTCTCTCATTTGCAAATTCTCAATGATATAAAAAAAATTATAGTTTGTTTTTTTTATAAGTAAAAAGTTTATTGATCCATGTAAATAGGTAAAATCTGAGTACACAGGAAGTATACATAGAAGAGCCAAGTTACCACACTACGTGCTACTGATAGTAGTATACAAAACATTAAGACTCGTTCCATTCTATACAATAAAAGAAGCCCAAGCAACAAAATATGAAAGGAAAAATCCCTAAAACTATCCATAAAGCATTCCCTATCCTCAAAACATCGGCCATTTCTTTCGATCCATGTGCACGACATTAAACATAAGGATACCATCTTTCATACAGTATTGATCTGGCGATTGCCCCGAATCCCTCGCCAACAAGACAAAAGATCTCTCACCCTTTTAGGCATGACCTATGCAATACCAAGCCTCAAGAATATTGCATCCCATAGTACCTTAACTATTTCGCAATGAAGAAGAATGTGATCCGCTCATTCGCCGTTGCATTTACACATATAGCACCAATCCATTACATAGAGTCAATGCTTTCTTAACTTGTCAATTGTTAAGATTTTATCGTGAGAGGCCACCTAGCCAAAGAAAACAACTTTGAGGGGAACCTTGCTCCTCCAAATGCTCTTCCAAGGGAAGTCAATGAAGGAGTAGGTCGACAAAGTTTTGTGATAAGAACAAACTGAAAATTTCTTGCTCCTTGTACCTATCTAGAGTAATCTGTCCTCCATTTCTCCCCTTAGCTTCAGCGCATATAACACAAGAAAAAAAATCAGTGATGCCTCACATCTCCTAATCATGTGCAACTCTAGTGAATCTAACTGACCAAGTAATGGAATCAGTATTATTGCACATATTATCAGACACTGAGGACCCTTGATCCAACGCAATCCTATAAAGAGAGGGAAAAACATTTTTCAAGGCCACATCCCTGCCAAATATTATTCCAAAACTTGATCTGTGTGCCCCTTCCCACCTTGAACCTGCCATTGCCGAGAAAGTCATCCCAGCCATTCGGGATAAGTTTCCATACTTCCACGCCATAAGTGCCTCTGACTTCATTAGAGCACCAAGCTCCCCAGACACTCTCATATTTGGCCTCTAAAATATTTTTCCAAAGAGCATCTCCTTCAAGATGATATCTCCATAACCATTTGCCGAGAAGTGCCTTGTTGAAAGTTCTCAAATTTCTTAGGCCCAACCCGCCGCAAGACAACGAGGTGCATACTTTATCCCATTTGATCAAATAGAATTTCTTTCTATCCTCTAGCTCTCCTTATAAAAAATCACGGAAGATCTTTTCCAGTCTATTTGACACCCCTGCAGGCACTAGAAATAACGAGAAAAAATACGTTAGGAGATTAGATAACATACTCTTAATAAGCGTGATTCTCCTGCTCTTAGACAAGTGAATTCACTTCCATCCCACCAGTTTGCCTTCAATTTTCTCAACAATCCATTCCCACATTACCTTCGAGTTATGAGGGGCTCCCAAAAAGAGTCCGAGGTACTTCATTGGCAAGGATGTGACCTTGCATTCCAAGATAGCAGCCATCTCCCTTAAGTTGTTGACCGAGCCGACGGTAACTACTTCCGACTTAGACAAATTCACCTTGAGGCCAGAAGCAGCTTCAAAACAAAGTAGAAGTGCTCTAAGGGAGCAAATATGATCCAAATTCGGGTCACAGAAAATCAGCGTATTATCGGCAAAGAGAAGTTGGGAAACCATCAAACTTCCATGGGTAGGAACACCCATCGAGTACCTTGAGATGAAACCCTCATCCACCGCCTTATCCATCATTCTACTTAGCACGTCCATGACAAGGATGAATAAGAGTGGGGATAGTGGATCCCCCTGTCGCAAGCCTCGAAAGATGTTGAAGAAGCCTTCAAGAGTGTCGTTTACCAAGACAGAGAATCTGACTGTTGTGATATAATACTTTATCCATTGACACCATCTTTCTCCAAAAGCGTACCTGCCAAGGATATATAACAGGAAATCCCAATTCACATGGTCAAATGCAGTTTCCATGTCCAATTTACACAAGATACCTGAAATATCGGCTCTAATTTTGCTCTCCAAGCATTCATTGGCAATGAGGACCAAGTCTAAAATTTGCCTTCTTTTTACAAAGGCATTTTGAGACTTCAAGATGATCTTCCCCATGACCTCACTCAATTGCTTTGCTAAAACTTTAGAGATGATTTTGTAAGTTCCACTTACAAAGCTTATGGGGCGGAAGTCATTAACGTCCACTGACCTCGCCCGCTCGGGGATAAGGGCGATAAAAGAGACATTAAGGCTCTTCTCGAATTTTAATATCGTTTTCGGCGGATCGGTTTTTGGTCTTCGGAGTGAGGATTGGACCTCATTTCTTTTCTTTCCTCTTTTTCTTTTTCCCTTTTTCCTTTTCTTTTTCCTTCTTTTTCTTTCCTTTTCTTTCTTTTCTTCTTCTTTCTTCTCCTTTCTCTCCCACGTACACCCAGCTGCCCCTTTTTCTCATTCCCGTTGCTGCCACTTTGACCGGCCAGTTCTCTGCCGTCCGACCACCGTTTGGTGCACCGTCATCACCATTCTCTTCCCCTTCCACCAGAGATCATCCCCACCAATTTTCAGAGCCATCGGACAAGCCGTTAGCTTTCGAGAGCCGCCGGAAGTCGCTGCACCTACTCTGTTTTTGGCCCTGTCGCCGGTTGCTTTCGCAGCCCAGAACCGCCGCTTGCCGGCGGCGTGGCCTACACCACCCACCCAGTTTTCTTCCCCTTTCACCGGTGAACATCCCCACCAAGTTTCACCTCCATCCGAGCCACCGTTAGCCACCACGAGCTCCTCCAAGCCATACGGTTTTTCACCGATTCCGGCGTCGTCGCACCACCTCCGGCCACCATTTTTTCACAGCTTCTTCCCCTACCTCTTGCCGACCTAAACCACTCATTTCCGACCTCGATCCGTTGCCGGAGCAGCTCCCACGAGCTCAACTCCGTTCAGCCCCTTTTTGGCCTTCGACCGCCATTTCCACCACCACCCACGGCCAAAACTCATTTCCTTTAGCTTCATAAATATCTCAAGACCATTCCCTATCAATTTCGTACATTGGTTTGTCTCCGTTCAAAAATGGGTAATTTATTACCCACGGCAACAGTGTAAATTACACTGTTACGTTACTTTTCTTCCGCCGTTTGCAACGCCGCAAGCTTTCTAAAAGTACCATATAACGCTGTAAGTATTTTTCAAACCCTATTTTTAGATTTAAATATATATTGTTCTTTCAATTAATTAATCCTGCTGGTTGGTTGATTCCGGACTGAGTCCGAGGAGTTCGGGGGTCGGATGGATGGAGGACGGAGTTGCTTGTTTTATTGTTTTATGGTGTTGGATTATTTTATTATGCATTGATATGGCATTACATGGTGCATGCACGTGTGATTTTGTTTATGTGTGAAAAGCCTGTGTATTGGCGTAAGTGGTCTTACGGGTGCGTGTGTATCACGACCCCAAGCCGAGATGGGGTATTATCCCGGTGGAGCTCCTCTGGTCACTCGGGAGCGGAATAAACTGAGTGATGTCCCCTGAGTTGTCGCTAGACAACGGGAGCGGGGGCTAGGGGTTGCTTGGCTACGAACGCGCCGGGCGCGGAACCGGGCATCGCTCTACGCACCGACTCCGTGGCCCTTCGCTGGTGAGGGCTAGAGGATGCTTGGCTACGAACGTGCGGGGCACGGAACTGGGCATCGCTCGTTAGGTGTCACATGCGTGGTGGTACTCTGCGGTGTGGCACTGGAGCCAAGGTGTGCGGATGACCCCTAGGGGAGGTCATGGTGCATACGGTTAATATGGATAATGGTTTGAGTCGGATAAAGGCCAAATGTGACTTTTGGCGTGTTTTTCGGAAAGGACGTGTTTTTGGGCCAAATGGGTTTTTTGGCGTGTGTGGAAAACTATGCTTTATGGGCTTTGTGCATTGGGCATGTTTCATGCATATTGTTTGAGTTCTATGTGTTTTTATCTGGTAGTGTCTGAGTTTTGCTTACCTGCGGTACCAATTTTGGTTCCGTAGATTTTGGTGCAGGATTCGAGGAGGAGGAGGAGGCTGAGCCCGAGGATGCGGCTCCGCCGGAGTTTTGATGTCGAAGTTATGCTTTATAGTTTGTTTTAAAACTGTATTTGGGTTTTTGTAATGTTTTATTTATGTATGTTTTAAACAGCTTGTATTACGTTAAGAAAAATTCTGGTACTTAGTTATGACTTTCGTTATCCGTTGCGTGTTTCTTTGTACACATATGTTGCCTTGCACACACTTGGCACCCGTCGATAGGATGGTGACCCGGGTTGTCACCATCCGAACGTCTCGTTTTTCCCCATGTTCGGGCGTGGGGATTTGGGGGCGTCACAGGTGGTATCAGAGCGGTTTGGCTCTGGGTAAAACCACATGTTCTGTAGGTAGTACCAGAATGTTTTTAAAGTTGTGTTTTAAAATTTATTTTAAGTAAAGTTGCTATTTAACATGTTTTATTTGTTTTATTTGTTTGAGCTTGTTTGCTTGTTTTTATTTATTTAGTTGTGTTGTTGCATGCTGGTTTCTTTCGTTGCTTGCCATGTGGTTTTGTGTTTTTGGTTTTATGTTGTTGGTTTTATTTGTTTTTCTTAAAGGGGGTCAAAGGTTGTGTTGTGGCAGGAAGGCGGTATAATCGAGGATACTATTATTAGGCATGAACATTTAGTGTAGTAGGCTTGAAATTTTTTTAGCGATGTGGTTTGCTTGTATGATGTTGAGGTCTGAAGGGAATGTCATGGTTTAGGCAATCTTTGTAATGTGGGAACTCACGTAGCAATGAGGAGAGGAATTAGCTTTAAGTCGCTTAAGATGATTGAAGTCAAGATTTTGTAGAATTTATGTAGTGAGGCTATAGGATAGGAGAGTGTAGGTTCAACGAACTTTGAGGATATGTTTAAGGGAATTTTATTTAAGGTTTGCGACCAGATATATGCAAAATGGTGGTCAGCCACCGGATATCCACCTTTCAGGAGTTAGTGGATGTGGCCACCCTTATAGAGCGAGAGAATAATCTGAGTATGGGCTCCCCTCCAGGACAATAGAGGTGGAGTTTTACTGGTGAAGGAAGTAGTTCGGGTTCGCCTCAAAAGTTTGTTCAGCGGACCGGAACTCGACCACAAGCAGCCTCGAGAGTGCGTATGGGAGGACGAGTGCCAGTTTGTGGAAGAAGTAATAGAGCTCACGGAGGCGAGTGTCGTCTGGGTAGTAACCAATATTTTGAATGCGGTTAGACGGGGCATCTTGCTCGTGAGTGCCCTAGTCGAGTTCAAGAAAGCCGTAGAGCTCGTCGCAGTGGTAGAACTAATCAGAGGCATTTAGCTCGGGCTCGAATGTACGTAGTGACTCTTGGTACCGTGGGAGGCGAGGCTGCGGAGACTCAAAATGCTGGAGTCATCGCAGATAGGGGTCTAATCTAATCTTTAGTGATGAACGCCTTGTGTGGTTTGTTTTTATTATCGAGGCTTAGAGAGAGTGGCATGATCTGGGTGATCTTTTAGGGAAGTAGAATAATTGAGTTCTTTGGTTCCGTGGAGTTTATGAAATAGTCTATAATGTAGTAAGTTGTAAGTTCAACAAATTTCGATGTTAGATTTTATGAAATTTCAGCAAAGTTTTAAAGTTTGGAGCCTTATAGATTTTAGGAAAATAAGTTTATGGTAATTAAGGTGTTAGGTTCGACAAGCTTTGGAGGGTGATGATTAAATTTCGAGTTTTAGATTTCGTGATTCGGATGAATAATTTGGTGGCAATTTTGGCTTTAGATTTTACAAGCTTTTAAGGTGAATGTTTTGGATTAAAGCCACCAATATTGAGAATTTCAGAAAATGATTTATTATCTATTAATGTTTTAGAATTTGAAAGATTTGAGAGTCGATTGTTCTATTAAGAGATGTAAGTTCTTTGATCTTAGAAGTTCCGAAAGATGATTCTTATTTGATTTAAGGTTTTAGAATTGCAGAGTTGAAGGACTGATTTATTATAAGAGTTGAGTTCTTAGTTTTACAGACTTAGTGCTGTAGCTTGATCTACTCTAGTGAGTGATTAGTTTGTAACCATTAAAATGGGGTTGATTAGAGTTGAGTTATTGATATGAAAATTTTCTAGAGTAGATTTCTTTGAGGATTGGCGATAATGATCTATTTCGTGTATTTCTTTGAGGATTGAAGATATCGAGCTAGTTTAGAAAATGATTATTGTTAACTCGAGGTTGTAGTAATAGATTTTAGGAAATGATTTTTATCAGTTCGGAAGAAATAGATCCATCGAGGTTTTGGAAACAATAGTTTAATTGTTGGTATTGAATTCGACTGAAGTTGAGACCTCATGTTCTGGAGACTTTTAGGAACGGATTATTAGTAGGTTTAAGATCATTTTCAGTATAAAGCTTTAAGCGATAGCTATTTGCTGATGTTAAGGGTATAAGTTAAGCAAATATAGGAATGATTCATGTTGATTTGCGGATATAAGTCGAGATGATGGAAATAGTAGTAATGGACTATTTGTGTGTTGGAATGACTATTGGTTTCGGCTAAGGACGTATGAGATCGACACGTGATAGTGGTGAATCGATTGGAGTGTTCAGTCGAAACGTGCTACTCAATGGAATGTTGGTTGGCAATAATTGTTATAGCTCGAGGTTATAGTGACAGGTTTTAGGATTGATTCATACCGAGTTGAGGATAATAGATGATGCAGGTTTTGGAAAATGAATTTTTTGTTTATTTTGAGGATAAGGTACGGATGTTGGAAATGGAAGTGATGGATCACTTACACGTTAGAATGATTATTGATCTTAGCTAAGGGTACATGAGATCCATTTATAGTGGTGGTGAGAGTGTATGGATTTCGGAGAGTACAAATCCTAGTCTCTTTTTGGGTTGAGAGAAGTGGCTTTGGTGAGTACTGAAGTGGATTAGATGTTATAGTATTAAATTCAATAGATCATAACTTCGAGTTCTTGGTGAGTTGATCGGAGTGTACAATTGAAGTGGGTTACCAATTGGAGTGATGGTTGGTATTAATTGTTGAGACTATCTTCAAGAATTAATTGCGACTTAAAGTCATAAGAATTTAAATTGGTGAGGCTATACTTTTCTTTGGAGATCAAGTATCCAGTTGGGAGAATTGGGGATATGGTTATTTAACTTGGAAAGAGATCGTTAGGCCACCATATGTGGTGTATGAAGTAATAAATCTTGGAAGTTGAAACTTATGCATCAAAGGTGGGTAGCATGATCATATGTATGAAGTAATAAAGCAGTAGGATCATTGAATGTTGTTTAATAGTATTGATGGATTGAAGATTTAAACAATATGACCTGTCTTGAGATTTATCTGAGAAGTGCTAGTGAAAGAATTAGTTGTGCTAAAAACTATAGTTTTTGAGAGTACAAGTAGGTGGGTGAGTTACCAAGAGCGTTTTGATTATGTCTAGGTGAAGTCAATGGTAGTTTATAGTGAGTTAGTTATTGCAAGATTAGATGTTATTCAAAATATTGGAAATGAGCTTGAAGTGTGGGATATCGGATAGAGGTTATAGGCGCTCTTGTTGGTTTGCTGGGAATGACTTGGGCCTTTTGGAGATGTTCCTTATCTTTAGAGGAGACAGGTGTATTTTGGGATGATATTATGTGTTTTCAAATTGGGCCTGAAGGTTGATTAGTACTGGTTTCTATCATCAATCAATATATGTATTTTTGCGGAATGTTGGTTTTCGTTTAGGGCAGCGATGGCCAACTGAGGAATGAGTGGAGATTTGTGGTTTTTGGAAGTATATGATTTTCTATTGAAAAGTGGTAAAGGTTTTCTTGTTATTAGGTGTGGATTGAGCTTATACTTCATGATATTAATTTTTGAGGATATAGCTTTTATGTATTTTGGTGAGTTATCAGAGTGCGCGCGAAAGCATGATTTTTAGAGATTCTTAGGAGTTCAAATTTTGTGTTGATTTTGAAGAATTAGTAGTGATTCGAAGTTTTAATGGGAGATTAATCTTTTGGTCGTGCAAATTTTATTTATTGATGGTTAATTTCGGGAAGTGGCTATTAGGTTACCAAGGTTGGAATAGGATGAAAATTCGGAAGGTAAAGTAAAGGCGTCGTCGATATTAGCAATTTATGGTGTGAAGTTAATAACCATTGGATTTGTTGGGACTTGTCGATGACATGTATCTCTCAAATATGTTCGGAATTGTATCTTGTATTCGTTTGGCGCTGATGGTTGATCTTGCAAATTTCGAGGACGAAATTTATTTTTAAGGGGGGAGGATGTGATGACCTGCTTTTGCGTGTATTTTCACTGAAGGTGTGTTTTTAATTTAATTAATATATTAGTTTATTTATTTTAAATTAAGGTATTTTAATTTGGTTTTTAATTTATTTGATGTTGTGTCTACTTTATTTTAGTCTTTTTACGGTTTTTAATATCGTTTTCGGCGGATCGGTTTTTGGTCTTCGGAGTGAGGATTGGACCTCATTTCTTTTCTTTCCTCTTTTTCTTTTTCCCTTTTTCCTTTTCTTTTTCCTTCTTTTTCTTTCTTTTTCTTTCTTTTCTTCTTCTTTCTTCTCCTTTCTCTCCCACGTACACCCAGCTGCCCCTTTTTCTCATTCCCGTTGCCGCCACTTTGACCAGCCAGTTCTCCGCCGTCCGGCCACCGTTTGGTGCACCGTCACCACCATTCTCTTCCCCTTCCATCAGAGATCATCCCTACCAATTTTCAGAGCCATCGGACCAGCCGTTAGCTTTCGAGAGCCGCCGGAAGTCGTTGCACCTGCTCTATTTTTGGCCCTGTCGCAGGTTGCTTTCGCAGCCCAGAATCGCCGCTCACCGGCGGCGTGGCCTACACCACCCACCCAGTTTTCTTCCCCTCTCACCGGTGAACATCCCCACCAAGTTTCACCTCCATCCGAGCCACCGTTAGCCACCACGAGCTCCTCCAAGCCATACGGTTTTTCACCGATTCAGGCGCCGTCGCACCACCTCCGGCCACCATCTTTTCATAGCTTCTTCCCCTACCTCTTGCTGACCTAAACCACTCATTTCCGGCCTCGATCCGTTGCCGGAGCAGCTCCCACGAGCTCAACTCCGTTCAACCCCTTTTTGGCCTTCGACCGCCATTTCCACCACCACCCACGGCCAAAACTCATTTCCTTTAGCTTCATAAATATCTCAAGACCATTCCCTATCAATTTCGTACCTTGGTTTGTCCCCGTTCAAAAATGGGTAATTTATTACCCACGGCAACAGTGTAAATTACACTGTTACGTTACTTTTCTTCCGCCGTTTGCAACGCCGCAAGCTTTCTAAAAGTACCATATAGCGCTGTAAGTATTTTTCAAACCCTATTTTTAGATTTAAATATATATTGCTCTTTCAATTAATTAATTCTGCTGGTTGGTTGATTCCGGACTGAGTCCGAGGAGTTCGGGGGTCGGATGGATGGAGGACAGAGTTGCTTGTTTTATTGTTTTATGGTGTTGGATTATTTTATTATGCATTGATATGGCATTACATGGTGTATGCACGTGTGATTTTGTTTATGTGTGAAAAGCCTATGTATTGGCGTAAGTGGTCTTACGGGTGCGTGTGTATCACGACCCCAAGCCGAGATGAGGTATTATCCCGGTGGAGCTCCTCTGGTCACTCGGGAGCGGAATAAACTGAGTGATGTCCCCTGAGTTGTCGCTAGACAACGGGAGCGGGGGCTAGGGGTTGCTTGGCTACGAACGCGCCGGGCGCGGAACCAGGCATCGCTCTACGCACCGACTCCGTGACCCTTCGCTGGTGAGGGCTAGAGGATGCTTGGCTACGAACGTGGGGGGCACGGAACTGGGCATCGCTCGTTAGGTGTCACATGCGTGGTGGTACTCTGCGGTGTGGCACTCTGCGATGTGGCACTGGAGCCAGGGTGTGCGGATGACCCCTAGGGGAGGTCATGGTGCATACGGTTAATATGGATAATGGTTTGAGTCGGATAAAGGCCAAATGTGACTTTTGGCGTGTTTTTCGGAAAGGACGTGTTTTTGGGCCAAATGGGTTTTTTGGCGTGTGTGGAAAACTATGCTTTATGAGCTTTGTGCATTGGGCATGTTTCATGCATATTGTTTGAGTTCTATGTGTTTTTATCTGGTAGTGTCTGGGTTTTGCTTACCTGCGGTACCATTTTTGGTTCCGTAAATTTTGGTGCAGGATTCGAGGAGGAGGAGGAGGTTGAGCCCGAGGATGCGGCTCCGCTGAGTTTTGATGTCGAAGTTATGCTTTATAGTTTGTTTTAAAACTGTATTTGAGTTTTTGTAATGTTTTATTTATGTATGTTTTAAACAGCTTGTATTACGTTAAGAAAAATTCTGGTACTTAGTTATGACTTTCGTTATCCGTTGCGTGTTTCTTTGTACACATATGTTGCCTTGCACACACTTGGCACCCGTCGATAGGATGGTGACCCGGGTTGTCACCATCCGAACGTCTCGTTTTTCCCCGTGTTCGGGCGTGGGGATTTGGGGGCGTCACAAAAACCTTCATAAGATCCTCTTTCACAATGTCTCAATAGCCGTGAAAAAAAGTCATTAGAAAGCGATCAGATCCGGGGGCTTTATCTTTGTTCATACTTTTTAGCACGCCAAACAACTCGCCTTATTCAAATAGCCTCTCCAACCAAACCGCGCTTGTGTGATCTATGGAGTCAAAAACTAGACCATCAACCTTAGGTCGCCATAGGTACTGCTTAGTCAAAAGCTTATCATAAAAGTGAACAATGTGATCCTTAATAGCATCTGTATCCATTAGTACCCTGCCCTCCTCATGAAGAACCTCTATGGTGTTGTTTCTTCGATGAGAGTTTGCAACTCTATGAAAAAACTTTGTGCACTTATCCCATTCCTTCAACTAGAGAGCCCGTGATTTTTGCTTCCATGAGATTTCCTCCATAAGAGTAATTTTTCCAACTTGGTGACTACAGACATTTTTCTATCCCTATCGTCAACTGATAATGCCCCTTCAGCCTCTTGCTCGTCAAGTTGCCACAGTTCCAAAAAAAGTTTATCCCGTTGTTCCCCAAAACTTCCAAGTTCCATTTTCTTAGATCATTCTTCAAGGCTTTGAACTTCCCAGCTAAAACAAAGCTAAGAGTGCCTGTGAGCTAGTAAGAAGCCCACCACTCACTGACTTTTTCAATGAATCCATCCACCTTTAGCCACATGTTCTCAAACTTAAAACATCTCTTCCCCTTATGAAAGTCGCCATTGTCTAGTAATATGAGAAAATGATCCGAGCAAAGCCGAGGTAGTCGTTTTTGGCATAAAGAGGGGAAATGGGTCTCCCAAGAGGGAGAAACAATGAATCTATCCAACCTCGACCAAGCTCTTCCATTATACCAAGTGAAGTCTCCTCCTACTAGAGGAAGATCCACCAAATCTAGCTCAAACAAGGGGACTGAGAAATCAGCCATAGCAGTACACGTGCTAGCAACCCTCGACCTCTCGCTCAGGAATCGAGTGATGTTGAAATCACCCCCGATACACCACGAGATATCCCACCAACTACATAGTCCCGCTAACTCATCCTAGAGCATATTTCTATGGCTGTCATCGTTTGGTCCGTAAACACCTGCGAATCCCCAACCAAAGCCATCATCCACATTAGTGAAAGAACAAGCGATTGAAAATTGCCCTACACATTCCTCTACAAAGTTAATTGCTCTCTTATCCCATATAACCAGGATACCCCCTGGAGCACCCTTTGAAGCTAGGGTGGTCCATCATGCATAAGAGCAATTCCATAGACTTCTGATGATGTGCCTATCAATAAGCTTTAATTTCATCTCCTGCAAACAAATGACATTTGCTTTCCAATCCCGTAATAAATTCTTAATTCTGAGGCACTTGTTTGAGTCATTCAAACCATGAACATTCCAAGAAAGAATCTTGGGCTTCATGAATCACCAAGATTCACCCTATCCTTTTGTCGTCCCGTAGTCGCACTTCCTTCCCGTGCATCATAATTGATGGAGCAGGCAAGTCTCTTAAGCTCCCTATCCTTCTTGACCGCTGATCTGGCGAGTAAAGGATGACCTGTTTGTATTGCAATGAGTAGAGCTTGTAGCTGATCCTCATAGCTTTCACAGGACATTCCCAAATAATGACTCATATCGTTGACATTTTGAATGACCCAATCTGGTTGCAGGTCAGCCCAAGAAGCTGCTGGTTACAAGGAGAAAAGAGGGCTAGGCACATCACCCGCATCCAACTCCTTGCAAACTAACTGTAGTTCTTCCTCGTAATGTGCCCTGTCATTTGACGACCCCACTTCCAGGGACGAGTCGTCCACTTTTTCCAAATCAGTGCACAGTACCGTAGAGAGGGTCTCAGAGAGGCCTAACAGAAGTTGAGGAGCATCAGGGTGTTCCCTCGTGGCTGGGCCTGAGG
Source organism: Carya illinoinensis (assembly GCF_018687715.1). Lineage (NCBI taxonomy): Eukaryota > Viridiplantae > Streptophyta > Magnoliopsida > Fagales > Juglandaceae > Carya > Carya illinoinensis. Next base: position 34,892,722 of record NC_056752.1, on the reverse strand, counting down.
AAGAGAAGCCAACCGTAGTAGGCAAGGAGGCCGGCGACCCAATCTCTGGCAGCGATGAACTATTAGTTGCAACCGGTGAACTATTAGTGACCTAGGTAATGGGTACATCCCTTGCGGCTTCAGCGGGAATGTTTGAGAGGGCCCCACTTGAATCCGAGTAACCCAAAGTTACCCTCGGTTGGTTCTGTGATGTCGAGACCAGAGGGGCCACCGGCAAGCTGCCTGCGTCACCCACCACCTTGAAGTCAGGAGCAAACGCAACTTGTGTAGAGCATAACAGTAGCCTTCGGTGCTCCCCACCCATATCAGAAAGTTCGTCTGTGGCCATCGACACGTTCTGTGCCTGCCCAGAAGTCGCTGGAGTAACCACCGGCGATGAAGGCTTCCCGTAATTGAAGGCCTATTTGAGGCTTGTCGAACCGAGGGTCTGAATGAAGTGGGCCTTGGGCTTATTGCCCGTGTAGAAGGCCTTGGGCTGGGCCTTAGGCTAACGGCCCGTGCAGGAGGCCTTAGGGCCCGATAGGAGGGGCTACTGGTGTGATATCTGCATATCTGCTCCTTTCTTCTTCTTTAAGTATGAGCCTCGATCTACGTGTTGAGCCTTGTTCTACGTGTTAAGCCTCGTCTTACATGTCGAGTTTCGATATACGTGCTGAACCTTATCCTACGTGCTGTATCTTGATGGTCGATTTCAAAAAAAACTATACCCTGAGACCAACTAATAAGACTATTGGTCCGATTCGGTTTGGTCGATTTTTTTTAATCTAGACTGATAGTCTTACAATTCTAATTTATGCACACACTGTCGCTCATTAATTTGAGTTTTGCTATGTACAAGTAAATTTACGTACCGATCTACGTAACAATATTGCTGCCTTCATATTCAAAATTTTAATTGGTACTATTTTCATTAAAATCTGACTCTCTGATCAATTTCGTTGGATGTGTATATGTATTGGTATGTAAAATTGCTTACAACCAAATTTTTTCAATAAATTTTGATGGCATTTCCTTTTACTACTTCGAATATACGTGTTAGGACACATTGTGTGCATACTTGTTCTAATTATATATTTAATAGGATTACAAACGAATTGAGTCGAATGGAATTTGAATAAGGGTACTCAAATTCAATTAGCATGTTTACTTATTCGAATTCAACTAAACTTGAATATGCTTATTCGAACTCGATTCGTTAGTCATTAATGTTGTTTGAATTTGACTTAAGTTCTATTAAAAATAAGCAAATGACTTGAGTTCAAGTTACTCTAATTCGAATATTTTTTTAAAAATTCTAAATCTTATATTTTGATTAATTGCAAAATTAAAATTAAAAAAAAAAAACTCTAACCATTTAACTATTCAACCAAATATTTTGATTAAAAAATTTGTATGGTATAAATTTTTATATAATAAATTAAATTATAGTTATAATTAAAAATAAATAATGCATAAGATAAATGTAATTAACTATTTAATATATATGATATAATAAATCGAAAGTTATAGTTGTAGGTAGTACATACATATATAATATATATCATGAGTTTCAAAATGAACTTAACAACTCAAACCGAACTTGTATGAGTCTTGTTCATGAGCTTAAACCAAATCAAGCCAAGTTTATATGAGTTTTGCTTATTTAATATTCGAATTTATATTAATGTTTAAGAGTATCTCTTTTATTAAATGAATCGAGTATATATGAGTTGGACTAGAATTATTCGCAAACTGCTCTGTTAATTTGCAGCCCTTTACATACATAATAAAATGGAGAAGCCACTGAAGTTTCCTATGAAATGGAAGTTAGAGTTAATGGGATACAATTCAAATTGTATAATTCCACTGTCTGAGTTGGAAAATAAGTTAGAAAATTTTGAGCTATTTTTTTTATAGGTAAAAATTTGAGTCATTGAATACCAATAAACCGAGGGTGAAATCTGAAGATTATAATTGTTTATGCCTTAACTTATAGTTATTAGGCAAAAGTCAACTTTGTATGGTATAATCCTTTAAAAAAATTAATGGATTAAAAGTATAAAGCAAGATTTAAAGGTATATTAAAATCTAAAAATAGTATCAATAATACTAATGTTCATTGCTTAGGTATTGTTTGGATGTTAAAAAGATATGATGAATTTGTGAATATCAGTAAAGATGGTTTGAGTTAAGATATTTTATGAGATTTTAGAAAAGAGATAACAAAATTAAATAAAAAAATTATAAAATTAAAATATTGTTAGAATATAATTTTTTTTGACATTTGAAAAAGTTAAATTATTTCTTTATTTTATTTGTAAATTTAAAAAAGTTGTAATAATTAGATAAAAAATTTAAAAATTTAAAAATTTAAAATTAAAAAATATTTGTATTTAAGTAGTGTTTACTATTTTATTTTATCTCGACATCTAAACAGGGCCTTAATAATCAATATTAATTAGGCAAGGATGTTTAAAATATTTTGAATCATTATCATAAATCCATATTTCAAATTAATTAATCATATTTTTTCATTTCAAATATATATATATATTGATATGAAATATTTTAAATATGTTTACATATTTATTATTTAAATAATAACTATTTAAAATACGCCACCCCCATGAAATGACAAAATCTATGGAGAAAACAAGTTTAAGTTAGCTACCCTGCCCAACAAGCAACCCGGGGCAAACCGTACGCCAGAGAGAGAGAGAGAGGCACGAGGTTAAGGTTTTGCTATAAAACGATCCCCAGCCTCTGCCATTTGCACAAGGTATAGAGAGAGAGAGAGGGAACGCGATCCATGGCGGGCGTATCACTCAAGTGCGGGGACTGTGGGGCCCTCCTGAGGTCCGTAGAGGAAGCCCAGGAGCACGCTGAGCTGACCTCCCACTCGAACTTCGCCGAGTCCACCGAGGCGATCCTCAACCTCGTCTGCACTACTTGTGGCAAACCCTGCCGATCCAAAACGGTATTTTTCAGCGTTTTTCCTTTGCGTCTAAAGCTGAATTGGATTTCTATTTTCTGGATTTTTCTTCTTTTGGGGGCTATGGATTTGCAATGCAGTCTGAACTTCGTGGGCATTCATTGGGATTAAAACTTAAGTTCGATTCCCGGTTAAACCTAACACGATCTTCTAAGGCTCTGTTTAGTTGCTCGGCAAAGACGGGGGGCAAACGAACGCAATCTAATTGTTGTGATAGTAAATTCTTCTGAATTTGGAATTTAAAGAGTGGGTGAAGTGTCACTTGCCCGATTCGCTTGCAATCAAACTGGGATATCGGCGATTCTGCTCGAAAATTTGGATATTTTTTTAATCTTCTGAGGTTGAGTTTGTGGCTAGTTTTGCTGGAGTGGGAAAACGTTTAAATTTGGAAAGTTTTGGCTTAAGTTGCCGTTTGGTTGCTGATAAATTCTTATCTCAGCATTCCAAAGTTCATTTTGAAAGTAAGATTTAAAGTTGGTGTGAACTAATTTTCCTCAGTTCTTCGTTACCAAACAGATCAGTGATTTTTTGATATTATGTTTTATTCTTTATGTGAAGGAGAGTGATTTGCATACGAAAAGAACTGGGCACACTGTTTTTGTTGACAAGACTTCGGAGGCAGCAAAACCAATAAGTTTGGAGGTTCCAAAGGCTACTGCAGAGTCCAATCAGGCTGGCAATGCGAGCACTAGCCAACCCGAAGGTGCTATTTCAGTTCAGTGTATTAAATATTTTGTTAACGACGCTGACTTTTAATGTGGAGATTAGTTTAATTTTAAACATTACTTCTAATGTACTAGGAAGCATATTACAGGCCTAGTGATTGCTTAGTTACTAATGCCTGATGGGCTTTTTGCATGTGCACTTATTACTGGATAGATTGTATGTTTCCTATTCTGATATTTTTGAAATGGTATTACAATTAGGGATCATAATATCCACAGCTAGAGTATAAATTGTTTAGATGGATCTGTGATTCTTAATGCTGTTTTTGTGTGCGGCATCTTCCTAATTTTAATTGGGACTTAGTTTCATTGTCTGCAACTGAGAACAAGATCAGCAGTTTCAATTTTCTTTGGAAAGATTTTGAAAACAAGTGGAAACCAAACATAGCCTTACAATGCAGCTTCTAAGTGTTGATGTACTTCTCAATTTAAAGGATTCGTGCTTCTTAGGGTTTGGCTTGAAACCGAGTAAAAAAGTGGCACAACTGTTAAAACCTATTATAAGTGCATTTTCTTTTTAATTTCGGATTTTTTTAGTGATAAGCCTGTTAATGCTTCTCATTGTTTGGGTTGGACTGAACAATCAGGACTCTAGATAAAAAAATAAATATTTTTCAATTAGTTTTTTTTCCTATGCAAGTCAAATCTGAGTAACTATTATTTTCTTTTATAGAAATCTGCAGGTTATAATAAGTTACAAATTGATGTTGTCTTCTTCGAGCCAGTTATTATTGGTGGTTACTAATAGCTTTTGATTTCGTGATTACCTGATTTATTTTATGTTATTCTTCTAGAAATGGTTGTGCCGGAAGTTGACAAAAAGCTACTCGAGGAACTTGAAGCAATGGGTTTTCCAACAGCACGAGCTACCCGTGCACTTCATTATTCTGGTGGGTGTTTTGTAAAACTCCTTGCAAATACCCACATTTATCTCCTTTAAATAATATTTTTAATAGCGTTTCGTTGATTACTGTTGAGGCTGCCATACACCAATATTGACTGGGGTCATGGGTGTCTGTGTAGACTGAAAATATTGTGGATTCTACAATTTATCATATCAGATCAGCTGGATTTTCTTCACGCTTGGGGAATTAAGTGTGGGAATTGAGTTTGTTTTAGTAGGTTGCACATTGTTGGAGGGCTTTTGAAGTGAAAGCTTTCTGTAAAAGGATAAAGTCTGATAATGTAGAATAGTTCATGACTTATGAATATTTTTCTAGGAATCACTTCATCTGTTCCATGAGCAGCCTAGTAAGTTTTTACTTCAAATCATTACTTGGTTATTTGCCATCAGCACGAGTATGTCAAATGATTGGAAATATCTTTGGGACTGCTGATTACATACCAGTTGGATTCTATAGATGTTAACTTACCTTAGACATTTTGTTTCGCTTATCCTAGAAATATAAGCTCTTTGTAAATGTCTAGGAGATGCCATGGCAAGATATTAAGGCCTCATTTGGGGAATGAGATGATATGAGAAATATGTGAATAGTAGTGAAATAGTTTGAGTTAAGATGTTTTATTGTGTTTTGGGAAAGGAGAGAGAAAAAACTAAATAAAAATATTAGAAAGTTAAAATATTGTTAGATTATAATTTTTTAATATTATTTTTGTTTTGGAATTTGAAAAGGTTGAATTGTTTTTTGTGTTTTGTTTGGAATTTTGGAAAAGTTGTAATGATTATATAATGATCATATGAAAAAGTTGAAAATTTGAAATAGAAAATTGTTTGTGTTTGAATGATGTTTGGGAAGGAAATAATGAGAAATTTTGAGATAGATGGTTTGTGTTCCCATACGAGGCCTAAGTGAATGTGACACATGCGGCTGAGCCATGATGTAACAGTACTTTTCCTTTCTAGGTAGTTTTCTCTTCTGCAGTTTTTAATCTTATGCCACTAGCTGGCATTTAGGTCGTTGTTGGGTTTATCTGCTTTTGAATTTGTTCTTTTTACATAATAATTATTTGCATTTCTCGGGTTGTTTGAATCTTTTGGTTTTCTCTTAAGGTAATGCTGGCATTGAGGCTGCTGTAAATTGGGTGGTAGAACATGAAGATGATTCAGACATAGATCAGATGCCCTTGGTATGCCTTCTTATTTCTATTTCGTTCTTTTTTAGTCAAATTATAACCTCTTTATGGAACACCACCCTCTATTGCTTTTAGAGGCTGAATCATTTCTGAAACTGTTGATGGCAAATAGAAAGATTACTTCATGATGATTTAACTCTCTTACTGGCTTACATGGGTTTAGGTACCTGTCAATACAAAATTTGAGGCTCCAAAACCTTCTCTTACGCCAGAAGAACTAAAAGTCAAACAACAAGAATTAAGGTAAAGGGTAGAGTATCTTATATTCCATAATATCTCGTGCCATGTTTCAAATATTCTTTTAATGTTGTCAGAAGAACTAAAAGCCAAACTTACTTATCAAAAAGAACTAAAAGCCAAACTGGTGCAAACAGGTTTACATACGTTTGTTTCCCATGTTTCTAATTATCATAACATCTTTGCTCATGTTTTTCTCTGGGAGCTATGTGCATGATCAAGAAATACTAAGGCTATTTTTCTTTTGATGGAAAAAATAGACCACATGGTTGCATATGTTCCGGTGTTTGGTATGGGCGGGAAATGCTAATCACTGGAAAATAGACCACATGGTCAATGGAAAATGAAGCTTTTAGAGGAATAAGCCATTTTCCAGACCCAACATGGAAATCTTACAATGAGAAGGAAATCTAAATAAATGCAGAGTCAAATATGGAAGAATATATAGAAATCATATATATTCTATACATAGATTTCCTTTCTTCACCTGCTTATAAAAAATATATATATAGAAAGAAGTTGATGGAAATAAATTGGGTTCTTAACACAATGATGGGCAGGAGAGGACAAAATTAAATCAATGGCAATTTTGTGTTAAATGATATTAATTTCATGTGACATAATTAGTGGTTGTGGGATATTGTGTTCATAGAGGGCAAGTTTTTTATAGATTAGTGGTGATGGTGTACAAATGCTTTTCAGACCGGCCAAATGTTGAAAAGATTTTCCAGAACATTTTTCAGATCTTCATCAAACAATGGAAGATGAATGGTTTCCCTTGACGGCAGATAGATATTTTTTGAAGAGTGTTCTAGTTTTTCTCATCTTGTGTTGAAAAAAAAAACTGCATTGTAATTATTCTTATGATCTTTAATCATACATGCATCCTATTTTTTCTTTTCCAATGAACTACTTATGAAAAACATGTTCTTATTTTTTATTTTGATAAAACTCAAGGGAGAAGGCTCGCAAGAAGAAAGAAGAAGAAGAAAAGAGAGTGGAAAAAGAGAAAGAAAAGGTATATTGAAATATTCTCTATCACTTCTCTCTTATCTTATGTTTAGTTGTACTTTAGAAGTGCAACTTTCACCTGTGTGTGTCTATGCATGCCGATAGTATTTCCACTGTCTAGTGTACATTGTTTTGTGCAGGTTACAATTGTCATCATCTTTCACCTGTGTGTGCATGGTTGCATGCATCGTTATAATGACTCTGCCTACCAACCATACCCTGCTTGACGTTTGCTGTGTATAGTATTTCCACTGTCTAGTATACGCCAGTTTATACATTTCCTTCGTCAAGTATGCATTGTTTTGTACAACTTACAATTGTCAACATCTTTCACCTGTGTGCATGTTTGTATGCATATCCATAATGATTCAGTCTGGTTAGGTTTTGATTATGTTGACAAAATACCCAAAAATACTCCCTGCAATACTGGAAAGGTGAATTTACATTAATAATTAAATATGTGAAAGAATCTACTGCTGTGTGTCATTTTGGTGATCTTACTCTGAAGGTAATTGCCACTGTATCTGCAAGCATAATGTTGATGGTTCAAGTTTTATTTTAAATTGGAAAATATACTCCACTCTTCCTCAAACTACTTGCAATATGACCTCTAAACAAGAAAGAAAATTGCAACTTATGATTTAAGCTTATATATTTTTTCTCCATAGAGGTACGTATTTTCGCCATTAGAGTACATCATGGAAAATAGATAAATGTTTGATGACAGTAATCTGGATGGTTATATGTTGAAACTCTTTTGGTGGGTTATTTATATTGTGATAATGTCTACAAGCCTGCCTTGTAGATTGACAATGCTACATCGTAGTAGTCTTAAATTGTGGCATCGGTGATTCCTCTGCAGTATTTTGGAAACAGTTTTATCTTGCTCATCATTATTTTTCAGGAGAGAATTCGAGTGGGCAAGGAACTATTGGAAGCAAAGAGAATTGAAGAAGAGAATGAACGAAAACGGTTTGTCTTATCTAGTATAATCTTTCTATGATATTATGGCAGTAAATGCTCTTCTTCCTCATTGGATTCATTTTCCACTAGAATAAAAAATCTGTTATGGTCCTATAGGATATTGGCCTTGCGAAAAGCAGAGAAAGAGGAAGAGAAAAGAGCTAGAGAAAAAATTCGACAGAAATTGGAAGAAGATAAGGTACTCATATTTCCAGTCACTTTGTTGGGTAGATAATTTCTTAACTTCATACTTTGGGCTATGTCTACATGATTTCCTTGTATCTCTTTCTGTTTCTAATCCTTAGCTGGGTGCTTTCTCTTGTATATGTCCCGTGTACTTGGGCTAGGCCTATTTATCATTCATCAATAAAGTTTGTTTACTTATAAAATAAAAATAAAAAATTAACTTCCTACACTGTTTTGGCAAGGGATTCTTATGTATTAGTTTTTCTTTTTCTGATGTATACGCCTAAGACCCCATTTAGATTACAAGATCCTCTCATCTCATCCCATTTCATTTCATAATTAATACACCTCCATGACACCCCTGAGGATGGATTAGTAGGATGGTTGAAGTTAGTCAAAGATAGTAAGATTGTTGTAATGTAATGGAGGAGATTTAAGGCATGTTTGGATACTTTGAGTATCTCAAAGTTTTGTAAATAGTAATGAAATGGTTTGAGTGAAGATGTTTTATTGAGTTTGGGACAGGAGAGAGAAAAAGTTGAATAAATTTTTTTTTTAAGTATTGTATTGGAGTTTATGAAAGCGAATAGATAAAGTGAAAAAATTGTTTGGATATAATTTTTTAATATAAATTTTATTTTGAAGTTTGTAAAAGTTGTATTGATTTTTGTGTTTTATTTTGAAGTTTGTAAAAGTTGCATTGATTTTTGTGTTTGAATAATGATTCGGTAATGATTAAATGAAAAAATTGAAAATTTGAAATTGAAATGTGTTTTTTGTTTGAGTAATGTTTGGGAATGAAATTATAAGAAGTTTTGAGAATTCTCATGTTTGTCAAAACATCCCCTTAATGTCATCTATTTTTCAAGTGATAAATGATGTTGGATGGAGGATATCCATGTCATTTATCATATGAATGCAAAATGAAGGGAGTATTGACTGTGAATCAGGCATCTCCAAGTAGGTAGTTGTGAACATTTGATTTCGAGCATTACAGGCTGTTGAAACAGTGGCTTCATAGAACTCAGACACTAGAGGTCATCCATATTCTATGATAATGGTGTTTTGAATCAAAATAGAAGTAAAGTCCCTTTGGTTAATGCGGTCAGTCAGTTTATGACTAAAATGAGTTTGTGGAATGTGCGAACTGTGAAGTTCAATTGGGTGCCCGCTAAATGGATTTTCATTGTCTTTGAAATCTACCATTTCAATGGTTCCCACTAGGTGGGTTTCTATTATTTTTGAATCCAACATTCGTCAAAATGTATTTTCTTTTACCATGGCAGAAGGTTAATGAGATTTCATTTGGTAAAAGCCCAGAATAATTTTACTCTTCAATAAATTGCTCACACTGATTGTTATCTGATTCCCATTGTCTATGTGTTTGCAGGCAGAAAGAAGGCGGAAGCTTGGATTACCACCAGAAGATCCTTCAGCTGTAAAACCTTCACCTGTTGTGGAGGAAAAAAAGGTAACAGCATTTTTTGAATGAAACTTGGCCTTTGCTCATTCGAATTTGTTCAAGATCTTGTACGGATTTTTAATATCTATTATGTCATATTCAACTTGCAGAGTTCGTTGCCAGTTAGACCTGCTACAAAAGCAGAGCAAATGAGAGAGAGCTTGCGATCTCTTAAGCAAAACCACAAGGTAAATTCGTATGTTGTTTCATAGCATTAGTATCACTTGTTCTATTTTACGAACCATGTACTAGTCTACAAGTGAACTACAAGCAAATTGAGTTCTTTCCTGAAGTGAGGATTATTTCAGTTGTGTTATGGAATTCAAGGTTTCTTCGAGTATGAATTTCAATTTTTGAGTTTTTGAAAATAAACCCAGTGTCATAATTGCTGCTCCTCATATCTTCCTTTTTAAGGTGGACATGTATTGCATTGAAAAGGAGACGAATTTTCATGAGCTAACTTAATCTTTGGGCAGAAACAAGATAAAAGAGACCCAACTATTCATGAGAATTAGTTTATAACCTTATTTGCATCTCTTCTTCTACAATCTCACCGGCCAGAATCAACCAGAGGCTTGGACTGATAATTAAGAAAGTAGAGTCCTGAAGGTAGAGATATACATGGGTTGATTTAAAAGCTAAGTAAAAAATATAAAGGCGTGAGAGGCTTTATAATATGCGTAAATATAAATGGGTTTTGTAAACTTTCTGTTATACAAGTGGCTTCTTTACCAAACTGACCCTATGCACTTCCACATGACAACTTGAGATTTTATTCCTGTTCATGAGATATTCTTTGGTAGAATATCTGATCATGCAATATCAATTAATACCTTTCTATTAATATTGCATTTCAGAAGAGATAGTCTACTTTCAATTTCAATGATTAGAGAATGGCACAGGTGCCGTGTCAGAATCTTGAACTCAACCTGGTCTACCTGGGCATTTACTTGTCTATTAGTATCCATGTAACATGTAATTCACTTGTTCTAATATTTTGTGCTGAAACAAAATTGTATTGTCAAGTGTCTCTATAATGATGCTTCCTTTTTAATGGTTAGGAACCTATCATTCTGTGTAATGTTGAAAATGAGTATCTTGGTTGCTTATTTTGAGAAGTAATAAGATAATGTGAGAGGTTGGTACTTAGATGATATAAACAATTGTGTGCTTATTATTTTTCACCATTAACTGAAGGAAACTGGTGTCTTTTTTCCATTTTTGCGAACTTATTCTGCTCCACAATTTTTTTAATAATTGTCACACCTTTTAGGTAGATTTCATTTTATACAGTGGTCTAACCTTTTTTTTCTTTGCTTTCTATGTGTGTAGGATGATGATGCCAAAGTCAAGAGAGCATTCCAGACTCTCCTAACTTTTGTAGGAAATGTTGCCAGGAATCCCGATGAGGAAAAATTCAGAAAAATTAGACTCAGTAACCAATCTTTTCAGGTAAGTAAGACTTCGCGGGACAGATCGTGTTAAAGCCTCTTATTTTAGGGTACATGGAGTTCAATCTGAGACCAGGTCTACCCCAATTTATGATTGAGTTTGCACGTTTGAGGTTGTTAGTAGGAAATTTCAAAATATTCAAGGTGCAAAAGTTCCAATACTCTCCAGAGTGGACATCGATATATTTTCTGCCCAAATTCCCCTAAATAACCTGGAAATGGTCAGAAGCTAAATGGTGATGCTCTCTCCCTTTGATCATTAAATCATTTTGAAACATTGAATGGTTGGACTGCCCCAATCACCTGGTTTTACACCTTACTATGGTATATGGACATGTTCTTTGAACCTTAAACTGGTTTACATGCCATACCCGACAAAACAAAACCTTCCCTCTTGTATATGGTTATCTGTTTTTGCCCCCATGTTATTGTTTCATAATGGATAATTGCATTTAACAGGAGAGAGTCGGTGCATTCAGTGGGGGCATTGAGTTTCTTGAGCTGTGCGGGTTTGAGAAAATTGAAGGTGGTGAGTTCTTGTTTCTACCCAGGGACAAGGTTGACATGGCCGTGCTAAATTCAGCTGGAGCCGAGCTGGATTCTGCAATTAAAAACCCCTTTTTCGGTGTTCTTTGAGTTAATATATATGTTTGTCAATTTGTGAAATTGTTATCAAATGGAATATATATTTGTGCTACTTATTATAGATTGAAGTGCTTGATTTTTTTTTTATTATGAGATAATATTGACATGTATGATTAAAATCTGGGAGCATCTGTACTTGATTATACATGCATTATGCCATGCAAAACACACTCCAATTTTGCATATATCAAACTATTGCATTGCGGTCAACACCAGGAGTCAGTGGACCGACTTCTTTTTATTTTTTAAAAATCTCCCATCTTATGATTAAGTGAGCGAATCAATACCACAGATTAGACTGGTGATTGAGGCTGAACGTGCATCCATTCGGAAAAGCTCTATCTCTCTCTCTCTAGCACTCTGACAGCAATCTTGGATCAACGACCTTTGCATATAATTTATAACCCCAGGCGAAGTGTCTTTGGGGCTTGAATTTGAATGTTTCTCTTCTCATTCAAGGCATAGTGTGTTTGTATGACTCCAACCCACGGCGTTTAACTTCTTTTATGACAGGGTAAGTGTTTGGAATCTGTACCGTTATCTCTCAAGGCATGATATCATACTCGTTGCGATCAATCTTCAAAGAAATGGGAATAACTGAGGTCCATCATGATCATCAAATGACAATACTTGGTAGGTTTAAGAAGTGAGATGAGATGAAAATTTTGTGAAATAGTAATAAGATAGTTTGTAAATAGTAGTGAGATTGTTGTTTTTATGGAGTTTTAGGAAAGGAGTGAGAAAAATTTGAAAAAAATATTATAAAATTAAAATATTGTAAGATATAGTTTTATAATATTGTTTTTATTTGGGTTGGGATTATTTTTTACTTTTTATTTAAAAGTTTGAAAAAATTGTAATGATTAGTTTAAAAATTTTGTATTTAAATTATGTTTGAAAATAAGATAGGATGAGATAAAATGAGATTAGATAAGTATTTTGTGTTTGATCTCATGCTCCAAACCTTCTCTTAATAGAACACAAAAGGGCCAAGTCCTCCGAAAAAAAAGCTATGTATCAAAATATCAACTTCATATCTCGGAAAAGTAAAGTGGTTAATGTGGTTAAAGGTATGGATAGGAATAAGGCTCCAGGTCCGAATGGGTTCTCTTTGGCGTTTTATCAAGCTAGCTAGGATATAGTTAGAGAAGATATTCTAAAGGTGTTTGCTGAGTTTCATTCATATATGAGGTTTGAGAAGAGTTTTAATTCAACTTTTATTGAACTTATTTTGAAAAAGGTAGGGGTTGTAGAGATGCGAGATTTTCGGCCTTTTAGTTTGGTGAATGGAGTGTGTAAAATCATTTATAAGGTGCTGACCAACCGTTTGAGTAGAGAGAGGTTAATTTTAAAATCACAAAACGCTTTTGTGACGGAAAGACAAATTTTAGACTTTGTTTTAATTGCTAATGAATGCTTGAATAGTAATATTAAAATGGAGAAAGTTGGCATTTTAATCAAATTGGACATAGAAAAGGCTTATGACCATGTGTGCTGGAATTTCTTTGATTATTTGTTGAGGAGATATGGATCTAGCGATAAATGGCGTTCGTGGATGAAGCATTGTGTGCTGACTTCAAAATTTTCTATTTTGGTGAATGGAGAACCGGTTGGCTTCTTTGGTAGCTCACGTGGTTAAGGCAAAGTGATCCCATCTCTCCCTTTCTTTTTGTTATGATTATAGATGCCTTGAGTAGAATGATTGAGAAGGCAGTGGATGATGATTTTCAGTCGAGTTTTGTGGGGGGTAATCAGGTTTGGAGTAGTTTTAAGGTCTCACATTTATTATTTGTTAATGATACTTTGATCCTTAGTGAGCCTAATTCTAACACTATATAAGTGTTTTGAGAGCACCTCTACTGTGTTTTGAAGCTGTATTGGGGTTAAGAGTTAATTTATCGAAATCTAAAATCGTTCTTGTGGGTCCTGTTAAGAATATTTCAGACTCGGCAAATATTTTGGGGTGCAGAATTTCTTCACTCCTTATGAGGTACCTAGGGCTTCCTTTGGAGGCTTCTTTTAAATCTGCTAATATTTGGGATGGTGTTATTGTAAAAATAGAAAGGATGCTATCTGGTTGGAAAATGATTAACTTGTCTAAGGGAGAAGATTAACTCTAATAAAAAGTACTTTGTTTAATCTTCCCACTTATTTCTTATCTTTTTATCCATTACCGACAAGGGTTGAAAAAAGAATTGAGAGTATTTCGGAATTTTTTATGGGGTGGTATAGGAGATGAAAAAAAAAAACTCCATTTAGTTAGTTGGAAGAAAGTTTTTCAACTGATTGATTGTGGAGGTTTGGGGATTAAAAATTTAAGATTGTTTAATAGAGCATTATTTGGGAATTGGCTTTAGAGATACCACTTGGAAAGTAATGCCTTTTGGAAAAATGTTACTGATGTAAAATATGATAGTTTGTGAGGAGGTTGGTGTTCTAAAGATACTAGTGGTGCATACAAAGTGAGTTTGTGGAAGTTCATTACAAAAGGATGGTGGGTGTTTTTCAAATCATATTAGATTGAAGGTGGAAGATGACAAGATGACACTTTTTTGGCATGACTTGTAGTGTGGGGATTCTTCACTAAAGCAGGATTTTCCCTCTCTTTTAAAAATTGCTAGGGATCAAAATGCAGATGTAGGAAAGTCTTTCTGTGGTATTGACAATAATATTTAGTGAAATGTCATCTTTATCAGGAATGTTAATGACTGGAAAGTGGATGATGTAAAGGCTTTTCTGGAAAGAATTTAAAGTTCAAAGTTGATGCCTAGTAGGGAGGACAGCATGCTGTGGATTCTTGCAGGAAATTCTAAGTTCTAAGTCTCCTCTTTTTATAGAATATTAACCTGTCACAAGAGTTGTGAATTCCCTAAAAAAAATACGAAAAGTGAAAGTTCCTTCCAAGGTTGCTTTTTTCTGTTAGGTGGTTTCCTTGGCAAAATGTTGACTACTGAAAATTTTAGGAGAAGTATGTTCATTGCTGATTGGTGTGTCATGTGTAAAAAGGATGGAGAGTCTGTAAATCACCTCTTTCTTCATTATGAAGTGGCCAGGTTTTTGTGCAATGAGGTTGGTGAATTTATTGGTAAAGTGGAAGGGTTTGAATGGTAGTAAGAATGCTACTCATGTTTGGAAGATGATTCATTTGTGTCTTATGTGGTGTCTAAGGCTTGAAAGGAACGAGAGATGCTTCGAAGATAGAATGATCTTTGGGAGAACTTAGGAATTTCTTCTTTAGTACTTTGAATTTGTGAGCTAAAGTTTTCATAATGAAAGATATTTTCCAGATTTTGTTTTAGTTTTCCTTTTGTTCTTGGAAAGTAGTAGGTATTTCCTTTGCATATGGGCTTATGCCTATTTCTTTGAAATAAAATCTTTTATTACTTATAAAAAAATTATTTTTTTTATTGGCACCGGGTGTCTAGAAATAATGTCCCAACTAATCTCGAGAGTGTACAGGCTATCGGCAATGAGTTTTTTACAAATGCACCTCAAGTAATTTAAGGGAAAAATCCCTCAATCTAATAACCCCTAGAGATTGTTTGTACTCAAAGGGATTTGATCCTTAAACTTCGGGAAGCATACCCCCAAGCCCAAGACTTTTACCACTTGAGCCAATCCCTAGGGGTTAAAAAAGAAAAAATAAAGAAAAATAGTTCCTGGCACTTGTAATTGGATTATAATTCATGCTTTATTTCAACCAAGTAAAATCATAAACTCAGTTTTGAACAAGTTGCAGGAAATTAAATGATATCTATTGAACCCTACAGAGTAGATGCTGACACAAACCATCACAAAGCATTTCCTTTCCTAAGCATTCTCAATTATAAAACATACATATGAATGTCCCATATAAATTATATACATAGGCACGTTATTGCGGATCTAGAATTCATATAAACCTGTGCTTCTGGTAGTTGTCAGTAGAATGGTTGGCACCGTCCCTCCACGCAACACTGTTAGATAGAATAAAGCATTTGAATTGCTGCACAATAGGAGAAACCAGACTGAAATGGTTGATTTTCTCGAGCCGGAGGTTGGCATGAAAATCCTCTCGTACACATTGCACATGCATCCATCTGTTCTATTGCCAAGCTCACTTACCAGTCAAAGTTGGTCGTTCCTGGCTTAAGTTTGGACATGATAGCCCCAAATGGGAGGTTCCCAAATAATTCTCTCTCTCTCTCTCTCTCTCTGGGGATTAACTTTTTTCCCGTGCTGATGTTGGGGATCAGAACGGGCATCTACATGTACAGTACAAAAATATTGGTTCTCTCACTTTACCGGTCGCATACCAATGGTTTTCACACGAAACTTATACTGCGGGCAAGACTCTTCTTCATCATCATCTTCTTCGCTAGAATTGTCTTCAACTCTGTCCCACCTTGCATAGTCTAGAGTTGAGTGTCCCTTTGGTTTTGGAATTGTTTGCCATCCTTTAGAATCTTGTTCAAACAATTCCTCGTTGCTCTGCACTTTAGGGGCAATCTCTACAGCAGTAAAAGAGTTCTTTGCAGGCTTGGATTTCTCTCTTTCCTGTTCATATGATTCCTTGGGCCTCTGCATCTCTGGCACATTAACGTCGGCATTTATAAGAGTCCCATCAAACTCTTTCTGATCTATTCCTGCTGTAACTACCGCATTTTCTTCTTCCTTGTATTGTTCGCTTTCTGCATTTCCACTTGGTTCTGATTCATCTTTATACTCTTCCTCATCTTCTAGCTCTGCTTCAGATTCAGCTATTGGAGCAAGTGACTTTCCTTGAGCGGTAAAATAAAAATAAAAAAATTCTTACTAATAGCTGAGAGGTAAGAAACTTCCCATTACAATCTAGACTGCAGATCAATAATAACCACACTAGTTAAGCAGGCTACACTGTTACAAATGACCAGAAGAAAACTTATAGAAACCTAGAAGGCAGGAATTAGGAAAAACAAGTCTATATTGAACTTGTCATATTTTGCATTATTATACAACATGATCAGTTGTAGTTAAAAAGGATATGCTGATTAGGGAGGCAACATATAATGTGATCATAAATCATAAAATAGAATAACAGAAGAATACTTGTGGTTGAGCCTGAGAAGTTGACAAGGATCCATAAAGCCAACCCCAATTCAATTAGGATAAATTGTTGAGCTGAGTTTATATTTTACTTCCAAAATAACGTTTTTTCATCTGATGAGTTAATATCTATCACAACACGGGTTGGCCACTAAACTAATGTTAAAAATCATTTACAGGCCCTTAGTTTAAAAAAGATGCGGCATAAGTGATAGCAGTCTTATGTAGCTGCCATTGTGCAGCAAAGTAGACAACCATTTGACATGTTGACCCAAGGAGATAAGCATCCTAGATCAAAAGAGATGAATAGAAATATAACAACATACATTTAAATTTTTACCAGTACAATAATGGAAGCATCTTAGCATAAGAACAGCAGGTGAAAGGTGATCAAATTTATATGGGCAAAAGTCAAGTAACCATGTGCAATTAAACAAAATAACAGAAAAGAAAATGAGTATCATCCTAATACAAGAACAGTAAATGATGAAATCTTGATAAAAATCCACCAAACTAGTAGGTCGTGCATGGGCCTAATTTTAATCCTTTCTTTCATGATTAAATCATAATTGCCCCTTTAACAAACAACGAATCATACAAAACTGATGGAAATCTTAATTAAAATAAAAGATGAAAGTCTACCAATTGTCCCCTCAAACGAGCTTGAAGGTTTTGATAAACTTCTGATGATGGATTCAAATCCAAGAGTCTGTTGACATCAAAGAGTGCCGAGTGATACTCCTTAAGGGTGACAAGTGTTTGGGCCCGCAGCATTAGTGCTCCACTGTGATTGTGATCAAGTTCAAGAACTGAGGTGCATTCTTCTGCAGCCTAGATGGTATAACAACAATTAAAAACCACCAAAAACAGTTTGCTATATGATTTGTGTTACATGACTATTAACAGAGAGTTTTGAAGACATAATAACAGAAGGAGAAATCTAACCCCATTTATCATCAAGCTCAAGCACTAGCCTGCATTGTTAACAGGGTTTTCATTGATCACCCATTCAGAACTAAATATAAGATCCATGTCAGCAGACAAAGGACTAGCTTATCTATGGAAAATCCTGGAATCTGAAGCAAAGATGGCTTTTCTTCCTCTTACAATTTGTTAAGCGATTATAAGGAGGAAGTTTGACTTCTTGTGCTTGGTCATAGCTACTTTACAACTATCCATACAGAACAACGGCACTATTAAAAGATCATAAAAAGCAACACTATGTGAGACACATTCCTTCTCTGGTAAGTGTGAAATATAGGGAGTCTTCTAATGGGAAAACGGACATATGCCTTATTTAGCGATACGTGTAAGACTCCTTTCAATTAAAAGTGTGCTTTTCACAGAGAAGATGAATGAAATTGAACCATGCTTTCCTTTTTGTCACTCACAGATGCCTCTTAAAACATGTAACTTATAAAATAAATAATATATAAACAACAAAAGATGACTATTTGGAAGTGTAAATCGAGAAAGACCTTGTCAAATGAAATCATTGTGGCTGCAAAAGAGAGACTCGTGCAGCTTCCCACGAATAAGAAGACCCATGAAAATATTGTCCAAAATTTTAAAAAAGAAGTCATGAGTGCATAGTAGGATGCCTCTCTATGCACCTCTATTTGCTTATAAAGTTCTTAGGAAAACAGAATGGGTAAGGGAAATGATGTCGGGCAAGGCTAGAAAGTTATCAAGTCTTCGGCTCATTTTGTCAAAGAATAAAAAGGCACGGCTGGAAAGTTCAAAGAAATCAGATGTTAGTGCTGTGCATTCAGCTTAGCTTCCCCTGGAGAATTTGCTATTGAGTGAAATTGTTTTCCTCTCATGACTCATTTTGATGAGATAAAAAGCAAAATTATTTATTTTAGTGGTGAAAGGGGTTTGCGAGGGCTGTCAATGACAAAACCAGTTTGCCTCGTTCAAAAGGAGCATGTCCTGAACCAATCCAGTATAACAGTTTCGCTATATTGCTAATTAGCCAAGATCTGTTTCAACCATTTGTAAAGACTGCCTTAATTGAGGAAGCTAGTTTGGACCTTCCACCCAAATTACAGTAATGTCTTCACCTGGTCAATGTGTTCATATTCTACCCATCAGGCCATCACCATCAACAATGTCTAGTCTAGCCATCTTATTCTGTCATCCATCCCTGCAGTTTCCCTCTCATGACTCATTTTGAGGAGATAAGAAACAAAATTATTTATGTTAGTGGTGAAAGGGGTTTGCGAGGGCTGTCAATGACAAAACCAGTTTGCCTCGTTCAAAAGGAGTATGTCCTGAACCAAACCAGTATAACAGTTTCGCTATATTGCTAATTAGCCAAGATCTGTTTCAACCATTTGTAAAGACTGCCTTAATTGAGGAAGCTAGTTTGGACCTTCCACCCAAATTACAGTAATGTCTTCACCTGGTCAATGTGTTCATATTCTACCCATCAGGCCATCACCATCAACAATGTATAGTCTAGCCATCTTATTCTGTCATCCATCCCTGGCAGTCTAGACTTAGTGATGTAGAACATTGTTTGTAGTAGTTATATCTGAGTTCGTGAACAAACTATCTAAAAGACTACCCTTTTTGGAAGTTTTGCTCTTCATGTAAATATTTTCTCCATTTTCATGCATGCACATAACCTTCATGCATTTGTTTCCAAAGTTTGTAACTTTTACCATATACAGTTAGCCCTTTTGCAATCTCACGGAATATCTTTATTAATTAATAGTAGATGCAAAAAATAACATGCACCATTGTTTATCTAAGAAATCTTTGTGTGCTTCCTAGTCATGGATATCCCACATGCATAATCTTTTTTTTTTTTTTTTAATGTCTATATATAAGTAAAAGATTTTATTCATTGAAATAGACATAGTCCAAATAACAGGAAGTATACAAGAGGAAACACCTATTTAAGAGGACCACATGCACAGTCAAATTGGTAGGCCAAAAAACAAATGACATACGTGGAAAATTAAAATGCAAAATCTTATTCCTTTATCGATTTAATTGTGTGATTTCACCTATATGTGGTTCATGATACCGACGGAAATAAATGGCAAATAGAAAGCATGCAGGCAGGGGTGGTGACAGCTTGGGATTGTAGGATACCCACAGAAAAATACAAGCATTCAAGTTATAAAATATTCTTACGCTTGTTTGGTTGACAATTATTATTATTTTTTTTATAAGTAAAGTTGCCAATTAAAATTTTGAATGGTATGCTTTCTAGCTTGTATTTATGTGTATTCTCTTGTATACTTCCTGTGTAGGACTATGCCTATTTACTTGTTTCAATAAAACTTCCTTATTACTTAGAAAAAAAAAGGTTTGACATTTTATGAAGACTTTAGGCAACAAATTTAATCGTCTCCAGTAGAGCCAATTTCAAAGACAGGTATTCCCTCCACGACAGATTGGCATAGGATCCTTTGTTGCAATTCAATTTTTTTAATCGCAACTTTTTTGAATTCCTTCGTAGATATACATACTTTTGCCTACTGAAGCAATTTAAACTTCAACTACAGACAAACGGCCCCTTTTTTTCAGTCAAAAGCCTAGGTGATTCGAACTTAAATCTTAATTCATCCAATTTTTTTTTTTCACTGCGCAACTCATTGAATCCGAAGCAAATCCATATATATTTTCAATAACTCTATACGTGCATACAAGATTCAAAATCTTTGGTACAATCACGCGATTCATTCCAGGAAAAAACCTCGGAATAAAGAAACTTCATATCCAATAAAACGAATGGAAAAAAGAAAGAAGAACCTTGTTGAAATCGTGGAGTTTGAGAAAACAAGCGGCCCGGTTGCTATGAAGAGCGATCATTTGGGGCTTGGTTTTGGCCAGGGCCAGGGCCTCGGTGTAAAAACCTAACGCCTCCGAGTACCGTCCCTCCCGGTACATCTGGTGTGCCCGCTCGATCTTGTTCACCGCTGCCGATGCCATGACAAACCGATCCGATAGACGCACGAGAACCGATGTCAATATATTAAAATAAGGGATCCGTCAATAATTCCATTTTTTAGAGCTTCTGGAATCTGAGCTTCTGCCTGTGTTAACAGAATGAAACGTAGAGACTAGGCAAAGGGGAGGGCAGAAGAAGAAGAAGAAGAAGACAAGTATCGAGGAGGCAGTAGGTGGCGCAGAGGTGGCAACGTGTGGTTTGAGCCCGCCAACTAACTTGAAATTACAATAAGTGTACGGCATCCTAACTTCTGCACGCTTTTCTCCCTAATTAAATTTCCCGCAATATTTATTACGTCGGCGTTATAAATTGATTGTTAAGTTGAAATGAAAAAAAAAAAGAAAAAAGAAATTAAATAAAATATTATTTTTTTAATTTTAAAATTTTAAATTATTTATTATATTTTTTTGTAAAAGTTTAAAATAATTATAATGATTAAATGAGATTGGATGATAAAATATAATTTGTGTAATCAAATAAGATCTCATTTGATTATACAATTTAAATGAGATGAAATAAGATGTTTTGTTGAAAGTTAAATAAAATATTGTTATTATTTAATTTTTTTAAATTTAAAAAATTTGAATTATTAAATTATTTATTATATTTTATATAAAAATTTAAAAAAATTATAATAATTATATAAGATGAAATAATTGGTATTTAATAATAATCAGACTTAAAGCTCGAGTGTTAAAATAGAAAAACTCTAACAAATATACTAAAGACTGCCCGGTGTATTTTAATTTTTTAACGATAAAGTTAACTAAAGTCTTAAATTATGAGTTTTTCAAATTTAAAAAATTAATTTTGTAAAAATAAAAAATTTATGCCTCAAATTATTAAAAAAAAAATGAAAACTGTACTGATTTTGCAAATACTCTAAAATATATAGTACATTTTTGTAATTTTCAGTTTTCAATCAATTTTGTCTTAAGTGAAACTAATTAATGAGATCAATTGTCCGAGTACTATAATTCGATGGGCTCGGATAATTATTTGAACTCAAGAAGACTTCAAATTTAAACCTAGAAGGAGCATGCTATAAGATAGCTTTAAGAGCATTTACATTGGTCTATGCATATGTATATGCAAAGTCATATTTGCATAATATGAGCCTAAATTCATCTATATTGGATTATGCATCTTCAAATATTTACATAGCTATAAACAGTACCTTTACATGTTTAAAGATCTACTATTCACTCTCCAAAACATATTTTATTCATTCTTTTTTCTCTCCTCTCACTCTCTTTCTACATATTTTACCTTTAAATATTTTACTACATATTTTACTCATTCACTCCCCAAAAAATATTTTACTTAAATATTTTACATATTTGAATATCAAACCCTATTAAAAAAAAAGCAAAAAAATAAAATAAAATGATAATATTTTATTATTATTTTGTCTCAAATTTGCATAAGCCAATGTGAAAATTTTGCTTGTATGACAAATTGGATCTCTAAAAGATGTGATTTTGCATATGCATATGTCTAAACCAATGTGAATGCTCTTAGTGAGAGCCTGTTTGGGGTTATAATAGGAATTTTAAAAGTATTTAAATAACTTTAAAAGCTCTTTAATAAAAAAAATTAGATCATTTGAGTGTTACATATGAAAATACTTTTAATTTCAAATAAGTTAAAAAGTACATTTGAGAAAAAACATGATTTTGATACTTTTCTCAAACGTGTTTTTTTGGATAATACATAACATAATTCGAATTTTAAAAATATTGTCAATGAATGAAAATACTCATACAATTTTAAGATAATTATAATTTTCAAACTTTCAAAAATATTATCATAATTTTTAAAAATTCAAATAACTTTCATTTCTATCTCAAAAAACATTTTTTTAATTTGTTTAAAAACAAACGTAACATGTTTCAAAATATTTTAAACATATGGTTACTTAACAGTAAGTAACTTTTTAGTAGTATAACTTTATTAACTTATTACTTAAGTTATAAACTATAAATCCTAAAGTTATAAATTATATTTCTCACCGTAATCCCAAACATGCACTAAGTTAAAGCCAAGGAGTTAGAAAACACTTTTTATTATAAAGTAGATTGACTTATATCAAAGTAATTTTAACTGGCTTCTAACTTTCTCTACATTCCACCATTTTGTATTTTCGATCAATTAAACATTCTACTTTCTCCTCCTTTAACTGGCTGCTGATCTCATTGATGTGTGTTAAAATAGTTTTGTTTTATGGTATTTAGTAATTTACCTAGATATTTATAGTCTTCTCATGCCCTACCCTCCATCTGCATCTTTTTAACATACCCTTCTTTGCCTTCCATATGTCTCTCCATATATAAGATAGTGTTGCACCTAGCTTTGCATCATAGAAACTTGAGTCAAGAAAATACATTACTTTGAACAATTTATGCCAAAGTTTTAAAATTTGTTCCATTCACCATTCCAGTTGAGATACTAGAATAGAATATTTTGATACCGATATATTTCGATGTACCTTTTCGAAATAGAGATTAAATGAATAAATTATATATATAGAAATTATATTTTAAAATAAGATCAATACAAATATTAAAAATATACATATTAAGAAACTTAATAATATTTTTTAATACAAATCTTAAAAATACACATATATGTAAAACACATATTTATTGATATATTTATTTTATTTTTAAAATCATAGTAAACTCACTGAGTTGACTTGCATCTAGAATTTCTATAAACCATTAAATTTTTAACTTTTGTCCTGTTTGGTGTTGATCGTGTTGCAAAATTTTAAAACCACACACACGCGCACCTCTTCTACAATAATAAGCAGTTATCCAGTTGCGACAGTCATGAATAGTAAATTTATTGTACTTCTTTGTCCATGTGTTTATTTTTTAGATTTTATTTGTGTTTTTGAGAGTGGTGGGTTGTGTCAGTTTATTTTTTAGATTTTATTTGTGTTTTTTGATTCTGAGTGGTGGGTTGTGACAGTGCAGAAGTCAATATTTTATTTGTATTTTCCGATTCTATGTGAGTGGTGGGTTGTGTCAGTGGTTTATTTTTTGTGATTTCCACCGATTATATCAGTACAAAAGTCTGGCTGTTGTGTCCCTCTGTCAGTTGTTCAAGGTCAGTGCATGCGTATAGATAATGCCAGTTCATCAGACATGCATATAGGTGATTGTGGCAGTTTACATCTTTAACATTTTTAAATATTTAATAAAGAACTATAAAAAGAAATAAAAAATATTAAAAAATTATCCTTAATTAGGGTGAAAAAAACTATGCTCACTACAGGAGAAGAAGGAAAAAAGCATGTCATTTGAAAAATCATAAAGATTTAAAAATCAAAATCTAAAAAGTAAATAAATAATCACAAAAATCATTAAAAAAATATTCTTAATCAGTGAACAAAAAAATAATCAAAATCTTAAAAACAAATAAAAAATCCCTCATTCTACCCATTCATGGTCCTGTTATTGTGTCAGTATATCAATCTGCCAGCACTTTAATTATTTGATAATCCAAATTACAATTTCGTATAAAGTAAAATAAAATACACGTTAGAAAGTTTTTAAGAATAATACATGTCAGTGGGTAAAAAAAACTATACTCATTACTACAGAAAAAAATTTAAAAATGAAAAGGAAATAAAGGAAATCATACATGTTAATAAAAAATCGTACTCATTAATGAACAAAATACATAAATATCCATGTATGATTTCACCAATTTGTTTCCATATCTGGTTTGGAAGTCTTTTATTTTCCCATATCTAGTTTGATTGGTTTTGCAGTGGTTTGATGGGTGATAGGATACCTTGGGAGGATAGTTCAGGAGGACATTGCACCTTAAAAGGGTCTTTGAAAGTTATTTTTATTTACCTGTTTCTTTTGTTTGGTGATTTATTTTAGAGTTGCACATTTCTTTATTGAATTATTTTTCTTACCATACTAGCTTTTCTTTATTTTTTTTTTCATTGTTTACTACAGTGCTTATTGTTTTCTGTTGATTTTTATTGGTGATTTCTTTTTAGCTCTTCTTAGTTGGAGACTTTCAGAGTTCTACATTTTTTGTTTTTATCTTTGTAAGTGTATTTTGTGGTTTATTTTGTTATCTTTCATTTGCTGTTGTTCAAATTTATGTTATTTTCTGGTTTGGTTCATGTTGTATATAAGAATGTGCAAAATATGGAAAGACTTAAAAAGATAATTTTTTGTGTTGTATTTGTTTTCTTAATTCTTTCCATTTTTTTGGTGTAATTTATTTTGTTATCTTCCTCTTTTCGATTCCTTTCATTTGCTGTTGTTCAGATTTATACTGTTTTCTGGCTTGGATGGTGTTGTATTTAAGGATACTACTATGTTCAAACAAACTATACAATATAAGAATGTACATTATATATTCAAAGATCTAAAAATAAAAATTTGTTTCAATAATAATGTATTCTTTTTTTGTTAGCTATCTTGATAATGAATAAGTGAGTTTATACTGTTTTTTGGCTTGGTTGATGTTATATTTAATGATACTATTGTGTTCAAACAGAGTATGCAATATAAGAATGTACATTGTATATTCAAAGATTTAAAAATAAAAATGTGTTCCAATAATCATGTATTATTATTATTATTATTATTATTTGTCAGTTATTTTGACAGTGAATAGGTGAGTTGCTACTTCTTTTCTTAAAAGAAATGAAAAGTAGTGTAGTGTTGTGTTGATATATCTAATGCTACAAGCAAAAAGAGAATTAAAAGTATATTTTAGGATAAGAATAATATATATGAACTGTATTTCTCATTACTTTTATACTCTTGTTTAATACTCTTATAAATAAGGAAGTTTACATTATCAAATATTAATGACTATTATAATTTTCCTATTTATGATTAAGAGAAACCCTATACATAAAGAGTAGAAAACATCTATTCTAATGTGAAAATGAAAAAATGTCATGTGAAAATTAAAAAACTTATAAAAAAACTACAAAAAAATTGGAACAACAATTAAATTTGAAAAAAACTTATCAGAAAACATAAAAACTATTCTGCCAAGCTTATTTTTAGGCAATCATTAACTATGTTGTTATATAACAGCAGTTAAATTTGAGATGGAGAGAGTAACACGTGTCTACTTAAATGATACAAATGGAATGCAAATGACCATACCGAATATTTCTCTGTCTACTTTTAAGAACTATGCTTTATAAGAAAGTTTTTCTATAGGTGCAAAACATCTTTCATTGATAATTTTATACCTTCATGGTTTCGATACATTGAAAACATAAAGAATACCATAATATATTTTCAACGACATAAACTAATCACAATCAAACCATATGAACTAATCACAGTTAAACCAGATCTCACAAAGAAAAGTAGTGTGATGTTGTGTCAGTGATATATCTAAGTCTACGAGCAAAAAGAGAATTAGAAGTACATCCTATAGTGAGAATAATATATATGAATTGTATTTCTCATTACTCTTATACTCTTATAAATAAGGAAATTTACATTATCAAATATCAATGACTATTATAATTTTCCTATTTATAATTAAGAGAAATGCTATACATAAAGAGTAGAAAAAATCTATTCTAATGTGAAAATGAAAAAATGTCGTGGAAATTAAAAAAAAAAAAACTAGAAAACAATGGAGCAACAATTAAATTTGAAAAAAAAAACTTATCAAAATATATAAAAAAACTATCATGCCATGCTTATTTTCAGGCAATCATTAACTGAATTGTTATATAACAACAGTTAAATTTGAGATGGAGTGAGTAGCATGTATATGCTAAAATGAAACAAATGGAATGCAAATGACAATACCGAATATCTTTGTCTACTCTTAAGAACTATGCTTTATAAGAAAATTTCCCTATAGGTGCAGAACATCTTTCATTGATAATTTTGTACCATTATGATTTCGATATACTGGAAACATAAAGAAGATCATAATATATTTTCAACCACATGAACTAATCACAGTCAAACCAGATGAGCTAATCACAGTCAAAATCAGATGAAGTAATCACAATCAAACCAAATCACACAACATGATCAATTTATAGGAGGAGTCACCCATAAACCCACAACTCTAGAAATTAAATAAATATTTATATAATTCCAAGAACCAAACAATAATAAGAAGAAGCAAAACAAATTTGAGACTCGAGCTTGTGTTTTTCGACCCTTCGATACATATCTATGACTGATTTCGAAATTTTTCATTTTTTGGATGAGAAACCCTAGCCCTACAAAAAACAAACTAACAAGTTTCAAAATAAAAAAGACCAAATGAAGTAATCACAGTCAAATCGGATCGACAGAGTTAGAATAAAACTTTTCGAATCTAGACTAAAACATCTAGATTTGTTAAAGTTTGTAAAAAACAAAAAGAAAATTTTACGAACCCAAAAACCAACAAGATACGAACCCAATACATATAAACTTGTACTTACATGTTATCTACTAAAAAGTTTCAACAAGAGCTTTATATAGCTTTGTAATCAATTGAAATAATTATGAGATTTCGGAGATAGATCTTCAACCAAGAAGCTTCATGTCTATTTCTTATGACACGTTACTTCAAAAAGACAAAGAAAAGAAAACATTGGACATTTAGAATTATATTTGTGATAGGCTGATGACATGTTAATAGCCTTGACAACCAAAATTATATTTGTGAGTTTGAACTAGAAAACTGAAGAAAATAACATTAAAAAATACTCAAAATAGGGACAATCTGAGCAAGAAATTTCAGAATAGGGACAGTAAATACTTCAACAATTAGAATTCATGAAAACAAGAAACTCCAACAAGAGCAACTTAAAAAAGAAAAGAAACGCATTAAGCAATTTCATTAGATAGTATCCCCTCATACTATATAAATATATTTATTGTAATAAAAACCAAATTATATTCTCTGTCAAAAATATCTTCCTACCATATGTAAAGGGAAAAACTACATAATAATCCAAACAAATTTGTTATAAGAAAATGGGTTCAACATCATCTAAAACTTATGCCCACGATCAAATCTCACAAACCCAAATCCAGATCTTATTAGGAGACTCTGTGGTTATGGATATTTTCACTCTTCTCCCTTCTAGGTCTCACCAATCCAAATCTAACCCACAAAAATATTACACAAAGATTACTCCATTCAAATATTCACATCAAGATATATCCAAAATCAACAGAGAGAACAAGAACACAGTCACAGAAAGCAAGCCATGACTAGAAAAGATAGTAGATCTAGCAAAATAATAGCATATAATTTACCCAAAGAAATAAATAAAACCCCACGTTTAAAAACAAACCCTAATCCCTTCCCACATGCTCACAGAACTAAAACACTATAAAAAACACAGACTTGGAAGTATAAAGCATGGGTTTTGAGGATATTTCCTAAAGAAGGAAATACGAACCTTCGGTTTGTTAAGAAGAACTAACATAGAGACAATATTTGACAACCCAAATCGAAATAAGAGCACCAACAGAGAGAGAGAGAGTATGTGAAATGGAGAAAAACTAACCTTTGGTTGTAGAAGTTGACGACAGAGCGAAAAAAGTAGAAG
Organism: Carya illinoinensis; assembly: GCF_018687715.1. Taxonomy (NCBI): domain Eukaryota; kingdom Viridiplantae; phylum Streptophyta; class Magnoliopsida; order Fagales; family Juglandaceae; genus Carya; species Carya illinoinensis. The sequence continues at coordinate 34,864,385 of NC_056752.1, read as the reverse complement.
ACAACGGCCACGAGGAATAGATCTTTGATCGGCAAAGGAAGAGTGACAGGAGCTAGGGCTTCAGCACGAGAGAGAGAGAGAGAGAGAGAGAGAGAGAGAGAGAGAGAGAGAGAGAGAGAGAGAGAGAGAGAGAGAGAGAGAGAGAGAGAGAGAGAGAGAGAGAGAGAGGCAACGCGAAGACGGCATGCGAGTTCACTGTAGTAGGAAGAAGAAAGGGAAGATAAGTTAGGGCGCTTACAACGTGGGTGATAAGAAGTGGAGGGGAAGGAGTCCTTAGGGTTTTCATGAAGTCCAAAACGGCACAATTTTGAAGAGTAAGGATTGAGTTCCACAAGGCATACGGGTTGGGCCCTAACTCACACACACAACAACCCAAGCAAGCAAATCTCACCCAAAATACAACACACCAACCAACCAACATAAATGGCCTAATCTGAAAAAAATAAATTGAGCATGTTGTGTTTTGATTTACAGGTAAAAAAACACCTTAACACAAAATACACAACAACTTTTACAATAATAAAATAAAATAATGAAAGCCATAATAATAATAAAAAATTAAATTGAAATTAAAGAGCCAGTAATAATATAAAATGTTATAGAAAATTAAAGTTTATATAATTATATTATTGTGACAAAATAGAAGAAGTGTAAAAAAGTTTCTTGTGTCCCCATTGGGTTTGGGATTATGAGAAAGTTTTAAATAAAATACTGGAAACAAGTTTTAAGAGTAGTTTAAATTTTTTTGTATCATTCCAAAATATTTAAAAAAAATATATTTGAACAATCTTTTTATACTTATTCTAAAAAAGTATAAAAAAATTCAGACCATGCTTATAATGTTTTTTCATTATTTTTATTTTTATTTTTTTATCTTTGTCATTAATCCCTTACTCTTTGAGTACATAATAAATGCTTTAGCCTTTCAACTTTCCTTATTTCACTGCACTAGTATTATTATGGTTTTTTGCAAAGAATGGTTTAATAAATATTTTAAACCATAAAACTTATTCTTTAAATAATAAAATAAAGAAAAAACATATGATATTTACAACCAGCAAATGATGAATGCAAAATATTTTCTAAGCATCTAATGGCATGTTTTGATCAAATTTGTCAATTGAATTATACAATCTATAGTTTTTTATAAATTTTTCATCATGAAAGACCATGGTTTTTTTGAATTTGTAAATATATATATATAAATTTTTACCAGACAAGAATGTTAGACATTGTATGACAACTGACAAGTAAAAAGTGAAATGTTTTGGCAAAGATTTGGAGTCTTGTGCATGGAAATGGGAGATTAGAAAATGGGAGATAAAAATACAAAAGAGCCATTGTTTCAATGTTTATGTTAATTTCGGACCGGAATGGTAATTCTAGCCAGAATACTGAAATTGGCCAAAATGATCGGAATTTGACCCGAAGAATAGGTACCTACCCTGTGCCGGTTACTATTCTGGCATGAAAAATTCTGGCTAGAATGGAAAGGTTTTTAAAACTTTGCTTTATGCACATAATAGATTTCTCATTCATAATTCTCCATCCTTGTTTAGCTAGTAGAGCCATATTTAAAGTCTTAAAATCCTTGAAACCCATTCCTCCAACTTACCTATCTAATTTTATTCTCATTCTGTTTTTTACCCCACAAAAACTTGGACACCATATTTTCTAGTCCAGAGCAGAAAGTTCTCGGCAACTTGAAACAACTCATTGTATATGTTGGAATAGACATGACCACTGCTTAAATGAGTATTTCCCTTCCCCTTATGAGAGTAATATTTCCTTCCAGGCTTGTAATTCTCTTCCAAAATGTGTGCTTCAATTCTGTGAAAAACTTTGGTTTTTTCTTGACTTATGATAGGATGTAGTCCCAAATATTTATCTTTCTGTTGAAATTGTTGGACACCCCAAGAGGCCATAATCTCCTCTTGCTATGATGGACTGACATTCTTGCTAAAAAAATAGAAGTTTTATCTCTATTAATCTTCTTACCAGAAGCTATCTCATAATCCTCAAATAGCGGCTAATTGTTTTAGTTTTCTTGCATATTAGATCGACAAAAGATGATACTATCATCTGCAAACTCTAGGAGATTGATTTTTGGAGCCCCCTACAAATTTGAATCTCTTGTATAACTTTGTCTTGTGCTGCTTGCTGTAGATGAAATTAGACCTTCAGTATCCAGTAAAAAAAGATACGAGGAAAGTGGGTCTTCTTATCTCAAGCCTCTAGAAGGTTTTATTAGACCTTTGGATTCTCCATTAATCATAATATAAAAAGAGATGGTGTTGACACACCTCATAACTAGGGGTGACAAATCATGTTAATGGGTCGTGTTCGTGTCATATTGGAGCATGTATATAATAGATTATAAATCAATCCAAACACGTCTCGTTAAGTTTATTGTATCAAAATTTCAAATCTTAACACGACCTATTAACATAACGGGTTGACATGATACAACCCGTTATGACTTGTTAGTGAATCCTATGAAATAGATTAACAAGACACGACCTGACCTGTTATACCAATTTATATTAACATGACACGACATGACTCGTTTGGACACAAACACGACACATTTGAACACGAATATGACCTGTTAATTCGTTTGACTTGATTAATTTTATATAAATATTAAAATCAAAATATCTATAAAAAAATATAGAACTTATATAAATATTAAAATCAAAATATCTATAAAAAATATATAAAACTAACAACAAGTTCAAAATTACAATCCAAATAATAAATATAGCAAAATTAAAATACAAACATCACCAATTATGATAAACACACATTGTGTAATAATATTAATATTACAAATATAAACAAATTTAGAACTTGAACAAGGAAGTGTAGTGCCCTCCTTGCTCTTGTTGTTCTCAAACTCCACTACATCTTCAGTTAACTCCCCCAAATTCATTTCTTGCGTTCCTATTAAAAAAATAATATTAAAAGAATTAAGATAGTATTTACCATACAATCTAGAATTAAGATAGGCTTGTATTAATTCCTATGGCAAATAAGAGAACATGGAAACAAATTAGGTAGTATAAAAGAAACTAGAAACCTATACCTTAGACAGCTCAAGAATAAGTTGAATAACTTAATAAGACATTATCTTATTCGGTATAAATTTGTTCAACTTTTAAAATTGAAAGGGATGCAAAACAAATCATTTTATAATTTCATTTTTTCATACTGCACAAGCCACTGTCTTTTGGCTTTGGCTCTGATTCTAAAATATTCTTGTCTAACACGAAACTCTCATCTGTGCAAGCAAGATAGATCAATAAATCTAAACAAGAGTCAACAAAGATAAAAAACATTACTTGGAATCTAATTCTACTACTCACTTTGTGGATTTGGAGAGTTTCCAAAATCAAGAACCTACAAAAACAGAATATTAGAAAGTTTAAACAAGAGAATAGTAAATCCTTCAAATATTCAATTGAAAGGTTCACCCAACTCTAAAGTCTACTGAGACCCAAAAGACTGAAAACAAGAAAATATTATTTTCTTTTGATCGATGAAAACAAGAAGAAAATATTATACAACGGGGATTATAGCAGTGGAGATCAAGTGCTCCCAAATGAAAACGTAATCTCTTATTCCAAGAGATCCCTTTCAAAGGAGAGCATGCGGTGCCACAAGAGCCAATCTAACCCACTACATTTCACACTTAGTGGCACTGATTCAAATGGGAACAAGGAGCATTGGATCAAAACAGATGCAACTCAAGAACATAAGTATAAGCTACAAATTGCAAAATTACAAAATAAAATGTAAGGGAAAATGGTAGATCTTAGATGGCAGATCAAGAATGTTATCCTATTCCTTGGATCCTCCTCCTACATGCTTCTCAATATTTTGAACTAATTAAGAAAATACTTACAGATGATAAAATCATATAAAAAAAATCAAGATCCAAAAGAGAGAGAGAGAGAGAGAGAGAGAGAGAGAGAGAGAGAGAGAGAGAGAGAGAGAGAGAGAGAGAGAGACTAAGCAAGGTTCTCTGAAAAACCTCTTTCTATCTCGCTGTGTTCTTATGGGTTGTCGAGACTAAGGGAGATAGATGGCCCAAGACATTGACATTTGAGGGTTGAGCGGTGACATTACGACACACGAAGGAGGGGAGGGGGCAGCATGAGACTTAAGTGAAGTTTGGACTTTGTGAAGAGTGTGTGCATGGCATCAAGGATGTGGGTTAGAAAATTATGGATTTTTTTAAGTTTTTATTTATACATAGGTATAAGGCAAAATTGTAATTCTAGTTTTCTTAACTGGTTGACCCGTTAAGTAATTGTGTCTTAATGGGTCGGTCCGTTTTGACCCGAACCCGATAAGGTTAAACCAAAACCCGTTTTTATTGTGTCGTATTCGTATTGGGTTAACGAGTAATATCACATATTGCTACCCCTACTCATAACCAGACTAACCCACTTATCATGAAAACCCATCTTTCTCATAACTAGATCCAAGAACTTTCACTCAACTCTGTTGTAAGCTTTACTCATATCACGTTTTAAAGACATGTATCCAACTTTACCAGTTTTCTTTTGTTTTAGGAAATAAATCACTTCATTAGCAACCATGATGTTATTAGAAATAAGTTTACCCGGGACAAAAGCAATTTGTGAGTAAGAAATAACATTTAGCAGAACGGTTTTTAGTCTGTTAGCTAACACATTTGAGCTTATAAATCACATTATAAAGGCTTATAGGTCTATAATCAGCCACTACCTCAGGCTTCTTCTTTTTAGGAAACAAAGTAATAAAAGTATGATTAATGGCTTATGGGAACTTACCATGATTCAAAGCATTTAGTATAGCTGTGCTCACATCCTTTTTAACCATTTTTCAGTATTTCTGAAAAAATATTGGTGCCATCCATCTAGCCTAGGTACCCTTGTAGGATTAATTTGTTGTAAAGCTAAGAGAACTTCATCTTCTGTAAACACTTGTATGAGGGTCTCATTCATTTCTGCAGTTATTCTTCCACTACGTCCATCCAAAAAAGTCATCTCCCTTCTCTGAGCTGAAGACGTGAATAGATTTATGAAATAATCCAGAATAACTTTATCTCTACCTTCTTCCACTTGGCACTGCCCTGCTCCATCTCTTACCCATTTAATCAGATTCTTCTTCCTTTTTTGAGAGGCTTTGTTGTGAAAATTTTTTATGTTTTGGTCCCCTTCCTTAAGTTAAAGAGCTTTTGATTTTTGCCTCTACATAATTTCCTCTATTTCTAACCATAGCTGAACCTCAACTCTAGCTTTTCTATGCTCCTTAATCCTTTGGCACATAGGATCAAGAATATGCAGTTGCTTTAATTTATCTCTTGATTGTTGTAAATTTTTTCTTACATTACCAAAACATTTCTTGTTTTACACCTTCAATTTTTCAATTAACCTTGTAATCTGACTCATCACAGTTCTTAGATCCTTATTACCTGAAGTACTATGCCATGCCTTAGTAATAACTCTTTGACAATCGGGAGACTCTATCCACATGACTTCCAATCTGAAAATTTTTTTGCCTCTACCATTGTTTCTCTCCCTATTTTAGTTCAAAATAATGAGAAGATGATCAGAATGAGCTGCTACTTCATGATTGATAGTTGCATTTTGAAACAAGGAGCACCATTTCTAATTTGCTAAGCATCTATCAAGCCTTTCACTTATATTATGTAGACCATCACTCCTATTACACCACGTAAAAGGAGCTACCTTATAACCCAAATCGTGCATTTTACAGTCATCCAACACTGCTTGAAAAGCAGCTAATTGTCTTTTAAGTATAACTCTCCCTCATCTTCTCTCTTGGTTACTCAAAATTTCATTAAAGTCACCAAGCATTAACTAGGCATGATCACTAGGCACTTATAAAGCTCTAATAAGGGATTGTGTTTCATGTCTTTCTATGAGTCAGAATAGCCATAAATCCAAGTTAAAAACCCTTAATTAAGATCTTCACCTTCTTCTTTTACTCTTGCATGTATATGAAATTTGGAAAAACTTAGAACAGTGACCACCATGTCATTTTTCCAAAATAAAGCAATATCCCCACTTCTTCCTTAATTGCTTACAGTCATACAACACTCATATCCCAACCCAAATTTAATTCTCTCCATTATTTTATCAACTAGCTTTGTTTCTTGAATAAACAAAACCTTGAGAATTTCCTTCTTGACTAAGTCACGAAACGCTTGAATTTCCTGTGGGTTCCCAAGCCCACGGGTATTCCAACCTAAGAGTTTCATTGGGTTCGACAGGGCTAGTGACTAGCCTTTGCCGATAACAATCTATTAAAAATAATATCATCCTCCTCTATAGGCACATAGGAGGAAAGCAAATCTCTATTGGTTCTACTCTTCTTTGCCATTTGGGCCTGAGAATGTAGCCCACTCCCATCCTATAAAGCTTTCTTTTTTCCTATCTTTTTTGAAAGTGAGATAGAGCACATATCTTTCCTTCTAGCCATTTTCCGCCAGCTTCCCTTGGTTATTGTACTATAAGGATGCTATTGATCCTTGCTGCCTTGTTCACGATCAATGTGCTTTTCACGAGTGTCTTGGAATTCTATAGAGGTCTTTTAGGTTGACTTCCAGGCACCAATATTGGAGATGAGCTAGAATTATTAAGCCCCTTCAAAAAGAGTCTAGTTTTCTATTGTCCTTTCATATAAGAGTCCTGTCCCCTATCACTCAATATCACATCTGCCTGCACCTCATTTTCTTCTACAACTTCCTTGACAGTTGCCTCAATTTGCTCCCATTCTCTAGTTGTTGATAGGGAGTCAACTCCATTGTGTAAACTGTCTTCTCTATCCTCCTCCATTCTCGTATTTACCTTATGAACTTCCTCCCCCCTTTTATTCCCTCTTGAATTCTTGCTCTTACCAAATTCAAATATTCATTTCTTTTTCTATATCCACAATCAGAGATTTGCCAAAATTCATCCCTCATTTGCCATCAATCTTGTTTTGGTGGTCCTCCCACATTTTTGTCCCTCCATCGAACTTACTTCGCCAAACATGATTTTCCCATAATTTCCTACCACTTAGTTATACTCGAAGCCACAACCCAAACTGAGTAGCCTCTTCTTTCTGTTGGCCACTCAGTAGACAATTATTGCCTTTATGAAGAATTCAACCGCACTTAAAATAAAAGTGCAACAATTTTTCATATTTCAAAGGAATCCAAAATTTTGAGTCGTTGATTGTCACTTTATGCCCTTGGGCTAATGATTTTGACAAAGTCTAACAACATTTTCACCCTTAGGAAAGTGCCCCACCCTACTTCATCATTTTTTATTTCCACTTCTTTCACCACATCGAGTGATCACCCAATTTTTTCATCACATTCATGGTTCATGCATATTAAAGGCATATTGTGCATTTGGACCCACATCAAAGCTTTATCAAATTTCATTATACTGGGTTGAGCATAGCCATCGAAAGAGTTAAGGACAAATAAGTGGTTGTCAAAAAGACCATGGACTATCCTCCTCCGCTCTCTTCTTTTTCACATGAGTGGCAAAAGTGATGATAAAGACATTCGACCCTACTTCTTTGAAGATTGATTGTGTACTAACTCTCCAAAATTTTTCCATTGTTGATTCAATAATACTCATTCCTACTGATCTTTCAATACAGGATTTCTCTATCAAACACCTCTCATTTTTACATTAAACGTCCTTCGTGTCTTCTTCTTCTAATTCGATTGCCTCATCCTCATCCTCTGTAAGTTTCAGATGACCCCATATCTCTTTAATCCTCTCCATTGTTATCACCATAAAGTAACATTGTCTTCTATCTCAAGCTATAGACTTTGATAGTTTTTACACTACCTATGTTTTCTTCGTAGAGATACAAAATTGGTTGATGTATTGACTTAATTATATGCAATACATTGAAATTGAAGAATAAACCTTGTGGAGGGCAAACATAAATGAATTGGTATATTTAGAAAAGATTTAGATAGTGAGTTAAAGATACAAATTAAAAATTGAATAAAATACTTTTAGAATATTATTTTTTAAAATTATTTTATTTTATAATTTAAAAAAATTAAATTATCTATTATATTTTTTGCATAAATTTAAAAAATATAAATAGCTGAATTTGGAGTATAATTTTATCAAGAAATAATTGTTGATAATTTGGAAGCCTAAAAAAGGAAATAAATAGCACGTAGAGTGCGTTCCGTACGGTTCGACCGAAGCAGTGAGCCGTTACTGTCCAAGCGCGTTGGACGACGCCGTATAGTTAACTCCTCCTTCGTTTCATAGGGTTCATCCGATCGCTGCTTCATTTTTTCGCTGTTACTGGCAATTTTTTCGGCAGCAAAGCAAATCGCAGAGATTCGTAGCTGAGTTCCGTTGTATAGAGGATGTCGGTGCTGATCGTAACGAGCTTAGGGGACATAGTGGTGGATTTGCACACGGATAAGTGCCCCTTGACCTCCAAAAACTTCTTAAAGCTTTGCAAGTGAGTTGTTGTCTATTTTTTAACATCCTTTTGGTTCCCGAGAAAAAAAGAGAAGTTTGATTCGTTTATTTTCCTACTTTCTCAGTGGAAAAACAATTTGTTGGCTGCTGAACTCTGACTGTCCTTGCTGAAGTCCTTTTTTTTTTTTTTTTAATAATCTGAATGTCTACGTATAGTGGGTTGTAGGGTTGCGGAGATTCAGTTCCGTTGTCAGTGGTTCTTTTTTTGAGGGTTAATCGGGCTGCACGTAGTTGGTGTTTCTTACATTTCTGAATCTCGCTTGTTCTCTTAAATTTCTTTCGAAGCACAATTGTTTCAACTTTTCAATTTCCATAAGTGCGAAAGTGCGAATTAATGTCTAATTAGTTGATTTTGAACTGTAAGATTTATTTTTCACGAGGAATTTTTTTCTCTATGGATTGTTTTCTTTGTTCGACTTTGTCCATTTTGATGAGTATTATAACTTTTTTTTATTAAGTTGGAATAATCTTTATTGATAATCTTTACTATCAAAGAAACCATGACCGTGGGAAATTTGTTTTCTGAGCTTGATAAACTGCTTTGGGCATTGGTTACAGAATATTTTAGTTTTCTATTTTCTTCCATATTTATTTCTACTTTTTGTTACAGGATCAAATACTATAATGGGTGCCTATTTCACACGGTTCAGAAGGATTTTACTGCACAGACTGGTGACCCGACCGGAACAGGGTCAGGTGGTGATTCTATCTACAAGTAAGAACATCAATATGAGCCATCCGCAATATAAAACTTTCTCCACTTCTTGTGGGAAATTACATTAATCTTGCTGGAAATTCTCTATTCTGATAGCTGTCTACACATGTTGTTTCTTTGTGCATGATTTCACGACTCTGCTTTGTTCTCTGGTAACTTGGGTTACCATTCCCTGCATTCTATATTGATAGTTGTCTGCCATGCAAAGTAACTTTTGCCCCAACGCAACCTAATCGAAGATACTTATATCATGCTATGTTCTCCTAGGTTTCTATATGGTGATCAAGCTCGGTTTTTCAGTGATGAGATTCATCTTGATTTAAAGCATTCTAAGACTGGCACCATTGCCATGGCTAGTGCTGGAGAGAATCTTAATGCTTCTCAGGTATAACTGTATAAGAGTGTGTTACTTGCTTAATGGTGTTGAGGATTCTTTTACTATATGACCTTTTGAAGATGAAGAGACATTCAAAATTTCTCCTGCATCTCATTGAGAATTAGATTTTACTGAGTTCTCGTCTGAACCTATTCCTTTGCTCATGAAATTGCTCTTGTTTCAGTTCTATTTTACTCTACGTGATGATCTGGACTATCTAGATGGGAAGCACGCTGTGAGTCTCCTTATCCCAGTGATTTCTTGGTTTCTATTTCTCTTTGTACCAGTTGTCGTATCCTAAAATGAATAAAGGAATGTTTAATTTTATGATTTTGTTTTGGCTAGTCATCTACTTTTGTGATGTCATGTGCCTTCTTGATTCCTTTACTTGAATTGAAGATGTGGACATAGTTGTTGCTTCTCCTAGTTAATTTCTTATTTAAAGAGTTTTTTTCCCCTTGATAAAGGATGGGAAAGGAGACGTGGATTTGGGGAGGAATCTCGACCTTTTTCTAATGTTTTTTAACTTAGTTTGTGTGATATGCTTCCGTCAAGAAGCCCATGTTTAGCGCTTTATCTTCCTTTGGACAACATGGACAGAACTTGTTGTCCTCTAGTTCCTTTGGGGAGGTGTAATGAAATAGATGACTTTTAAGAGGTTAGTTCTAGTAAAAGTACTAACTACAGTTACAACTAGAGGTTCTTTGAGATCATTATAAATATGAAAAAATTCTTATTCCCCAGCAATATGGGATCCCATTCATCAATCTGTCATTTACTACCCTCCAATATAATTGGGGTGTTGCAAATTTATTGTATTCTTCTTGTTGCATCATAAAACACTTCATTTGTAAGTGAGCTAGCTAGAAGGCTAGTGGCATTACTGCAATAAATACGGCATTACTGCAATACGTACGGCATTACTGCAATACGTATGGCAGTACTGCATTACTTATAAAGTAAAGGATATTCTTTTGCTAATAAACATTTAGACTATCAACAATGTTAATATTCTATGCATCTTTTTAGTGTCTATTGAAATTTGAAGGATTCTTCCAATTTAGCTGAAGAAGTTCTTACCTAGACATTGATTTCATATCCATCTAGCCTGATCAGTGTAGTTTTGAGAGCAAGTAATATTGAGGCATATAGGCAATATCGTGTTATGAGCTTGATTTTGCAAACTTGTTTAACCCCTAGGGTTTCAAGTGGTAAAAGCCTTGGTCTTGGTGGTATGCTCACTCTTGGTCTAAGGTTTGAATCCTCTTGAGTGCAAACAATTTCTAGGGGCCATTGGATTGAGGGACTTTCCTCTTAAATTACCCAAAGTGTACTTGCGGGAAACTCCTTGCCTAGGGTCTGTGCACCCCTGGGATTAGTAGGGACTTTGTTCTCAGACACCCATGTCAACAAAAAATATCATTCTCTATATAAACATGAGAAAAAACCTTTCTACTTATTTGGTACTTCTTGCTATAAAGTCATTGCATCCTAGATGTCTATAATTTTTTTTTATTGGCACCGGGTGTCTGAGAATAGCGTCCCGACTAATCCCAGGGGTGCACAGACCCTCAACAAGGATTTTCCAGCAAGTGCATCTTGGGTAATTCAAAGGGAAAATCCCCTAGTCCGATGGCCACTAGAGATTGTTTGCACTCAAGAGGATTCGAACCTTAGACCTTGGAGGGAGCATACCACCAAGACCAAGATCAAGACCTTTACCACTTGAGCCAACCCCTAGAGATTAAGACTAAGACAACCCTTTACATAGGCCAGGTTGTGGGTACAGAGATTGTGTTTTTTTTTTTCAATAAATTTTATGAGAAGTGCTATATCTATAAAGAGATTTCTCAAAAACAAACTTACAAACTAACGTGACTTCATGTGATACGTTAGATCTACTTTACAATAAAAGTAACTATATAATCTGATGTACCACAACAAGTCATATTAGTTTGTGAGTTTATTTTTTTTGAAATCTCTTTTGTGGCTAAAGCATGTTTTTTTTTTCTCTCTCTAGATGATTTTACATATCTGTAGCTGATGAGAGTTTATGATGGGAGAATCTATCCAAATAGTGTTGTTAGGTCAATGTACAATCGTTTCAGAAAAGTTTCTGTCGTTGCAGGTCTTTGGGGAAGTAGCGGAAGGGCTCGATACATTGACCAGGATAAATGAAGCTTATGTGGATGAGAAGGGAAGACCATATAAGAATATACGGTCAATTCTATTTCCATTCTAAATATTTTATCTTCTAAATATTTTATCTTCTAATTACATTTATCTTTATCTTAATAAAGCTTTCTATTACCTATCAAAAAAAAAAAAAAAACCGACAATGTAATTATGATTCCTAGGTCATATTTTTTTATCTTTTTCTTTGTTGAACAGAATCAAACACACATACATACTGGATGATCCTTTTGATGATCCTTCCCAGCTACCTGAGTTGATTCCTGAGGCTTCCCCTGAAGGAAAGCCAAAAGATGAGGTAATGAGAGAGCTGCAGATATATATATATATATATATATATATATATATATGTATGTATGTATATTTATTTGAGGAAGCATGAAGCCAAATAATAATGGGTGAGCAGTCATTTACAAGGCACTTAGAGGCATAAGTTCCTTAGGTTAAGATGGCCTTGAGATCTATAGATAATTAGGATTTATCGAAATGATGATACTTTTTGTTTCCTTTCTATCAGAATATCTTATAATTTTAACAATGTCATGGGAAGCTTGCTCAAACGTAATAGAATTATACAAGATTCTTTCACCTTGATGGTATGTTTCTAACTAGGGATTCAGACTATAAATTACCTAAAAAAGAAAAACTAGTGATTCATAATAGGAATTCTGAGTATCATAATTGGCAGATATTTGGTTTTCAGTTTGAAATGTCCAACATGATGCCAAGTAAATTTATATTACTTTGTGGGGTGCATTAAACAAGGGGAGCAGAAGACAAAGTGGGTCATCATTGTTCATTTTCTTTATGTGGCATCTTGGAGGATTTGGTGGTAATGTGGCAAGCATCTTTGCTTCAAAGTCATTACCATGTCTATGTTCTAACCAGGTTGATGATGATGTGCGGCTTGAAGATGATTGGGTGCCTATGGATGAACAATTAGGTACTGAAGAGCTTGAGGAGGTGCTCCGCTCAAAGGAAGCACATTCAAGAGCAGTTGTACTTGAGAGTGTAAGCATTGGATACATATGCATAGATCCCAGTACTTTTACATATCCACAAAAAAAGATCCCAGATTTTTTTGGTAAAATGAGTTGTTTTTTATTTATTTATTTATTTTTTGAATTATCTGCATACAGATTGGAGATATTCCTGATGCTGAGATGAAGCCTCCTGATAATGTGCTCTTTGTTTGTAAACTGAATCCAGTTACTGAAGTGAGTGCTTCTTTTCTGATCGTGATAAGGGGATTTCTATCATTCCTATTACTAGGAAGATACTACTCTCACCTGAGAAAAAATTATACTCATATTAAGCTCTTTGTTAAGGAGTTTTTAACTTAAGGTTATCTTTAATGGTTATTTGTTTTTACCGCAGGATGAGGACTTGCATACCATATTTTCTAGATTTGGAACAGTATTATCGTAAGTGATGATATAACTTGTTTTTGGTATTGAAAATTATTGATTTTTTGGGGTGGGTGTTTTCAGGGTTGCTACATGCATTTCTCATAAGTAAATGCTGCTTACAGGGCTGAAATAATTCGTGACTACAAGACTGGAGACAGTTTATGCTATGCTTTCATAGGTGGGGAAATATTTGTTTTCCTCCTGATTTTCCATATGTTATCCCCGTGAATATTTCTTTGCATTCTGTACAAGACTGCTGTAATTAATTAGAATGTTTATTTTTATCAATTAAATTTTCAATTACCTATAAAAAAATAATTATGGTGTTTAATTAGCATTTCCTTTAGCTTGGGGAAGGAAGTGATATTTTTGGTTTACAGCTATCTTTAACTTTTTAATTGGACATTTATTAATATGATCCATAAAATCCCTTAGGATGATGCCCTTCTCTACTTCTATCCAAGCCCAAAAAAAAGAAAAAAGGACTGGAAAGGAGGAAAAGAAATCTTAAAAGTCTCAAACAGGTTTACTTAAAAAAAAGAAAAGTCTCAAACAGGTTTTTCCATTAATGGAATGCATTACTAATTATGGTTATCGAGGTTTATGTTTTCCTTTTATATTCTTTTTTTAATTCTAAGCCAAAAAAGAAGAAGACAAAAACAAAGGCAAGGAGGGGGAGACCATGGGTTGGAAATTTGTAAGTGTGACTATAATTGTACCCCTACCCACTGGGGCATGTGTCAAGAGGAAATGGACCCATGAGGAGCATGCTAGGTCGGTTCATGTATAGGGGATCCCCAGGCACTCCCTCTAGATAGACCAAACCATAGCCTAACCCTAGCTTGACTAAGAGCATTTGGAGGAAATCGATCAGTGGGGATAATAGGCATGGGTATCATTATAACCCAGTCTACGTGGTAATTTTTGTGCATATCGTCATTTTCTTAGTTTATGGTGTTGTCTTACTTTCTATTGAAGTGTCAAGTTTTTTATTATGATCTGATTGCTATCAGTTTTCTTTTCCCATGCCAGAGTTTGACACAATAGAGGCTTGTGAACAAGCATATTTTAAGGTAGGTTGGAGCCTGAAATTTTAGTCTTCTTCTTGCATATTTAATGACCCGATGTACTAGCTACATGCATCCAGTTTTTACGACAAGCTTGGATCTGTTCTTACATGTTTCTACTTGGATTAAACACGTTGTAACCTCTTCCCAGGAGAAATTTTTTGATAATTTTTTTTTTTTTTTTTGATGAATAAGCAATTTCATTGAGACAAGTAGCAAGGCAAAGCCAAGTACACAGGAAGTATACAAAAACTGAACCTAGTTACAAGTCAGGAACTAGAAGAAGCAACAGGAAAATCATGGACACTAGTTTCATTAAACACAATTGCCAAAGCCCATTACAATAAGGAAACGTTTAAGCTCATCCACTGAACGTTCCTTATCCTCAAAGCATCAACCATTCCTCTCATCCCAAATACACCACATAAGGCATAAAGGGATCATATTCCAAACAGCAGCAATTTGAAAATTCCTTAAACCTCTCCAGCAAACAAAAAGATCTGCCACCCTCCTAGGCATCACCCAAGCCATTCCACTTCTATCAAACACTTCATACCATAACACCCTAGTCACCTCACAGTGTAAATAATAAATGATCCACCGATTCACCAGCTTTCTTACATAAGAAGCACCACTCCAAAACAAACAATTAGTACACGCTTCCTGAGATTGTCCAAAGTCAAAATCTTCCCTAAGCAGCAGACCAGCCAAAGAAAGCCTCCTTTGAAGGCACCTTACTCTTCCAAACACTCTTCCAAGGAAAGGAATGTACCCCATTTGGCCTAGACAGCAACTTGTACAAAGAATGAACTGAAAACTTCTTATTACCAGTGCACCTCCAAACCATCTTATCACTCACATCCTGCCCAAACTGTGTAGCATACAGTAAGCCAAACAATTTAGAAACAGCCTCTATTTCCCAGTCAGTAACTGCTCTAGAAAAAAGAACATTCCAATGGGAAGAACCATTAGAAGAGTTCAAAATCTCAGCCATGGAAGCATCCAGATATTGAGAAATATGAAAGAGATCTGGAAAAACAGCGGTAAGAACCCTACCGCCACACCATGGATCATGCCAAAAAGGAATTATTGAACCGTCACCAACCATAATAAAGCCTGTTTTACAAAATCATCCCAATCATTCCTAATACACTTCCACACCCCCACAACATGAGTATCTCTTACCTCATTAGAACTCCATCCTCCCCAAGCACTCCCATATTTTGAGTTAGTCACGGCCCTCCACAAGGATTCGCAATCTTGATGATACCTCCATAACCACTTCCCAAGTAATGCTTTATTGAAGATGCTTAGTTTTTTAAACCCCAACTCACCACATGACAAAGGAGTACAAATCTTATCACATCCAACCAAATGAAACTTAGCTTCCTCCCCTAAACCTCCCCAAAAGAAGTCTCGAAATAACTTCTTCAACTATTAGCCACACCAACAGGTATAGGGATAGAAAATAAAGATTAGACAAAGTATTAATAAGAGTGATTCTACCCCCTTTTGACAAATACAACCTCTTCCACCCCGCCAACCTTCTCTCTATCTTTTCCAACACTCCATCTCATACAGTACTAGCCTTAAATGTAGCCCCCAAATGAAGTCCGAGGTATCTAATCAGCAATGAGGAAACCTGACAATCCAAAATACTTGCCAATCTTTGCATATTTCTCATCCGACCCACTGGTACCATCTCAGACTTACCCAAATTAACCTTAAGTACTTCTTTGTAAGATGTTATTGCATTACAAAGAGTCTTAGTATTATGTTAAGAAGCTTCAATTTTATGATTTTGTTTTGACAACTTACATGTGGAATATGGGAATTTACATTTCTGGCCTTACATGATAGAGGACTAGTCCATTCTTCCTTTTTTTTCTCCTCCTTAATGAGTTATAATTGTGATACACAATTGATAGTTGACATGTAATTTTTCTTATTTTTTTCTTTTATGTTGACGCACATAAATGCTCATGTGCATATGTACATATGTAGGTATATATTTTTTATTTTGCCTATAAAGAACATATGTAGGCATATTTATTACTACAGCTTCTGATGTGTAAAAAGA
The DNA here is from genome assembly GCF_018687715.1 of Carya illinoinensis. Classification (NCBI taxonomy): domain Eukaryota; kingdom Viridiplantae; phylum Streptophyta; class Magnoliopsida; order Fagales; family Juglandaceae; genus Carya; species Carya illinoinensis. Next base: position 34,848,026 of record NC_056752.1, on the reverse strand, counting down.
ATTGAAAGTAGGGGTAGAGATATTTTTGAAATCACTAAAGCTAATAGTTGCACTATGTGAATGGGAGTCAGTATATGACTATCAGGTGAGAAGTGTACCTTAATCCTTAAGTTACTCTAAAAACTATAGGTGTGATTAACACGAATTCCCTAAACAAAAAATCATTCCGTAAACAGTCTTCACTCTCTCCCTTTCTTTAAAGGGAATCAATGAGGAATAAAGGAACAGGATTGACTAATTAGTCAAGCGATCATTTCGCTGTTGCATGCACTTAAAAAAATATTGATGACAATTTTGTGTTGCTTGCACTCCAGTTTATGGACCCAATAATGATTAGAAGAATTCTTGGGACAAACTAGCGGGTCCAGTTAGTTGGTGGAACCTACCATGGTGTATTTTTGGGGGAGAAGTTAATATTTTCCATTATCTGAGCGAGAGGTTAGGTGGGATCTGCTATTACCAAGCTATTGTGGAGTTCTCTAGATTCATTTTTGAGCAAAACCCTGTGGATATCACCCTTGTAGGATGATAATTTACATGGTGCAGTACCCATGATTCACTGACATGGCCTAGAGTTGATAGGTTCCTTCTCTCCTGATTGGGAAATCCAATTTCTAGTATTTTCTTAGAGAAGTCTTCCTAGTTTATTATTGGACCTCATTCCTTCGTTGCTTATTTGTGATGACAAGGTGTGGAGCAGTAGGTGTTTCAAATTTGAGGATGTGGCTGAAAACTGAGGGATCTGTGGACACGGTGAAACAATGGTGAAGGATCTATAACTTTCAAAGTTCCCCCAGTAATAATCTGGCTAGAAAATTGAAAGCCCTGAAACTAAATTTGGATAAATTAAATGAAGACATGTTTGGCCATGTTGGAGAGAAGAAGTGACACTTCATGGCGGAACTTAGTGAGCTGGATACCATTGCAGAAGAACGCATGTTATATGAGTATGATCTATTGAAAATGAGTAAGGTTTCTGGCTAGTTAGAATGGATTCTTTTCTTGGAGAAACATGTCAGATACAGAGATTATGAACTCTTTGGCTCAAGGAAGGAGTCTTGAACACATAATTCTTCCATTAGATGGCCAATTTGAATAATAGAAAATTAGAAATAAGATGATAAACTTTCAAGTTATTGATGGTGCAGCTTCTTTAGACAACACAGAAGTTAGGGAGCATGTCTTACAATCATATACCGGTCTTTATTCTCTACAATTTTCTTAGAGAACAATGTCGGATGATCTTAGCGTTGATCCTAGTGTGGAAAGGAGCTAGTGTGGCTGGAGAGAGCCTCTCACTTTAGACAACATAGAAGTTAGGGAGCATGTCTTACAATCATATACCTGTCTTTATTCTCTACAATTTTCTTAGAGACCAATGTCGGATGATCTTAGCTTGATTCTAGTGTGGAAAGGAGTTAGTGTGGCTGGAGAGAGCCTTTGAGAGGGTAAGATATTTGAGGTGGTGAAGGGTATAAATGGTGACAAAGCCCCTAGCCCTGATGCTTTATCTTTAGACTTTTTTCAGACTTGTTGGGAGATTATTGAAGAAGACCTATTGTATGTCTTGCATGAGTTTTGAGAATAATGTCAATGCTACTTTCATTGCTCTTATTCTAAGATGGCCATTAAGGACTTCTGTTTTATTAGTATGGTGCATTTTTCCAAGAATGCAATGCCCGAATTTTAGAAAACCATGAGAGGCCAGTGTCAGAATTAAAAGTAATAATTTTCAACAATCTCTATGCAAGGATAATTGGACTACTGTTCACAATATCTTGCAATTTTCCAACCTATTAGAATTTAAGGATTTTCTTTTTCTTCTTTCTAATTGGGTATATATTTTATAACCCCTAGAGGTTGGCTCAAGTGGTAAAAGCCTTGGGCTTGGGGGTATGCTTCCCCTCGGTCTAAGGTTCAAATCTCCTTTGGTGTAAACAATCTCTAGGGATCATTGGACTAGGGGATTTTCCCCTTGAATTACCTGAGGTGTACTTGTGGGAAACTTCTTGCTGAGGGCCTGTGCACCCCAAGAATTAGTCGGGACTCTATTCTTGAACACCCGGTGCCAATAAAAAAAATATATATATATATATATTTCATGTGCTTCCTGTGTACTTAGGTTGCACTCCTTTGTGCTCTTAATAAAATTTGCAATTTGCATTACTAATAAAAATAAAAAAAAACTCATTTTCTTCACAGGTTGAAAAATGAATATTTTTCAAAATCATTCATTTTGTTCCTTAGAAATAAACTCTTGTAGAACTCCGTAACCTGTGGGGGTGGCTGGTTGTTTCATTTGATTGTATGCACTCTGTAGATCTTTGGCCTACAACTTCACCTCAATACTATTCTTACATTGAGACAGCATCGTTTGAGCTAGAGGTCATTGGCACCCTTTTCAAATTATATGAGCCGTAACTGGGAAGTGGTCCTTCAGGGTTGTGATAAACAAGGCCAGGGGAAGGGAATAGACTGTGGCCATCCAATTTGGCCGAGGTTTTGAGGAAAGTAAAAGGAAATATGCAAATAAGGGCATCAAATAAATAAATAATGTGGCATTACTTGATTGGCTCAGCAAATACATTAAATCAGATCCAAATTATATTTTCCATAAGTCGGGGAGGTAAAGTGCAATTAGATTTAACTATAGGAGGTATGTTTTAATTTTCCTTAAATAAATAAGAATAGAAGATTTAGAGGAATCAATATCGATTACCTGCTTTATTTTGCTGTAAAACCACGCTTTGTTTATGCATCTATTTGTTCATTCAAACTTATATCTAATTTAAATGGCAGATGGATAATGCCCTAATTGATGATCGAAGGATACATGTGGATTTTAGTCAGAGTGTTGCGAAACTGTGGTCCCAGTACAGACGCAAAGATCACCAAATGGGTAAAGGTAAATATTGCAGTTTTATAAAGATTCTTGTTTCATCTCTTTTTTCTAGTTATAAAAAAAATCTTTATTTTCCCTTTTCTGGTTCATTTATCGCTCTTTCAATTGTTGGCATGATGCGGCTGTGCTATTTTTCAACTTATATTTTATCAGTATACAAATCTTATTGATAGAAATAGGCATATAGCCCAAGTAAACAGGACATATACAAGAGCAACACCTAGTCATGATTATCTAGAGGTACAAGAAAGTCGTGGAGATTCAAGCCATTGAAATCTATTACAAAAATTATTCTAGGACACTTTTCAGTAGGGAAAACTTTTCTCTCCGTACACTTCCTCTTTTGTGATGCTTAGCTTTATTCAGTTACATTAGTGGGGGTAGTTAACGACGGTGTTCACGGTGGTGCTTAGTTAGGTTCTATCCATACGCTATGCAGTGGTGTAAGGAGGTAGTTATTGGTTCAAAATGCTTCACGCTGGTAAAGGAGGGGGGCAGGGTGATTATCACAGAAAAATCTTGGAGGATGGTGGCAAGGATAGCTCTGGGCCCAGTAGCGGTGCAGTGGCTGGCAAAGGCCATGGATGTCTGTTCAAAGGAAGATCAAAAGGAATTCTATACCTCTAAAAGGGAAGGCAGCAGTAGTTTCATTGCCCAAAGGTGCTCAAACTCGAGAGGTAGGTACCTAGCAGTGGTAGAATATGGAGTGGGTGGGAGGAGGAACTTCATTTTCATACCTGAGGAAGAAGGAAATGGGTGGAACAAGATGGGGGAGGCGCTGTGGGATCTTTTCGATAAAAAGAGATATGTGCACAATGAGGAAACGGGGAAGAGGACGATGGTCAAGCAATGGCTGGTGCAGTCACAGCCTTTGTCCTACAAGGAGGCTCTGGTGGTGGAACAACCGCAGGGTCAGAGAACTGGGAAGGAAGATATGCTCGTACAAAAAGGTATGGCATGGGGTCAGGAGCCTGACAGGGAGACGTGCCTAGTATTGTGTCAGAGCTGTAACAGACAGTTAGAGGGAGTGACTGATGGGGAGACGTTGACATTGCTATGGGAGGCAAAATCGCAGATAGTAGATCTGCATAAGAAAATTGAATTATTATTAAAGAAGGAAATGGGACAGGCCTATAATGGGCTGGAGTTGGGCCAGGCAGGGAAAGAGGGTTTCACGAGGCCTCAAATATTGGACAAAAGAGGGCCTGCGGGTAAAGGCCTTACCAGGGAGTCCAATGTTACAGAAACAGCTCACGGGCCGGTAATACAAAAGAGATGGAGGATCCGAAACACGAGATCCGACCCATCTACATCGGCAACACAGTTGACAACGACGACCCATGCTCAGATTGAACAGAGAACGACGGCGAAAATCATGCCGGCAACGCAGACATCGCCAGCGACGAGAATAGAACAGATCTTGCCGTATCGTGCAGAGGAAAAAGAGGAAATACAGCCCCCGGTGGTGCTTTTTCCAGAGTTTTACGCACAGACTAAACCGATAAGCACGATGGGGGAGTTTTTTCCTCAAACGGAGGTACAGAGCTCAGAGGGTGAACATCTAAAACTGTTTTCAGAACACGGGACTGAACGTTTTAAGGGGAATATGGAGGAAAATGAAGAAAGCTAGTTCCCAAGAGCTTTTCTTTTTGCGGGTGGTGGACAGAACATTTCGGATGTCATAAGGGAGGCATCTGCTTCTCATTGCAATGATTTATCTATGGTCCCTGACTCTCAAGAGCTAAACCAGCCGATGACCTTAAGGGAGGAGCTGGTGGTTTCACCGGAAATCATCTCAGGAGGAGTGGAGATACAGAATACTTTGGTGGAATGGGAAGGTCATTCTCAGTGTGAAGGGCAGGGGGACAAGAGCCCGTTTCCTTTAGATTGTCTTCTACCAAATGAGTGTGAGATGTCGGATTGGGTTTTCAACAAGGTTAAAGACATTCAAAGATAGTGGGTATGGAGTGTGTGGGCTATGAAGAACAGTTTTTGGCTCTTCTCACGGCCATTGAGGTGGGACACTCACGTTCTAAGAATAAAGGAGTCAAGAAATGTAGGGAGCTTAAGAGATTGGACTGGTCACTGAAAGAGGGTAGTGCTAGTAGGGATAGGGTCAAAGGGAAGGGTACTTTTGTTTCTTTATGAAGCCAAAAATAGTGTCGTGGAATGTTAGGGGACTAAATGACTATAATAAGCGTTCTCGCATAAAATACTTGTTACGGGAATGGCGGGCGGATATTGTATGTTTACAAGAGACCAAACTGAAACTGGTAACCCGAAAAATAGTGAGAAGTGTATGGCATTGCCCATATGTAGATTGGATATACTTGGCTTCGAACGGGGCTTCGGGGGGTATTCTTGTGATGTGGGACAAAAGGGTGATGATGAAGCGGGAGGAGTTCATAGGGGAATATACGGTGGCCGTTTCTCTTAAGATGGTAGAAGATAACTTTTCGTGGGCTTTTGCAGGAATATATGGACCGAATGTTGACAACATTAGACATCAACTCTGGGAAGAAATTGCGGGGGTACACAGCTGGTGGGATCTCCCGTGGTGTATAGGAGGGGATTTTAACGTCACAAGGTTCCCTAGTGAAAAATTAGGTGATAGTCGTATACGTCCAGCTATGACGGAGTTCTCCGACTGCATCTTTGAGTTGAACCTGGTGGACTTACCACTTATAGGTGGCCCTTTTACTTGGTCCAATAATCAGACGTGGTCGAGGTTGGATAGATTCTTAATATCGCCAGAGTGGGAATGTCAGTATCCAGAGGTCTGCAAGAGGAGATTGCCGCATTTATGCTCAGATCATTTTCCAATTTTATTGGATGGCGGAGGCATTGAAAGTGGGCGCCGTTACTTCAAGTTCGAAAACATGTGGCTTAAAAGCGAGGGTTTTGTGGATAAGGTTAGGAGTTGGTGGTCCTCTTATCAGTTTAATGGTACTCCATCTCATATACTTGCAGGCAAATTAAAGGCTTTAAAGGAGGACTTAAAGCTATGGAATTCCCAATCTTTTGGGGACTTAGGGGAGCAAAAGAAAGTTATGATGGGAGAGTTACAGTGTCTTGAAAGCATCAACGAAGGCAGATCTCTCTCCGTAGAGGAAAGAACAAGAAAGGCAGAATTGACTACAGAGATAGAAAGGGTATTATCTTTTGAAGAAATATCTTGGCGACAGAAATCAAGAGCTTTGTGGCTGAAAGAAGGGGATAAGAGTACAAAATTCTTCCATAGAGTGGCAAATTCTCATAGGAGAGGAATAATACCATTGAGATGCTGAGTATCAATGGTAGAGAGTGTACGGAGGCCCCTGTGATACGGGAACATGTGCTGAATTTTTTCGAACAATTGTTTACAGAAAGAGAGGGATGGAGGCCAAAAGTGGATGGACTTGTATTTGATTCCATTGAGCCACAGATTGCGACAAGATTGGAAAGAACGTTCGAGGAAGAGGAGATATATGAAGTGATCAGACGTATGGGGAAAGACAAAGCACCAGGACCAGACGGTTTTTCGATGGGGTTCTTCCACACTTGTTGGGAGGTGATAAAAGAGGATTTGCTGAATGTCTTCCAGGAACTATTCTCGTCAGGGAAATTTCAGAAAAGTTTGAACACGACCTTTATTGCATTAATTCCAAAGAAGACCGAGGCTGTAGAAGTGAAGGATTTTAGGCCCGTTAGCCTCATTAACGGGGTCTATAAAATTATTTCAAAGGTTCTAGCAAACAGGTTAGGGGAGGCCATTGGTAAGATAATCTCAAAGCCACAAAATGCCTTTGTTAGGGGTCGTCAGATTCTGGACTCGGTATTAATAGCCAATGAATGTTTGGATAGTAGATTAAAATCCGGTATGGCAGGGATTATTTGTAAATTAGACATGGAAAAGGCATATGACCATGTAAATTGGGATTTTCTTATATATCTCTTGAGGAGGTGTGGTTTTGGGGAAAAATGGTGTAGATGGATCAAATGGTGCATTTCAACAGCAAGATTTTCAATTCTGATTAATGGCAGTCCAGAAGGCTTCTTTAACAGCTCGAGAGGTTTAAGACAAGGGGATCCATTGTCCCCTCTTCTCTTTGTTATCATAATGGAGGCCCTGAGTCGGATGATAATGACTCTAGTTAACAATGGTTTGCTGGCTGGTTTTTCCGTGGGTGATTAGAATAGGGGCCTTATCTCGATATCTCACTTATTTTTTGCTGATGACACGCTGATTTTCTTTGAGGCTGAACAAGAACAACTTAGGACTCTGAAAGCGCTACTGTTATGCTTTGAAGCAGCATCAGGTTTGAGAGTAAATTTTGATAAATCAGAATTAGTGCCAATTGGGAATGTTAGTAGATCTCGACAGTTGGCTAACACATTGGGGTGTAAGGTCACCGCCCTTCCAATGACTTATCTGGGTTTACCTTTGGGGGCGGCTTCAAGAGCCATAGCTATCTGGAATACAATTATTGAGAAAATAGAGAGAAGATTGGCTGGATGGAAAAGACTGTACTTGTCGAAGGGAGGCTGAGTGACCCTGATAAAGAGTACTCTTTCTAACCTACCCACTTACTTTATGTCTCTGTTTACAATTCCAGCTTCTGTGGCAGCACGGATTGAAAAATTGTACCGTGATTTTCTTTGGAGTGGGTTGGGGGATGAATTCAAGTTTCATCTAATCAACTGGGATACAGTTTGCAGACCAATTTCTTCAGGAGGGTTGGGGATAAAGAATTTGAGAATTTTCAATCGGGCCCTCCTAGGGAAATGGTTTTGGAGATATAATATGGAGCCGGAAGCACTATGGAAAGTAGTAGTTCATAGTAAATATGGCAACCTTTGGGGGGGATGGTGTACTAGAGAGGGGAATGGATCGTATGGAGTGGGGATGTGGAAACAAATTAGAAGAGGGTGGAGGATGTTTGCCAATAATACTAAACTTTTGGTGGGGGAGGGCACACGAATAAGTTTTTGGAGGGACATTTGGTGTGGGGAAGAGGCACTGAAGGACACTTTTCCATGTGTATATTTAGTGGCCTGTGATCAAGAAGCTTCGGTTGCGGACCTGTTGGTTCGCTCGGGGGACCAAGTTCACTGGAACATCACTTTTTGTAGAGCAGCACATGATTGGGAAGTAAACAGTTTCACTGATTTTTTCAACCGAGTGTACTCTATGAAGCCGAACGGATTGCATGAAGACAAACTGTGGTGGAAACATACGGGTAAGGGTATTTTCTCGGTGTGTTCTTATTATAAGGCCCTTACAGCTACACCGAATGTTTCGTTTCCATGGAAAAGATTGTGGAGGAATAAAGCGCCGCACAAAACACTTTTCTTCGTATGGACAGCAGCTCTGGGCAAGATTCTGACTATCGATAATTTGTGGAAGAGGCGGGTAATCATTACTGATTGGTGCTGTATGTGTAAGAAAGATGGTGAGTCGGTGAACCATCTCCTGCTACATTGTGAGACAGCGAGAGCCTTGTGGTGTGAAGTTTTCCGTCGAGTAGGGTTAAATTGGGTGATGCCGAAGTCAGTACTTGAACTATTAGCCAGTTGGGCGATGCTGGGAGGAGATTTACATGTCAAAGCTATGTGGAAGATGGTACCTATCTGCATCATGTGGTGCATTTGGCAAGAGCGAAATGAACGAACATTTGAAGATAAGGAGAGGACATCTGAGGAGCTTTGTATCTATTTGTTCAGCACTTTACTTCTATGGTCTCTAGCTATAGACTTTAATGGCCTAAATGTACATGAGTTTCTGGTGACTACTATAGCCACCTAGATAGGTTTTACCGCTTGTATACCTTCTTGTGTACTTGGGCTATGCCTTTTATTAATACTATCGTTTACTTATAAAAAAAAAAAAAAAATCTATTACAATTGACCAATGAAATGAAGTGCTAAAAAAGAAAGTTCTAAGCTCTTCCATTGACCACTCACAATCTTCAAAGCTTCTTGCATTCCTCTCCCTCCAAAGATACCACCAAAGACGTGGGGACCATTTTCCATATCTTTCAACTTATTTTTTCCGTATCTTTCCTGATGGAAGTGTACTTGCTGTTCATCAAGTATAAATCCCTGTTCTTTTTTTTTTTTTCTGATAAGTAATAAAATTTTATTCATTGAATGCAATAGGCGAAGCCCGTGTATACAGGAAGTATATAAAAGATACACCTAATTACATTCTAAGATTAGGAAATGAAAACAAAAACTCATGAACCATCCCTCCATTAAGTAAAATAGCTGAAACCCATTGAAGCAAGGTAAAAAAAAAAAAAAAAAAAAAATCCAGATTTTCTCCAGTTCGCTCCCTGTTATTAAAACTTAAAACACCGCTCATTCCTTTCCATCCAAATACACCACATAATGCATAAAAGAATCATCTTCCACGCAGCTGCCACTTGAGAACAACTATGAAGCCTATTCCAAGACGCAGGTAGATCCACCACTGTTTTAGGCATTACCCAAACCGGCCCTGCTCTACTGAACACACCATCCCATAACACCTTAGCCACCTCACGATGTAAGAGTAAATGGTCCACCGATTCACCATATTTCTTACACGAAGCAACACTCCATAACAATCATGCCACGCTTTCTCAAATTATCAATTGTCTGAAGCTTCCCAGGAGATGCTGTCTAAATAAAAAATGCTACCTTTGATGGCACATGAGCCCTCCAAATACGCTTCCACGGAAAAGAAAAGTGATGCTGGACATCAACATCTTATAATATGATCGAACATAAAACTTTTATTTTTTTATAGGTAAAAGAGATTTTATTGATCCACATAAATATGCAAAGCCTGAGTACACAGGGAGTATACAAAAAAGAGCCTAACTAAGTGCTACGTATGGTAGCATAAAAGTCATTGAGACTCGTTCCATTCAATACAATAGAAGATGCCCAAAGTAATAAGTATGAAAGAAAAATGCCCTGAAACAATCTGGAGAGCGTTCCCTATTCTCAAAACAGCGTCCATTTCTTTCGATCCATGTGCACCACATTAGACATAAAGGTACCATCTTTCAAACAGAAGCTATCTGGCGATTGCCCCTTATCCCTTGCCAACAAGACAATCAATCGATCACCTTCCTAGCTTCCCTATTCTCAGAAAACTTTTTACACACTGTATGCTTCCAAGCCATTCAATCCCTCTCATTTCCTCCAATATCCAGAGAATACAACAAGCTGAAAAATCTGCACCCTCTTCAAGTTCCTAATCCTGGACAGCTCTAATCAAACTAACATCCCAATGCACAACTCCGTTATATCGGAGCAACAAATCTGAGATGGAAGCCTGCTGATTAACAGCCACTCTAAAAATAGCTGGAAAAGCTCTAAAAAGAGCACGCTCACCACACCAATCATCGAACCAGAAGCGAATTCTTGAACCATCGCCAACCTTGAACTCAACTTGTTCCACAAAATTATCCCACCCCTTTCTAATAAATTTCCAAAGACTCACACCATAAGTCTCCCTACTCTCCTTAGAACACCAGCCCCCCCACTCACTCCCATACTTCCGATCAATAATCTCCCTCCACATCGATTCCTCTTCCCCTTTGATACCTCCACAACTGCTTTCCCAACAACGCCTTATTAAAATTACTCAAATTATGAACCCCTAAACCTCCATTAACAATAGGACAGCAGACTCTATTCCAGCTCACTTGATGGAACTTATTTTCCTCTCCCATACCACCCCCACAAAAATGCTCCAAATGACTTCTCAATGCGATTTCCCACACCTACCGGTAATGGGAATAAAGAACGAAAGTAAGTGGGAAGATTGCAAATGGTACTTTTGATAAGAGTAATTCTAGCCCCTTTTGATAAGTGTAGCCACTTCTGCCAATTCTCAATCTTCTCAACTACCCCATCCCAAATATTCTTGGCCTTGAATGACGCCCCCCAATGGGAGACCCAGATATTTCATGGGAAGAGAAGCAACTCTACACCCCAAAAATTCTGCCAAGATGTCAATGTTATGCACATCCCCCACCGGAACCATCTCCGACTTACCCAAATTCACCTTAAGACCCGAGACAGCTTCAAAACATAACAATACAGCCCTCAAAGCTTGAATTTGATCACCATCACCATCACAAAAGATAAGAGTATCATTAGCAAAGGGTAAATGGGAAATTGAAATAAAACCATTCTTTGCATTTCCCACCGAAAACCTGGATAGAAAACCCCCTCCTACCGTAGCCTCCATAATGATAACAAATAAAAAAGGAGATAACAGATCCCTCTATCTCAAGCCTCTTGAACTCTGAAAGAAACCACAAGATTGCCCATTAACTAACACCGAAAACTGAGCAATCGAGATGCTGTGTCTAATCCAACCACACCACCTATCCCCAAAACCACATCTTCTGAGCATGTAGAAAAGAAAATCCCAATTCACATGATCGTACGCCTTTTCCATGTCTAACTTGCAAAGAAATCCCAGAACACCTTCCCTCAGCCGACTATCTAAACATTCATTTGCGATCAACACTGAATCAAGGATTTGGCAACCCCGGACAAAAGCATTTTGGGGCTTAGAAATAATCTTATCCATCACCTTACTCATTCGGTTAGCTAACACCTTAGTAATTATTTTATAAATCCCACTTACCAAACTGATGGGACGGAAGTCCTTCAATTCAGAAGCACTGGCTAGCTTAGGTATGAGGGCAATAAAAGCGGCATTCAACGACTTCTCAAACTTTTGAAAAGCATAAAATTCTTGAAAAACTGGCATCCCACCTTCTTTTACAATATCCCAACACACTTGAAAGAAATCCATAGAAAACCCATCTGGCTAGGAGCTTTGTCTTTACTCAGCCCAAATACCACTTGATACACCTCAATCTCTTCAAACGGCCTCTCCAACAAGCTTGCTGTATAAAAATCCAAAGATTCAAAATTCAAGCCATCAATCTTGGGTCTTCAAGCTGCTGTCTTAGTTAGAAGAGCACTGTAAAACTGCACAATGTGATCCTGTATCTCATCAGGAGAAGAAAGTACACTATTTTCAGAATTGAGCAACTCAATAGCATTATTATGCCGGTGGGAATTAGCCATTTTATGAAAGAACTTAGTGCATTTATCCCCCTCTTTTAACCAAAGAACCCTCGATTTTTGCCTCAATGATATTTCTTCCATCGATAGTACCTTCTCAAGCTCTAACACCACTGCTTTCTTTCTTGACAAAAACTCCTCATTTTCCTCCTCAACCTCCAAGGCCCGCAAACCCCCCCAAAGAGACTTTTTGCAAATCTACATGCCCAAAGAATTCCATGTTCCACTTCTTTAAATCAGCCTTCAGAGCTTTGAGTTTACCTGCCAATATAAAGCTAGGAGTTCCCACAAACTTTTTTTTGATAAGTAAATGATTTTATTAATGATGATAGGCATAGCCCAACTACACAAGATGATATACAAGAAATAAGGCCTATCCAGGTCGTAGCAATAGAAACAAGAAAGTCATGAAAATCAAGGTCATTAAAGTCTATAGCTATGCCCCATAGGAATAGAGTTCTAAAAAATAAAGATCTAAGTTCTGCTAATGAACGCTCCTTGTCTTCAAATGTCCGGTCGTTTCACTCTTGCCATAGGCACCACATAATACAGATAGGTACCATCTTTCACACAACTTTGATTTGTGAAATACCTACTGGATGTGTCCAGTTGGCCAAAAACTCAACCACAGCGGCATGCATTACCCAAGCTAACTCTACTCGGCCAAACACTTCATTCCATAGCACTCTAGCAATCACGCAATGTAGTAAGAGGTGATCCGCAGTCTCGTCGGATTTCTTACACATACAACACTAATTTAGCATAATCACCCTTCGCGTCCTTAGATTATTCGGCAAGTGTGTGAGGGACTTGTTGAAGGATTGAAACGAGAATGTACCCTTACCTACCCGTACTCACCGCAACGTATCAACTCGTTGTCTACTCAGCTTCACAGAATACAATAGGCTAAAAAAGTCCTTGAAGCTGCCAACTTTCCAATCTTGTGCTGCCTTACTGAAATTGATGTTTCATTGGACTTGATCTCCCGATAACACCATGAGATTCGCCACTAAAGCTTCTTGAGCACATGCAATCCAGAAAACTGAAGGAAAGGAGTCCTTTAGGGCATTATTTCCACACCGTTTGTCACTCCAAAATTTAATTCTAGAGCTTGCTCCCAACATCAGTTTCGTATGGCAAAGAAAAACCCCCACCCTCGTCTAATGTGCTTCCAAACTCCCACACCATATGCCCCACTCACCTTTCTAGTACACCAGCCCCCCCCCCCACCCCCCCCCCCCCCCCCCCCCCCCAAAAACAAAATACCATATTTGCAATCAACTACCGACTTCCATAGGGCCTCCAGTTTCATATTATATCTCCACAACCATTTCCCAAGTAAGACCCGATTGAAAATTCTCATATTTCTAATTTCCAATCCACCAGAGGAGATTGGAGTATTACCTTGTTCCAACTGACTAGATGGAATTTGAATTCATCCCCTGCACCACTCAAAAAATCACGGTGAACTTTTTCAATCTGGGCCGCCTCACTAGCTGGAATTGCGAAAAGAGACAAGAAATATGTTGGTAAGTTAGAAAGAGTACTCTTGATTAAGGCAATCCAACCACTTTTCGACAAGTACAACCACTTCCACCTTGCTGATTTACGTTCTATCTTCTCGATCACTATATCCCATATTAATATAGCCCTTGAGGCAACCCCCAATGGAAATCTAAGGTAATCCATGGGAAGAGAAGAAACCTTACATCCAAGTGTATTGGCCAGTTGTTGAATGTTGCTAACACTACCAATTGGCACTAACTTTGATTTATCAAAGTTCACTTTCAAACCTGACGCTACTTCAAAACATAGTAGAAGTGCCTTCAGTGCCCGGAGCTGGTTTTGATTTGCCTCTCAAAATACTGTGTCATCTCCAAACAATAAGTGAGAGATGTTAATAATACCCCTATTTGGGTCTCCAACTGAGAAGCCTCCCACAAACCCATTTGTAACCAAAGCCGATAGCGTCCTACTAATTGCCTCCATAACAATGGCAAAGAGGACTGGGGACAGCGGATCCTCTTGTCTTAGGCCTTTCGAATTGCTAAAAAAACCAACTAGACTGCCATTTATCAAAACTAAGAATCTTGCCATTGAAATGCACCATCTGACCCACAAACATCATCTCTCCCCAAATCTGCACCTCCCCAGTAAGTAAAATAGAAAGTCTCAATTTACGTGATCATAGGCTTTCTCCATATCCAGTTTACATAGGATCCTTGTAGAACTAGATTTGAGTCTGCCATCCAGGCATTCATTGGTGATAAGAATTGAGTCCAGAATTTGCCTACCCTTTACAAATGCATTTTGTGGTTTCATGATGATCTTCCCCATTGGTCAGTAAGATTCACTTGAGCGGTACAAGATTGGGAGTTGGGAGACATTGCTTATTTTTACAGCGCGTTACAAGTGTCAAATCCACAAGCTGATGGAGAAGATCATCTGCTCTGGTTGCCAATAGGGAACAAGCGATTCTTAGTACGTTCCCACTACAAGGTACTGTCGGCACACCCCTCCATTGCATTCCCTTGGAAGTGCATCTGGAGGACTAAGGCTCCTCTAAAAGTTGCCTTTTTCGGTTGGCTAGCATCCCATGGGAGTATTCTAACTATCGACAAACTGAGAAGACGTGGCCTCTACCTAACAGATATGTGCTTCATGTGCAAACACAACAGTGAGACAGCGGATCATCTACTCCTACATTGCGAAGTAGTTACGGTCTTATGGAATGACATCTTCACAAGACAAGGCTTGGCATAGGTAATGCCTAGAAAGGCGATTGATCTGTTGGCATGTTGGAGAGGTGTTCGGGGAAAGGGGCAGATTGCAAACATTTGAAAAATGGTGCCACTTTGTCTAATGTGGTGCATCTGGAACGAAAGGAATAGTCGCTGCTTTGAGGATAAGGAGCGTTCAGCGGAAGGGCTTAGGGATTTCTTCTATCACACTCTAGTTTTATGGGCCTCCTCTATTGTACTGAATGGCACTACCTTTACTGAACTTCACGCTGCCCTTCGCAGCTCTTAGACTGTAGCTAGGCTCTTTGTATATCCCCTGTGTACTCGGGCCTTGCCCTCTTTATGATTTAATATATATCTTTTTACTTATCAAAAAAAAAAAAGAAAATGATGATCTTCCCCAATACCTCCCCTAAGCGATTTGCAAGCACCTTGGAGATGATCTTATACACTCCATTGACAAGGCTAATGGGCCTAAAATCCTTTACCTCTGATGCCTTAACCTTCTTAGGAATCAATGCAATAAAAGTGACATTTAGAGTTTTCTCAAATTTTCCAGCTAACAACAACTCTTGGAACACCTTCATTAGATCCTCCTTCACTACCTCCCAACATGTTTGGAAGAAACCCATGGAAAAGCTGTCCAGACCTGGTGCTCTGTCTTTAACCATTTTTATTTCCGAACCATAAACTTCTACCTCCTCAAAAAGGCCTTTCCAACCAAGAGGAATTCTGTGGCTCGATAGACTCAAAAGCTAGTCCATCTAGCTTGGGCCTCCACCCCTCTTTCTCTGTAAGCAAGTGTTCAAAAAAAATCAGCAACATATTCCCGAATCACGGGAGCGTCCGTACAATCCTCATCATTAATGTTTAGCATCTCAATGGTATTAGTTCTCCTATGAGAGTTACAAACTCTATGAAATAACTTCATACTTCGGTCCCCTTTTTTCAACTACAATGCTCTTGATTTTTGGTGCCAAGAGATCTCCTCTAGAGAGATTACCCTCTCTAATTTAGAAACCAGCAATATCTTCCAAGATATCTCGTCTGATGAAAGAACCCTATCCTCGTGTATCCTCTCTGACTTTTGTATTTCCTCCTACATGAATTTCTTATGTTCCCCTATCTCTCCAAAGGATTGAGTATTCCAAAGCTTTAAATCAAGTTTTAAAGCTTTTAATTTACCAGTAAGAATGAAACTGGTATGAGGACCACCACTGCCTTACCCTATCCACAAAGCCTTCAGTTCTCAGCCACATATTTTTAAATTTAAAATTCCGACGCCCTCCTTGCATACCACCACAATCCAGCAAGATGGGGAAATGGTCCGAACAAATGTGAGGCAATCTCTTTTGACAAACATCCGAATAATGCATTTCCCATTTTGGTGAGATTAAGAATCTGTCTAATCGAGAGCAAATCTGAGTATTAGATCACGTGAAAGTACCCCCCATGAGCGGAAGATCCACCATATTCAAGTCGAAAATACAGTGAAAATTCTGTCATTACTGGTCCTCTACTGTCTCTAGAATGTTCGCTTGGGAACCTTATAACATTAAAATCCCCACCGAAGCACCAGGGAAGGTCCTACCGGCTATATACTCCAACTAATTCTTCCCATGATAATCTTATGGTATTGTCTAAATTTGCCTTATACATATACCTACAAAAACCCACGGGAAATTATCTCCACACTCTTAAAGGAACATGCCACTCTATATTCCCTTATGAAGTCCTCCATTTCCTCCACCACCTTTATATCCCACATTACTAAAACTTTGCCTGAAGGCCCAATCAATGCAAGATACACCCAATCCACAAATGGACAACTCCAAATGCTTCTCACAATTCTTCTTGGAATAGATTTCAACTTGGTTTCTTGTAAGCATACTATGTCTGCCTTCCACTCATGAGGCAAATTTCTTATACGAAGACTCTTATTGATCGCGTTAAGCCTGCGAACATTCCAACACACAATTTTGGGCTTCGTGTAGAAGATACTATCCCCTTCCCTTTGGATTTATCTCCTCTTGAGTTTCCCTCATAATTCAATGACCATGTAAGTCTCTTTAGCTCCCTCTGTTTCTTAGACCCAGATTTCTTAAGCTGAATGTGACCCACCTCTATCGCAGTAAGTAAGCCATAAACTGTTACTCAAAGCTCTCGCACTCCATCCTCACACAATGTTGAATTTCCTTCACCTTTAGTAGAACCCAATCAGATACACTAGACTCGTTTGGTAACATGTAGTTTAGGGGTAAGGGCTCCCCCTCTCTAGTAACCCACTGCGAGTCCAATGGCGTCCCCATTGCCTCCTCCGCAAAGAGGTTTCTACACTCCCACTCAGAATAGCCTTGCATCAAAATAGGCATTTGCGGTGGCTCATTAAAATCTCCCTCGTCACTTCCAAAGAGGGGAAAAGCATCATCATGAGCATCATCGTGGGATTTCCTTGCTGCTCGTGTCTTGATATGCTCCTCAGGTTGTTGTAGAGCCTCTGCGGGAAGGAATAGAGCTTCCTTGCTGTTTGTCGGCGGCGTTTGGCCACAATATGCTAAGGTCCCGACACATGGCATAGTTCCCAAACAAGGTAGAGAAAGTCCAGCTCTCTTTCGGGAACTACTGCTATAAGCTCCTCCACCATTGCTGGTACCCTTTAGGCCTCTGTCGAGGGTTCCTTGGCTTGTTGCGGGGCTCTTGGCAACGTTTCTGGCGAGGGTGTGAGGCTCCTGTCGGTAAGGGGCCGTGGGTCATCCCCCTTCCGGATTCTCCACACAGGTTAGGCCTTGAGTTTCTTCTTTCCCGCAATGTGCCCCACGGGCTGAGGTCCAAACGATTGACCCACCTTGCTAGGCCCACACAAGCTGCTGAAGACTTGCTGGGTCAAACGACTTGTGGGCCCAAGCCCTTTATACGTTGCTAGCTTCCTCGTGATGTTTCTATAGCTTCCTCCTCACCCAGGCTCGCAGTAGGCCCACATCTTTCCAAGCCCACCCCCAATTCTCCTTTATCCTCTTCCCATCGTATCAGCCAATCTACTTTACACTGAAGGCTTGCCAACTGTGTCTTCATATCCATCAACGTACCAAGTATGTTCCCCCCCTGCCATGCCGACAGCAAACCTGGCATTGCCACCTTGCCACTGTGTAGTAATAGGAAGTCTATTGGCACCAAGTCCGTTGCCCTTTCTTGTAGTGGCATCTCTTTGAGCTTCCATGCCACTGTCCCCTTTTCTTGTTTCTTGAGGTTGCTCCAGCATTAGCGCCTCCCTGTAGGAGCGTGTTTGCGGCTGAATCACCATTGTCGATGGTCTTCTGTAGGTGCTTCTCCCTTTGTAAATAAACTCCCACAAGGCCTCCCCCATCCTTCTCCATCCATTGCCCTCCTTTTCTTTAGGTATGAAGATAAAGTTTCGCCTGCCACCACCACCACCACCACTGTATTCCACCAACACCATGTAACGGCGTCGCACATGGGTGCACCGCTACACTATGAAGTTGCGGTTGCCTTCCTTGACCTTGGTGTAAAAATCATTCCTTTCTCCCTTCAGACAGTCTTCCAATGCCTTAGCCAACCATTGCACCGTAGAGAACCCTAGTGTCAACTTAGTCATCACCTTCCAGCTTCTTTCTATGATAAGCAAGAAACCTCTATCTTTCTCAAGTGAAAAACTTTCGATTCTATCACTAAATCTTTAGAGAACCCCATCCTAATCACGCCACCACCTCAAGACTCGGTAGTAAATCTGCATTCACAGACCACCCAATCTCATCTGAGAGAAAAGTGGTGTTTTCCATCTTGTGATTGTGGTTGTACGGAGAGAAAATTTTGGTTGTACGGAGAAGACATATAGTATAAAGTTCAATTAAATTCCCACAAACTGATAAGAAATCCACCAACTCCTCACCTTATCAACAAAACCATCAGCTTCAAGCCATATATTTTCAAACTTAAAATAACGTCTATCCCCATGAATTCCACCACAAAGAAGCAAAATAGGAAAGTGATCCGAACATACCCTTGGCAATCTCTTTTGACATATTCAGGGTAATGAGTCTCCCAAGAAGGAGAGACTAAGAATCTGTCCAGCCTTGACCACCTTCTATTATTAGACCAAGTATATTCCTCCCCTACCAAGGGAAGGTCCAAAAGATCCAAATAAAAAATGAGCTGTGCAAAATCCTCCATGGCTGAAGACAGAGAAGATGCACCCGCCCTCTCACTAGGAAACCGACTTATATTAAAATCCCCACACATGCACCAAGGCGAATCCCACAAATAAAACAATCCCGACAATTCCTCCAACAAAAAACTTCTATCCCTATCCACATTTGGTCCATATACTCCTGCAAATGCCCACTTCCACCCATCCTCAATATTTGTAAAAGAACATGCCACAGAAAAATATCCAACACATTCCTCCACTAACTTGACTTCTCTCCTATCTCCCATCAACAAAACACCTCCGAAAGCCCCCGAAGAAGCTAAATAGATCCGGCCTACAAAAGAACATCCCCACAAACTACGGATGATACTTCTATCAATAAAACTCAGCTTAGTTTCTTGAAATCAAATAATATCAATATTCCAGCTACGAAGGAGAGATCTTATATGAAGACGCTTATTAATATCATTAATCCCCCTTACATTCCATGAAAGAATCTTAGACTTCATGTGATGAATATAATGCCCTCCCTTTCAATCTGTCCCTCCCCACACTTCCTGCCTTATTATCATAATTAATAGAACATTGCAGACATTTCAACTCCCTCTCCTACACAGCTGACTTCATGGCCGAAGACCGTCCAGCTTCTATAGCAACAAGTAGAGTCTTAAATTACTCTGCATACCCTTCACAAGATATCCCCATGCAGGCCTGTAATTCCTCAACTTTTTTTAGAACCCAATCTGAAATTAAGCTGGAAACAGGCTGAGGGGGAAGAGTACATAAAGGAGTCGGGCTACCCATCTCAACCTCAGCACAATCTTCTTCAATTACAGCCATCTGTAAATTAGCATCCAACAATACATTTTCAAACTATCCAACTGTGATACACCAGCCAACTCTTTAGGAAAAACCCCAGGTTCTCCATCAGCCTCTACAACCAACTCCCTTTGAAGAATCCCCTCAACTGACAGGAACTGCTTCAAAAGACTAGGACACGATTCCATCAGATGAATATCATTACCCAAAGGTTCCAAATACACTATCAGAATAGGGGTTACTTCCTTCTACACTTCACAGCTTACATTATTCTCCACAATTTCCCCTTTTCCTTTCAAACCCTTCTCGGGCTTTTACACAGACCCGGCCCAACCACTTGCTTCTTCTCCTTCAAGTCTTCTACACCCACATGGCCCACATTAGAACCCAGCCCATTCCCCTTGTCATAATAAAACCTATCCACACTATCAGTCTTTGATAGCTCTGGGCTCAATACTCCCCTACTGAGGCCCAGCTTAACCCACCCCAACAAACACTCCACCTTATTTTTCATATCAACCAATAACTCCTCCATGTCTTCCAATGACAACTTCTCATCTTTCCCAAACGACGTCATATTGGAACACTCTGCATCTCCTCTGGGAATATGAACCGTCTTCTTCTTCAGGTTCGAATACGATTGCACCAAATTTGCTCTAGCCCCCCCACTCGCCTCCCTGCTAACCTCCATCCTCGGTGGCGGCGGTTTCTTCAGAACCTCCACATAGGAACCCTTCCGTCCATCTTTCACTAGAGAAGATTGTTTCCTGGACTCTGTTCTTCTCACCCAAAATGGAGGAATGCGAGTTTACTTCCTTCAACGCTGCTCCAAATTTCCTCCAACCTTCCCTCTACAAACCTTCTGGCACCACAATCTGACTACACCTCTTCTCATGCCCAGACTCAGACACTGTCAAAAATTGACCAAAACTATTATGGCTCCTCTGGACAACCAGGACCTGATTGGCTGATTCCCTATCCTGCGAGTTCTAAAAAACTTAGACGAACCCACTGAAGCACCACACGCCCCCATAGCTGAAGCCAACCAATCCATCGCTGCTGCATCAATAGAAATGAACTTGACAACCCGACGACTGCTTTCCGTGATTCTCCACCACAGATCATTTTCACGTTTCAGCTCAAATAACTTTTGGTCAGTCAATGAGTATCTTCCGGCACGACCCCATCGAGATGACCACACCGCCACACCCAACAACAGCTAGACTTAACATAGAACAATGGTTTAATCCCTGTTTCTTAGTTTTGGTTTTTTTTTTTTATCATAAATCAATGTTTTACTACATTAAATGGTAATATGAAATCTAAGCAGCACTTTTTGGAGAGGTAAAATCTGGGCAGCAGTACCCCTAACTCTCTAGACTGTTTTGTTTTTAAATAGGAAAATGTCAGTTTGATTAATAATAATAGGCATAGCCAAGTACATGTCTTGTATACAAGAGAAACACGTAGATGGAACTGGAAACTGATACAGGGAATTCATGGAGGCTTAGTCCACTTAAATCTACAGTGATTGACCAAGGAACTAAGTTTTATGGACCAAAGTTCTGAGTTCATCCAATGTACGTTCACTATCTTCGAAGTTACACCGCAGTAGGCAAATGGGAGCCATCTCCATACGGCTGCACTTTGTGTACTGTCTCTTGATCCTCTCTAGATGGCAAGGAGGTCTACCTTTCTAGGCATATAGCATGTTAAACCAACTCTGCTAAATAAATCACACCACAGAGTGCTAGCAACCTTACGGTTGCCTCCCTTTCTCTACGTACGGCACCCATCCATGACAATAATCTGATGTTTCCTTTGGTTATTTGTGCTGATAATCTTCCCTATAGAAGCTTCCCAAAGCGAAGAAAGCAACTTTTAAGGGCGCCTTAGCCTTCCATATATTCTTCTATAGAGAGGAATTTGTGTCCTGAATGGTTTAGGGCCTGGTAAAATGAGCGGACTGTGGACTTCTCTTTCTTGGATGGACTCCAAAGAAGTTGTCTATGCCTCTAGCCCCCACTCTCGTGGAGTATAATAGATTGAAAAAAGTCTGTGAAAGAGTCAACTTCCCAGTCCTGGACTGCTTTGAAAAATTTGACATTCCACTGAGGGGAGCCATTAGTCACCAAAGCCTCCTGCTTCCTTGCAATCCTATGTACTTCTGGAAAAGCTTCCTTGAGAGCTCTTTTGCCCATACCAAAAGTCATGCCAAAACTTGGTCCTAGCGCCATCTTGCATCTCAAGTCTAGTGTCTAGTGAAGACTGTCCATCATTTTCTAATATGTTTTCACAACCCTACCCCTTGTGGTCCATTTACCTCATTAGACCCCTACTAGCCCGCAGCACTATCATATTTGGAATTTACTACAGCCTTCCATAGAACTTCCCTCCCCAGTAGATATTGCCACAACCGTTTTCTAAGCAAAGCCTGATTAAACACAAGCAAGTTTTAGATACCCAAGCCTCCTACAGATTTTTGTGCGCATACCTGGTTTAATTTACTAGGTGAAATTGGTAACTATCACGCATTTGGCTGTCAGAGCGTTGGAGATAAGATGTTAAAAATGTATATGTCATCCCATTTGGATTGCAATTCCATTTGTCTTTTTTTTGGGGGGTGGGTTAAGAACTAATAGTAATTACAACAGGATGTTTGATGATACCTGCTTCAATTGAATAAAAAATCCAGAATTGGATGTCCTGCTTGGATTGCAATCAGTATCTTTGATCATATGAAAGCATCCATGCATATTATGCTGGCTCAATAAAGATCAATACTGTGCTACAAACAAGATAAAGGTCTTGGTGTCACCCATATTCACCTGAATTTAGGTTGGCAACATGAGGAGAGATTTTCATTATGAAAACTTAAACTAATTGGCACATGCCTTAATATTAACTGCTTTAACTGTTCGTCTTAGTGTGGCAGTAGCTGGAAGGCAAAATAAAGCCAAGTCAATATCTTTTAGGATTGTTGCTTGAATGTGATTATCATTTGAAATCTCAGTAAGTTTCTAATATCTATAATCCTCTGAAATTAACACATCCCTATTTCTACTTGGCTGTAGGAAGTGGTTGCTTTAAATGTGGTGCTCTTGATCACATTGCCAAGGACTGCACCGGTGGCCCAGCCAGTGGACACCAAACTCAAAAATATATTCTAAAGGAGGATACCAGACAGCGAGGAGACAACGATTCTAGGTTTGTAATCTTGCTTGTGATTCTCTGCCCTTCAGTCAGTCTGTCTGTCTGTCTCTCTCTAATACTATTTATTGTTATAGGTACGAAATGGTATTTGATGGAGATGCTCTTGAAAGTCCTAGACAAGATAAGAGACATCGAGGTCATGATCCAGATGACCGGGTTGAGAAACAAAAGATAAATGACGGAAATACTGAAGACCTAAAGCATAGGCATCAAGAAAATAAAAACTTAAGTGATAGGCACAGGCAGAGTGACAGGAGGAGAGGATACAGAGAGGATGAAATGAGGCGTGATAGTAAAGCAAGTCAATCCAGTGGAAGCCGAGGAGATCGGGATTATACTGAAGAGAGAAGGGATAGAGAAAAGCATAAACAAAGAGATCTAGATGATAACAGGAGGGATAAGCGGGATTATAGAAAGAGAACACCGGATAATGGTAGCCATGCAGAAAGGAGGGATGATGGAGAGTACAGGAAGAAAAATAAAGATAGTTCCAGTCATGTGGGAAGGAGAGATGACAGAGAGTATAGGAAGAGCGATGCAGATAATGGTAGCTATGTAGAAAGGAGCAATGATCGAGATCATAGAAAGAGAAGTGTAGATGATGATAGTCATGAGGAAAGGAGGGATGAGAGAGTATATAAGAAGAGAAATGTAGACAGTGACAGACGAGAAACAAGGGATGAGCCAAGTCCGAGAAAAAGAAGTGCTGTCAGTGATAGCTACAAAGGCAGGAGAGAAGAGCGAGAACATGGAAGGCGAAACTCGTTAGATGATGATGATGATGATCATGACAGAAGGCACCGAGGAGACAGAAGGAGATGAAGTCTTGTATGATATGGTTTTGTTCTATTATTGCTCTCTCATGTAATGAAGCTAAACTTTGGAATGTAATCAAGCGTATACTGTTATTTAAAAAGCATTTGACCTGGGATACAAATTTTTGTCATTCAATTTTCCAGATTGGCGGGGGGCTTCCAGAAGGTCCTATCATAAGTTGCACCATCAAATTGAGTGACAGATTTTAATTTAGGCTTCTCATGCATCTTTTTTCCTAAAGGTTGTCCAACACAAATACCAGATTATTGCTCTAATGTGCTTGGGATGCTGTGACTTCCTACAGACTATTTGTGTGGCAATATCTCCAAATAGACTGACAATTGATTAAATGTTAGTATTCTGTTGAGGAGAACCTTGAATAGTTGGAGTGGCTGTTTTTGTTCTTTTACTAAACCATACTTCATGAGATATATTCAGAAGTGCCAGGTTAACCAAGCACAGAAGGTGGAGCTCTCAGTTACAGCTTCATTTAGTAAAGCTGCTTTGGCTCTGCATTATTTTATTACTTTTTAGAAGAGAAAAAAGAAAATGGAAAGGCATTTAAAAACAGAAGACCAAATGTGGAATAAGACATCATTATTTCACTGCATGGTGGTTGAACTTGGTTGTATTTGCAGGTGTTAGGAACGTGGGCAAACAAGCAGGTTAGCCTTAACAAGCTTACCTGCGTTGGTGGGCCTGAGGTTGCTATACTTGTGCAAGGCATGAGCTGCCATGTATGCCCATTCCAGCATCTTCTCTATTACCTTTTCGATCTGAGCTTTCGCAACAATCACTCTTTATACACGCTTTTGCCACTTCTCAATCACTAGTTGGAAAGGGACCCATGTCAAATAAATCTAATCCACTGTGATGCAGATAACATTCACTTCTCTTGTCGGTTTATTTATTTTTTAACTGCACTTTCTGCAAAAAGATATACACTATTCTTCATTTAAATTTAGCATTTTAAGGTATGGTTGATATGATGCATTTTAATAGACTTATTACGTCGGTTACTTCAACGAAAAGTCATTTAAAAACGAGGATAAGGATTTATTTATTTTTTGATATGCAATGAGAATAAGGATTTAAATAATAAATATGAAATTATTTATATTTATAAGAGATATGTAATTATTATTAATTTATGTTTAGATATTTAGCCGAATTAAAATGGTAAGTTTTGTAAAGTATATTTAATATGAGTTTAGATATATTTAAATGTTAAAATGAATTTAGATATATTTATGAGAAGTTAAAAAAAGTTGTAAATTTTATATGTAGAGATGAATTGAGTTAAAAAAAATTTTGTTTAGTTGAAAAAAATTATAGATTTTATATATAAAAAGTTTTTGGATTGAAATGAATTTAATAGTTTGAAAATTAGATACGAGGTTCTCTCTCTCTCTACTCTCGTCTCTCTCTCGACTGTGAAAGCCCTCAGAAGAATTCCGCAAGGAGATTTCCTCTGCTCCCGGGAATTCCAAATTTCTGTAGGCATTGCAGTTCTAAGAATTTAACAATGGTAAACAAGCGCGTGCCCGACTGGCTCAATAGCTCGCTTTGGTCCTCAACTCCTCTCGAAGACGACGAGCGCCCCTCTCGCCAATCCACCAACACTACCACCACCATTTCCTATTCCCCCACCGTGGAACCCACATTAGATCCTCCAACCCCCCCGGCCCCTCCCTCTCCCACCAGAGTAGAGCCTGAGAAGCCGCCCGAAACCAAAGATTCTCCCTCCAACGATAGTCATAGCAGCGATCTCAGTTACAATGACATCTCCGAAGAAGTCGACTCCTCCACTGTTGACATTTCTCGCCAGTCTCAGCTCCTTGCCGAGGTGGGCTCTTTTCCTCCCTCTCCCCCCGGTTCTATCTCTCTCTGTAAAATGTTGTGTTTATGTATATTAAAATTAACTTTGAAAATTGACTCAGATTTTTGTTGTATTTGTGGAAATTTAGATATCGAAGAAAGTGATAAACATACGAGACTTGCGAAGAATCTCATCACAGGGTATACCCGATATCCCTGGGATTCGTTCCATGGTTTGGAAGGTATGTAGTTTGGGAAATGGTTTGCACGGACGAGTTGCACGGGAATCACTCGGACCAAGGGAAAAAAAAACAAAAAAAAAAAAAAAGTTCATGTGAACCAGTAATGGACAGTAAAATAGGAAGAGAAATGCAGGGGAAGTACAACGAGAATTATAAAAAGATTCTTTACAATTACTTTACAGACTGGTTTGTTTAATTTAATGCGGCAGATTGTAACATTATTTTATTTTATAATTATTTGGCTATACTGTAGATTTGATGTATCTCGTTAACCCATTTGTAAGCATGCCTTTTGTATTTCATCTTTTAGGTCTAATATTTCTCTATGAAAAAATTACCTCTATTCAATTGCTGGAATTGGCCTGTTCAGTTGAGTGGCGTAGCAGTGGCAGATTTAATTATTTGGCGTCAGAAAATAACAAAGAATTAGGATTCAAAGTTTTCACTAACGTTTTAACAAAAAATTGGACCGCGTAGGGGCCTTTTATTAAGAAAATGCATTGTTTTTCTTCTTCATAATCGTTACTAGTTTGCAGGGTTTCTTTACGAAGATAAAAAAGGGAGAAAAATGCGTGTTTCTGGCTGTAGTTATGTTGTGATGAATATAATTGAAATTGACTTTAGGGATTGTTGGTTGTCACAGCTCTTGCTGGGCTATCTGCCGCCAGATCGTGGGCTTTGGTCATTGGAATTAACTAAGAGGAGGTTGCAGTACAAGCAATTTAAAGAGGAGCTTTTGATGAATCCTGTAAGTCATGTTGTGGATTTTGAATTTTTGATGCCTGCATTCCTATTTTCATGTGGTATTGGTTTATTGAGATGACAAGGAATAGCTAAAGCTGAACACAATTTTGCCAAAAAAGAAAAGCCTGCGATTGACTTTAGCATGGAATGAGTCAATCATCCACCACTTTAGTAATAGTGGAATTTAAGAAAATGCAGCTAGCCCTTTTCCATCCTGAAGATGGTCATTCTGCTTCTTTTATATAGTTAATCTTACGAGGCAACCCCCCCCTCCTTCCAATCTCTCTGTTTATATGCATAGTTGCATACACATGTACGTGCATACATACATACATACATATGTCTGTGCACTTGCACGTGTATGCTTTTCGCTTTTCTTAGTCAATGGGGAGTTCCGGGTGCCTTATCCTCCTTGACTTTGTAATGTTGAACCTTGATTCTCTTGTATACATTTTCTTAAAAGGTTTCTTTTCTCAAAACAATTATTTCCTTTGGGAATAGGATCCTGTGTTCACGTGCTTGTTTTTTCTAGCCAAAATAACAAATTAATTTAGTATGTTTGTTCTTGCTTATAGAAAGAGATAATAATACACTAAATTAATAATATTCATGGTATTCCTTTTGCTTTAAGCAGTGTGAACTAGAAGTTTAAAGACTATGGGCATTATCTTTGGTTTTAATAATGCGTTTCTTGTATCACTAGATAATCATGCATAGGTGATGCTCTTGTATATGTCTTTTGTGCTTGGGCATTGCCTATTATTATCTTCAATCAAATGTTGTTTACCAATAAAAACACATTATTGGCTTTAATAATGTGTTTGATTTTTAGAATAAGCAGGGCAATGGATGAAAAATTGCCTCAAATGAACTTCCTTCCTCATGCATCTTGACAATTAGCCTTTCTTGCCCTCATTTTATAAAACCTGAACTTCAAGTGATCCTATAAGTTCAGTTTTCTGTTTCTTTTAATGTCTGATTTAGTATGTCTTGTAGTCAATAGTTTTATGCATCTACACGAAGTTGGATGCTAATGAAAATAAATGACGTCTTAAAACATGATGTAGTTTGTGCTTTTTGTTGCATCCATTTTGAATTTTTTCTTTTCTGTAAAAGTGCGGTTCTCTGAATGTTTCTGTGGCTAGTCAGTCAGAAATCACATGGAGGTTGGATAAAACAAGAAGTTGTGACAAAGACAACTCAAAAAGTGAAAGCAGGGGCTTGCTCTCAAGATCAGAAATTACTCATGGGGAGCATCCTTTGAGTCTTGGAAAGACCAGCATATGGAACCAATTCTTTCAGGTATTATATCAAGTGACGAGCAATTGAAAATTGGTCCAAAATTGCATAACTGGAAGCTCAGTAATACTATTATGAATCAATTTGTGTATGAAATTTTTGCTGTGCCATTCTCACTGTGTGTAACTGTTTTGGTTCAATTAGGATCTAATTTGTGGTGGGTCTTTGTCTCTTTGCCATCTTTCTTCACTCGAATGATCTCAAATATGTGCACACACACTATAGTGATGCTCAATAACTTTCTCACAAGATCCTGTGCACCATCTTTTTTGTATGGTTCTAGCTATTCAAACAAGTATATTAATCTGATCCCCATTTGATGAACTTTGATTTTTTTTCCCTGTAGAATCTTTATCATTTTGAGATATCTTTCTTGCATGCATACAGCATGTGTTCAAAATTATCCCCTTATCAAAAAATTATCCCCTTACACGTCTCCCAAACTTCCTTTCCATGCTTTATTGCAACAACCCTTTCCACGTAATATTAGAGTTGATCGTGAGTTCTAATCTTGACTTCACACTATACTTCTCATTTCAGTTAAATATTCAACATGTTGGACCCTACTTATTAAGGTGGTTTGGGCTTACATGCAGGGGGAGCATTAGAATATTAAATGGTTAGGTTCCTTCTTTCCCATTACATTAATCATTTTGGACCACTGGTCATTTATCATTCCATAATGACTAATGAGCTCCAGTTCAAGTGGCATCTTTGTGGCCTATACAAAATATTATGGGAGGATAAAATATTGTGTTCTAGAGCCAACAAGTTGTGTCTGACTTCCAGTACAAAAGAACGTTCATTTATTGAAAATTGAACCTTGGGTATGAAAATTGTCAGCGTGACACAGTTTTCTTATTCTCAACGGAATATGCATGGATTTGCTATAATGCTTAACAATGCACATAAGTATGTTTGTTGGTTAATGATGAGTGTAAACATGATGGTTTTGGGCTATGGTCAAGATTGTAGCTTGTCCGGAAATATCCTTTATATATGTAGCAAGATTACCGTCTGCTGATTATTTGCCAATCCCAGTGCCTTGGGAAATTGAACAGTAGTTATGTAGATTACTAGGTGCTTGTGCAGCATTCTCATGACATATGTAACTATAAACATGGGTTATGTAGGACACGGAGATTATAGAACAGATTGACCGAGATGTGAAGCGCACTCATCCAGGCATGCACTTTTTCTCTGGGGACTCACAATTCGCAGAATGTAATCAGGTGTTCCCTTTTGTTTTCATTTACAAAGTTAATTCATGCATGTTTAATTTTGTTTAGTATAAACTGCTTTGCTGACTTATATCCACCTCATTTTTCAGGAGGCTTTAAAGAACATATTAATCATATTTGCAAAGTTAAATCCAGGCATAAAATATGTTCAAGGAATGAATGAGATTTTGGCTCCTCTATTCTATATATTCAGAAATGACCCTGAAGAAGAAAATGCAGTTAAGTAATGTCAATTTATTTATGTTCCTTTTTTTCATGAACAAGTGTCTGTTTTCTGAACACCAGTCTATTTATTAGTATATCAAACTTAATTTGAAAGCATCCAGTGATAGTAGTTGGATGCAAACTTTTATTGTCTTGCTGCCAATAAGGATCACACAACATACTTTGTTGCTTGATTCCGGATTTTAATATTAACTATTTTTTTCCTTTAGATATATGTTTCCAGACGCACGGTCTTATACTATTGCTTTAAGTTTCTGGTTCAGAAGCATATGAGTTTGGGTTCTCTTTTATTCTATAGCTCATATATTGTTGTTGTATTCCCTGGCTTGGAAAAACGTTTGAATTTTCTTTTCCCTGAAAAGCATACTCCAAGACAAAATTAGCATTTTTATCAAAGTTCTGTTTTTTATTGTTTATCTAGTTCTTTTACACTGGTGGATGGAATCCGTATTAACCTTTAGTTAGCTAAATGAATCTTATTTTGCCATATACGTTGATGTGGTGCCAGGGTTTCATGAACCAAATTTCTTCTGTGCTGGATTTATGTAATTTACATCTTAAGTTTTAAGTATTTTGCGCTTTTGCTCAAAAGAACTTTGTTGAGCGAAAAATTTTTTTTGATACCCAAGCCAGCAGAGCACAACCCTAGTACACTAGATGTATAAAGTGGGACATACCCAACTAGCACGAAAACAAAAAGAGCAAAAGTCTTTGAACTCTAGAAAGTTGGTGAATTGGGAACTTGTGTGAGCATCCTCCAAATATAGAGGGTATTGAGTACAATGGCTTTTAACTCTGATATTGTCCTCTCCCCCTTTTCAAAATTTTGTACATTGCATTCTTGCCAAATGCATCTCATTACACACAAAGGGACCATTTTTCAGGCATCTGAATTTCTATGACTTCAGCAAGGGCTTTGTCGGCATGCCATCGAGTCCACCATCCCTAAAATGCTGAACATCTATGCTCATATTTCTCTAGCATGCTCACAGTGTAGCAAAAGTTGATCAATGCTTTCCTGATTCTACTTGCACATGGAAGCTTAGTGGTCTAAAATAAGATTTGGGGCACAAATCATAGATCACTGGATGAAACTTGAACCTCATCAACAATTCCTCCCCACCAGAGGTCCCTTCAGAGCTTTTTGAGGCACTAGGCTATGCCAACAAGGACATAAAATAAAGATAAGAAGTCAGTTGCTAGGTTAGCGAGTGTTTTTAATCAAAGCAACCTGCCCACCTTTGGATAAGTATAGTGTCTTCCACCCAGCTAAGTGATGTTCCATCTTTCCAAAATGCTATCTCAAATAAATTTCTCCTTGAATGGCTGTAACGACGGAAGGAAAAGTCCAGACCACCTTTGGAGTCCCTCAGAATCCCCATGTATTGATGAATACACACTGAAGATGATTTAAAGATTCTCCTTTTGCTGAAAACTCACATGTTAATGCATTAGTATCATTCCGCTGGGCACTTGCTAACTTGCTGAAATTTGAAATTTCTAATCCCCGTCCTCACCCTTCACGATTCAAGTGTTGCTCTTCGACTGAAAACTGTCATGCAATCATCTTGTAAGAAGTATCCTCAGGAGGCACATTTCTAAAACATGTTCTTTGGGTTGTTTTATAATTAACTAACGTCAATGAAGTAAAGCCATTTAGACCTGCAAATAATACTCTCTCTCTCTCTCTCTATACACCCAAAAGAAAGAAAGAAAAGCCTTCTATCCATGTTCTAGTATCTATAAACAGCATGAATGTGTGAGGCCACAAGTCCTACCTATAGTAGTGTATTTCAGTGGAGAAAAACTTTGGACTGTGTTCAGGCTTTCCGATTAATCTTTATATATATATATATAGGTAATTAAGAAGTTTTATCGTAGAAGTAGGCAAAGCCCAAGTATTTTCCAATTAACCTTTTCAGTAATCGGATTAAAAAAATGATTTTGTAGGGACATAGGTTTGAGATAAGAAACTAGAGTCCTATTTTTACCTTTTAGTCTATTGTAGCTTATATATATACACGCATATAAATAAATAACTAAATAACTTTTTAGTCCATGGTAAAGTTCTTGGAGCCATTGGCTACAGATGGGGTTGCAACTTGCTTCCCATCCTCCCCAACCTCTTGTGAAGGTGGGATTGATAATCTCCATACGGCCATTGTCTAAGACTACAACAAATGTTGGCACAATCAAAATCAGAATAAGATTTGTTTCTGTTTCAATGTTGGTTCTTGGTCTGACTTGTATCTTTTTCTTCTAGAGACCTTGTATACTTCCTGTGCACTTGGGTTTTGCCTTCTCTCTCTCTCTCTCTCTCTCTCTCTCTCTCTCTCTCTCTCTCTCTCTGTGTAATGCTCCAATGGAAGGCCCAAGCCACATGGCCTATATTCCAAAATGACTAGTCAATGATACAATTAGAGCCCCATTAGAACTTTATAAAGAGCAAGAACTTCTCCTTCCCAAGCAAGGTGGGATTTCATACACCACCTTCCCTCAATCTTATCATATGGGGATATCACAATCTACCCCCCTTAAATTTTCGACGTCCTCGTTGGGCCTATCTGTTGTAGGTGGCACTGCTCAAGTCCCACATTTCTGGTTGGAATAGGCTCTGATATCATTTGTAACGCCCCAATGGAAAACCCAAACTACATGGCCTATACTTCAAAAGGACTAGTCAATGATACAATTAGAGCCCCATTGGAACCTTATAAAGATTAAGAACTTCTCCTTTCCAAGCAATGTGGGATCTCATACACCACCTACCCTCAATCTTATCATATGGGGGTATCACTCTCTCTCTATAATAAGCAAGCATATTATAAACATATAAAACAATATAGGATACAAGAGACGACAAGGTGGGAGGTCCTGACATTCATCTTAAACTAGCTAGTACAACACAAAAAAAGAAAAAAGAATAAAAAGAGGGATATGAGGCCACTGACTTGACCCCCACCCATTTCCCATGAGGGGAAGCCTAAAGTGGTTTTGATAAAGTCCGATAAACGGATTGTAATACTAGGACCGGAAGCCACATTGAATTGATTTGTGCTGCATGTCGTTGGTTTGGACTGATTGAAGGAAACTTTCACTACCTCTTTTCCACAATCCTTGGTTAGGAGAAGTTATAATATAGGAAGATAGCAAGTGGAAGAAGCGTTGAATTGTTGGTAGACGACTGTTAGGAACTATGGAGGTGCGTGAACACCACATGCCATACTAGGAGAGTGGAGGTTGGTTTGATCTAAGAGATCCGAGGCCGTTGACCCCAAAAATGCTGGGCATGGTGGTGGCACGCTCTCCCTAGTGTGGCGGTGCTTGGATCTCACACTCGGTTTGGGCCGTGCGTGAGACGCATGTGTCACTCTTTTCGACAATCTGCTTCTGTCGTTGAAGGATTGGTGGTTGGGGAGTCTTGCGGTGTGGCGCGTGGCGGTTGTGGGTGGCCTGAAAGCAGTAGATTGGCGCTTCTCCGTGCTATGGTCGGAAAACTAAGAAAAAACCAAAAAAAAAAAAAAAAAGGCAGGACAGTGTCGGGACTATTCAAATGGGAGGAGGGTGGGTGGAATCAAAACTCCACCCTCTGGAAGGAGAAGATGAGATTTTTGGGCCAAGGTAGAGAGCGTATTCGCTGGAGAGAAACGAAAACCCTTGCCTTTTCTCCTTTTAATAAAGATTATTATCAGTTTTTTTCTAACATTTTTTAAACCCATTAAACATTTAAAAAAAATAAAAATACAAAATCATTAAAAAACACTTCCTTAATTATTAAGTAAAAAAAACGACAATAGGTGAGAATTGTTGGTAGCCACTCTTGGTGAAGTGGCATAGAGTGGCATTTTCCATTAAAAGAAAAAAAAAAATGTCGTTATGAAATGCTTGTTGTTGGCAATAAACAATTATGAAGACATTACATAAGAGTGATGGAAATGTTACCATTATTGTCATTTGCAGCTATCGTGTTTCCTGTGATTTTACTTATAAAAGAATGTTTCATGCGATTCCCTTTGGTTTAATATTGCATATCATTCCCTAATTTATAAGTTATGCAGGCCTTTGCTGAAGCAGACACATTCTTTTGTTTTGTCGAGTTATTAAGCGGATTCCGTGACCACTTCTGTCAGCAACTTGATAATAGTGTTGTGGGAATCCGTTCCACAATTACAAAATTGTCACAGCTTCTTAAGGAGCATGATGAGGAGTTGTGGCGTCATCTTGAGGTCACAACCAAAGTAAGAAATTATTTTAACTGATAAATTATGCTGTCTTTTCAGTCTTCCTTATCTTTCTATGCAAGTTTTTCTTAAACTCAGGTTGTCTCCTCAACAAACTTTAAAGTATGTCTTCACTTTTTCACTGGAAGAAGAGTGAGGAATTGGTTCAATAATAGTATAGATTTGGAAGGCGGTGGATATGGTAGTCTTGTTAAAATTTGGGGACTGTCTTTCCTAGTTGCAATGTGGGGAATATGATAGTGCTACTGCGAGTTGGGTGTAATATTTCTGATATGGGCTTTTCTTTTCTTGTAGCTACCAACCACTCTGCTCTTTTATCCTTCTTGTTTTTGCATTTGTCTATTCTGTAGCCATGACAAGGAATTTCCTGCTAATTGTGTTCTGCACGTTTTCCCTTATCTGATTGTCATAATCTGCCAAAGGTTTATAAAAATAATTGTTGATTTCAGGTTGTTGGACAATTTCCTACACTTACTATTTCGCTGGTAAATCACAGGTCAACCCCCAATTTTATGCATTTAGGTGGATTACTCTCCTCTTGACGCAGGAATTTAATTTTTCCGACAGCCTTCACATTTGGGACACACTTCTAAGCGACCCTGAAGGTCCTCAGGTAAGTATTACGTAGGCATTATTCTGCTATATATCTAAATTTGTGCAAAAAGAGGCAGAAAAACTGACAATTGGTGTTTGCAGGAAACCCTTCTTCGGATTTGCTGTGCTATGCTGATCCTCATACGGCGGCGCCTTCTGGCAGGTGATTTCACTTCGAATCTCAAACTGCTCCAAAACTATCCTCCAACAAACATCAGTCATTTGCTCTACGTTGCCAACACGTTGCGAGTACGATCCATAGGCTAATTTTCTAAGCCACTCTTGAATTTCCCTCTCTATTTTCTTGTGTTCACAATTTAAGGTTTGTAAATCCCCGGATGTAAGTGTTGATCAAAAGTTAAAAAATGATAGGCAGCCCAGGGATGACATCCGTTGTTTCTGTTTTTTCTTTTTGCTAGTTCATTGCTACCTTAATGAAACATGCATGTATTCCCCCCCTCCCAAAATGAGGTTGGATTAACTATGATCTAATTACTCTTTCAATTTTATTATTTTTATTTTTCCCTTGGTGTCATGATTTGATTTAGAATAATGAGTTGATTGCCAGCAAGCTTAATTGATGTTTTCGAATCAATTCTTTATTATTTATTATTTGTTGTTTGAATAATTAAAAAAAAAATATTTTAAAACTTATCTTTCATTAAAAAAAAAAAAAAAATTCAAAAAGTGGAAAAAATACAAAAAACTGATTTGGTCAAATTTTGTTTAGCCCAAAGTAGCAGTGTCCTTTTGCTACAATTGCTTTAGAGCAAGTCTTTGATAAAGTGTGCATTCAAATTTTGAAATGGGGTATAAATGTACCCACTGGAATGTGTTAAATTAAGATCAGTGATAAACTGTTTTTCCACCAGATATCATACATTCATAATAGATATAGATATGTAATAAGTTCTCAAGTCACATACAAATTTCGACAAAATCAGGTGGTTCAAGTAATTCAAATTTACTCAAGCAACCTTTGTCTGTATGACCCCTCTGGACTGTAGGAAACATAAACGAACCTCTAGCACCAAAATAGGTAAGACTAAGCACGCATATCTCCAAAGATGATGCCAGCTAGAATAACTGAAAAGCCAACCATCAACTTAAATGATCAGATGAATGAAATTGTAATGATCACCTACATTGGGCTACAAATTGCAAAAGACACAAGTCACAGGTAAAGACGAAGATGAAGAACCATGGAAATGAACAGAAAAGCATGGCTAAAGATTATCAATTTGGGCTAACTAAAAATATTCTACGTTAAGGATATATAATAGTGTATTTGCTATTTATCCTTTTTTTTTTCTTTAATTTCCAAAGAAGGATAATGTATCTCTATCTTGAGAACCCCAATGGACGAAATGAAATACGGCATAAATCTTCTTTCCAATAGAAATCTGTACGGCACACTTTTTATGATATAATATTCGCACCGACGTCCATTTTTTTTTTTTTTCCTTCCTAAGAGCTCTACAACATTCTTTTTCACTTCCTCTAAACCTTTCTTGTATCATCTGGATGTCCTATTATATCAATAAAAAATATGAAACATGTTCGCAAATCTGCAAGTTTAGCATTCAAGAACGTTAGCAGAATCACTCCGGTACTAGGAAAAGACATTTTTCAGATATAAAATTACCGCATAATATGGCTGAGAAAATCCCCTGCTTTTCAATATGATGCATGGGGGGGATTCATTACCGAGTTAGGCTAACCACCAGCTAGAAGTTTGGGTAAAATATTTGCTTATCTTTCCGCCCCAGATATTGTCGAATTTAATGAGGTCAATGACTGGAAGCCATCAGTTGCTTCACTCTCCAAATGGCTGCTTAGAATTTGCACAACATCATCTGGGGGACATTTGTCAGCAGGATTCTGTGGTGAAGATTGACAGAAACATTCAGGCCAAGAATTTGTATAGAAAGACTCTGGTGACATCCGCTTGCGGGGTCCACCAAAGTTCGTTTTGAGCATGACTCGCCTAACAGCTTCGTCAAAACCTGCCTTTTGCCCATTCTCCCGATCAATGAAGATAGGGGCAAGACCTTTCCTGTCAGGTCTGATTGTAGTGCGGAAGCCATAGTAAAGACGGTGTCCGAGGAGATTGTTTGCAAAGTTGCTTGGGCCATCATATGTTGGCATAAAAATGTCAGACAGGAGACAAACCATGTAATCAACAGCCGACCCTGCCAGTCCCCTGGTGTTCTCAACTAGCTCATCTATACGTTCCACAGAACTGTGGTTCTCAAGGTGAGGGAAAAGTGTCCGAAGTGGTTTCATGAATCTATTCCCACCAAAGAGCTCACCAGCAGCCAGGAATATTCTGGTAGAATTATCAAACCCCATTGCACGTAGAATCAGACCAACCTGCAGAGAGAAGAGACATCATAATATTAAAATATGGACAGTCTATAACCTATCAATATATATATATATATATATATGGACAGTATATGGCCTAATAGAAAAAATAATCAGAAAAATATCACTACACCCCACAATGCCGTCATAGTCTATTAGTCTTCTACGCCATGACAAGCTTGGGACTAGATGTGTAAGAAAAAATATATTTCCAATGCCATCATGGTCTGTTAGTCTTCTTAGCCTTGACAAGCTTTGGACTGGCTGTGTAAGAAAAAATTATCTTTCCAACAATAGATTGAAGGACAATGAAAAGCAAGAAGATCACCTCTTCTGGAGTTAATGGACATTTTCCGATGGCCCTCCTTTCGTCATAATTGAGCACTTTTGGTGCAAAGTTTTCCTTTCGGTACTTCTTCAAAATTGCTTGCTCGTGAGGCGTAAATATATCTAAGCACCTATACGTCATTACACCAAATGCTTGAGGTTAACGGTATTCTCATGCAAATATTTCTAAAATATAATTTCATCTCGTCAACCAGTAGATCAACAAGAGAACCAACCATCAACTATGGTGTAAAGGGGGCTCACCAAGAGCTTACCAGCCACATCCCATATATATAACAGAAAAAAAAAAAAATCTATATGAAAACATGGTAGTTTTAAAGCTTCTACTCATAAAAAAAAAACATTGGCACATTGGGAAATTAAAAAAATTCTAGAAGGCTCCAGTTAAACAATCAGCAATTTCATTTTCTCCAAATTCTGGCACTTAATAGGTCTGGAAAAGTACTTAATTAAAACCCAAACCTCAAATTGTGGAAGTTACACGCATTGGAAAACGATGAAGAAGGACCAGCCGTGAGTGTCTTGGGATTTGTGTGCTATTGCTAACAAGTTTAACATCACCCAATCCAAATATTAAAAGAAAAAAATAACAAGCAAGAGAATGGTTTAAATGTATAACAGCTATAAATAACCATTAGGGAAAAAATTGCAAAATTCATATAGAAATGAGAAATAGAAGAGCCCTAACTGTTAAGCATTAACTGGAGAGTTGAAATCATTTTTTTTTTTTTTTTTCTGTATGATATTAAAATTGATGTGCAAGGTATACTTCAGGGCATAAGTTGTGTCCCACATTTTCCTTTTTTCTTTTCTAAATTTTGCCAAGCCAAGATTGAAATGAATAGAACAGATGCAACATCCCACATTTTTTGAGACGTTGCTAACTTCCAGAATTGAGGTCCTCCATTTACCCTTGACTTGAAACTCACATCAGAGGAATCCTTACCACACTTAAGCATGTGAGGAAACACACATGTATTTACAGATGCATCGTACCATTAATGTTTTAACACACCTACACACCCATCAGTGTACTTATAACCAAAGTGTTCATGACAATGCTATTATGAATGACATCTCCAGACTATTTATACGCCAACTCCCACTAAGAAACCCTAAGCCCTCCAAAACCAGGGCATCTGCCATTTGGCTCATTTATTCAAACAAACTTGAGGGTAGTCTTGAGCTAAGGAAATTTTTATTAATAAACAGCCCAAAGCTAAGTTGAGCCAAGCAGTGGAACACTACAATAGAGTGATCAGATGCTTGATATAGCCCTTTAAATAAATGAGAAATGCTTGTACAGCTCCTAATGGTTTTGAGATAGATGTACCAATTAGTGGGTCTTCTCCCCCTACTGCAAATAGGGGTGAGCTCGGTCCAGTTCGGGTGATGGACCGAAATCATTTTCCTTAGACCAGACCGGACCGAACATCCCTAGGGACTGGACCGGACCGGTCCATTCGGTCTAACCCTTTTTTTAATCGATTAATAAAACAAACTTATTTAAAATATTAAATTAAAATTGACTTATTAAATGAAAATTACATAATAAATTGTACAATTATTAATATATATTAGTACTATATATTATAGTTATACATTAAAGAGTACAATAATACATTGATCTAAATATATATAGTTATAGACTTAGTACCAATACTATAACTAATAACTATATTAGTAGTATTGCTAATATACTATATGTTAGTGATAAATTGGTAATACAATATTGAATAATATTCTATCTAGTTATAGTGATTTAATACTAACATATTAAGTTAACTATACTAATACTATTATAAATTTATATATACTATAATTTATACTATAACTCTTATAATATATTAATATATTAATATATACTAGTACTATATATTATAGTTATACATTAAAGAATATAATACTTATATAACATTGTGATATATTAATAATTAATTATATACAATTATTTATATAAATAATAAAATATATATCTTTTAATTTTCATTCAGTTCGGTCCGGTCCAGGGTGAAAAACCCCTGGACTAGATGAATTCGGTCCAAAAATGGCCGGTCCGGTCTAGACCGGCCAAATCTCACCCCTAACTGCAAACACCATTCTCTTATAAGCCATATAAAATAAGCAAATATTTCAAGCAATTATTATCT
Organism: Carya illinoinensis; assembly: GCF_018687715.1. Lineage (NCBI taxonomy): Eukaryota > Viridiplantae > Streptophyta > Magnoliopsida > Fagales > Juglandaceae > Carya > Carya illinoinensis. Next base: position 34,809,026 of record NC_056752.1, on the reverse strand, counting down.
GATCTCTAATCCCTTAGCACAGGCTCAGCCAACTGAAAGTGTATGCAAACATTGTAAGAAAGTTATATACCATACCCAGCAAATGCCAGCATATCCATCTCAAAACGAAGATGTATGGACATGAAGTGACCTTGTGAGCGGAGCTTATCAACTATCGATTGACTTAACTTCATAATATGTGGCTTGAATCTTAGAGCATGATAGTTAACTCTACACCTCAATCTTTGATACTCAGAATTGTCAATTTCTTCAGCTAATCGGTGCGAAAAGGGAGTGAGATAAATAGCACCATGTTCCTTCATCTTCTCCAGAGCAACTGTAGTATACCAATTGATAGGAGCATCTCTAGGAGGACGTAACTGAGTGAAGTCAAGAGAAAGAAAGAGAAAGTTAACATTTCAAGTATTATTGAAGATTTATGCTCATGAATGTGAAGAAAATGCTAACATTGCACCTGAAAAGCTTTAATCTTTTTAATTTTTCCATTTTTGCGAATTTCTGGTATGCGTTCAACAATCTGCACATCAAACCTCAATGTCTGGATAAAATGTTCAACATCGTAGATACCATAGAAACCGCTGCATAGAGCAAAAACAATTATGAGTTATTAATCTAATGAGATACACCAAGTTACATGTTTCAAACCCTGAAACCCCCAAGTTTTACAAAACCATAGCCATCAGATAGACCTTCAACCAATCCTAGAAGTAAAAATTCTCCAACTCTAAACCCACCATATAAGAATTCATAGGTGAATTTCCAGATCTTTCCTATGTCAATGACACAGAAAATGTGTAGGAACCTGTCTACAGTGCTTGTGATGGCATATGTAAAAATCTGCGGCTCTAGGCTCAGAATTTTAGAAGAAAGGAACAGGGTTTGTAGATTGAATAAAGATTTGAAAAGTTGAATTTTGATGGATGGAAGAAGATGAAAACTAATAAATAACTTCCTGGGATTTTCTGGCAGCAGAAAGGTACTTTTAGGGCTGCATAGACAGGCAATCCTATATCTTAAAGAGATGAAAATTTTAAGAATTAACTGGCTTAACATGTGATCCGATCTGGGGTAGACAAGAAGATAAAAAGTTTTGGCTGTTCAAGGACTAAACCCCAAGGGGGTGGTGCACTGATCCTGGGGCAAGCTTTATAAACCGAACGTCATGGCTGATTATTAGATTATTCAATTAAATTTTTCTTTAATCTGAGTTGTGTGAATCCATGCTTGATGCACCAATGTTCGTCACATGACCCCCCTATGCTGTGTAAAGTTTTTTGAAACATAATCCTGTGTATGATGTTTTTAGAAAAAGGACCTTCCGAATCACAAACTGCAACATGTGAATTTTAATTTTTCTTCATTAAATATATATATTAAAATATTTATAAAATAATAAATAAATTTTTTATAATTAAAAACTGTATTGGGATCCTAAACCTAACTATCCATAGCTCAAGGCATGTTGTCCATAATTTTCTAAGAAAAGTACATCTGGTCAAATATATTCTGTCAGTTCACAAAACTATTTGAAAATGCATACCTCTCATCATGCCAAAAAGAGTTTGCATCCAACTCGGGTAGCACTAGTGTAGCATTCATGATTCGTGCAGCAAGAACTGCATTACAAATCTAAAAAATTGAAAAGAGCATATATCAATTTACAAAAAGCAACTCCATCATAAAAGCAGTACAACACTGATGCCAATTTTATTTAGGTCATGCAAAGGGGTTCTAAAATTCTAGCTCGGTAACAAAAATTGAGCAGCACATTTGAAAACAACCATTCACTACTTTTTCTTTTTATCTTTTCGTCTCACACCAAAATAATGGAGCTAACATGGAAGGAATATATTTGTTTGGCTTGCACACCACAAGCAGATTTTAAGGACCCATGAGTGAAATGTGCAATGATGTTAGCAGCAAAGAAAAGGATGCAAACCGCAGTACGTTGCTGGTTCAGACCACCATTACAGCGAACACGCAGAAAGCCATTACTCTCACTTGGAGCTGGAGGAGCTGCCACATTGTACAACACCAAACAAAAAATTTAAAATTAGGACCTCTAGAAGCATAAAATTCAGACCCTTCAACATGGGGCGACCATTCTTTGAGAAAATGAAAAGTATATACGGGGCCAGTCAGATCGTGGAGCAGAGGATGGCCTCCAACCACCAGCATCAGCTCTTCTCCAAAGTTCTTCTACCTTGATCTGCTTGAAACAGGAAGAAAATGAGTGATCAATTGTTGAATGAGTTATAATGAACAACCGATAACACAGGAAGAGTGTGAAGAAAAACCCAGCTCATAAAATCATGTGTTTCTATCAGTGTAACATCGTAAGGCCCAGCCATATGCTTGGCATGAAACTCAAGCAATTAACACTTCCTAGAAATTCCCTCTATGCTACAACCTTCTACCAGTCAACATCACATAAGTTTCCATAAAAATACACCTTTCATAACTGATTGGTTCACTGGTGAGTAGTACTCTGGAGTTAGTCGACACCAAGTACTCATCCTCCAAGAAAGTTAATATCAACTTAGAGTGGAACATTATTTGGAGTGCTAATATGGTGATAATCGCTATACAAAGAGAAATGCAACCCTGCAAAGTGAGAATCAAGACTGATAAGCAACAACAAAAAAATGAACATGCCATGTCATTCATTTTGAAGAAATCCACTATGACATGACACTGATGACGTTTATCATTTCGAAGGGTAGAAGACCCTTATCCACCAAAACTGGGACAGTTCTACTGAGAGCCTCCATAAAAATAATAACCAGCAGAGGAGACAAAGGATCCCTGGTTGCAACCCACACGAGCTATCAAAGACCTGTGGAAATGCTATTTACCAAGACCAAAAAGTGCACAATGGAAATACACCGAGCTATATAATTGCACCACTCTCCCCAGCTTCACATCTCCCCCGCATTTTTTTGATAAGTAATTATCATTTCGTTATGAAATGCTAAAGGCACATTCCAATTACGATGAGTGTGAAAGTCATCTAGCTAGAAACAAAAAACGATACAAAATAATCACAAAGAGTAAGACCATAAAAGTTGATGGATGCTGTCCAGTGGAGGAGAGTGTTGAAGAAAAAAGTCTTGAGTTCCTCTATCGTCCATTCTAAATCATCAAAATTTCTATCATTTATTATTTTTGGTTTTAGATGTAATGAGAATTTTTTGTTTTGGATGAAAGTTTATAATATTATTTTTTAATATTATTATTGTTTTGGAATTTGAAAAAGTTGAATTGTTTATTATATTTTGTTTGGGAATTTGAAAAAGTTGTAATGATGAAATAAGATGATATGAGAATTTTGTGTCTCATCCCATTTGCCAAATCTGCCTAATTTTCCTCAACATGATTCATGAATGATTTGATTGCGGTTATTTTGTATTTCTTTCATGGAGGTATCATCACTAGATCAATCAATGCAACAGTAATTAACCTTATTCCGAAAAAGGAATCTCTGATCACCCTTTTCAGATTTCAGGCCAATCAATCTTTGTAACTTTATGGGATATTTGGAACCATCTTCCACACTCCTAGGATTTTGTGAACTAACACCTAGTCCTCTCCATGACTCAAACCGAAACAACCTGGATGAAGAAGTCACTCCATAAAGCACAAGCCACCTAGTCCTCCCCGTGATACACCACTCAATCCCACAGATGTGTCTTTTCCTCATATCGTCCATGGTAAGAATCTTCCCGAGAGATGTTTTCCAAGCAACTCTTTAAGGTACCTTAGTCTTACATATTCTCTCACAAGGAAAGGGGTTATTATTATGGGGGATAAGGACATTATAGAAGAACAGACATTGAACACACCTTTCCCGGATGGGGCCCAAAGCAACTTGACCTCAACTCTTGTTCTCAAACTAGGAGAGTAGAACAAATTAAAATATGTGGTAAGGGTTCGAGCTCCCAATCATCAGCCGCTCCGATAAAGCTAACATTTTACTGAGTGAATTCAAAGTTGTCTCTAAAGGGAATTCACTAGTTGTCGATGTTTCACTTCAATCGGTCCACTCATTCAGATTCTGAAATCAATAAACCATAAAGCTACCGCCCTTCCAATTCTTCAAAGAACACATATACTCAAGCCAACAAAGCCATCAAAAGGGTTTCAATTTATATATAATATCGGGATTTTCAGAATTCCAATTTCTTTCAATTTTCCCACGTTTTCTCAGCAATCAAACAGAAAGAAAATCACAATCACGTCCAAAACGCTTTGGGAAATCGACCTAGCTAACCTCAGAGCGATAGCCGGATCGACTAGTTCCACTGCTGGAAGAAGAAAACATCAGCGAAACCGTGCAGATCAGGAGCACCAACACCGCGATCGATAACTTCCCCACCATGCCCTTGACCCTTCCTTGCTTCGCGTGCGGCCTATGATGCCCCTGCCTGAGAAAATGGTTTAACTCAATTACTAAACTCCGATCGTAACGATGGAAGACCGGACACTTCATTATATTCCAGGAAAATATGATCGAGAAAGTGGAGCAATGTACCTTCTCATTATTACGAAGAATTTGGAAAGAGTTTTATTCAGGATTCAGCTTCTTCGGTCTCTAAACTTCCACTACTTCTGAGACTGAAGTGATTCAAGTGAAAGACAGATCTCATCTCAGTAAAAGAGAATACCAATTTTCTATGTAAAACGTAAAGTTGGGCTTGGCGGTGGTGCTTGTTATGAACCCTTTTTAAGCATTACTACTTCATTATTATTTATTTACTATCCTCTTTTTATTTGATTTTTTTATAATTTTTTATTTTATTTAATGATTAAAAAAGTAGATAGTAGTAAATTTTTTTAATTTTTTCTTAATGATTAAAGATGTTAAAAAAATCCTTAAAAAAAATTAAAAAAAAATAACAAAAACTTGAAATACACATGAGTAGTAAATGTGTAGTAGATAGGTAGTAACCCTATCACTGCCCTTTTCTTGGATGATAAATATGGAAAGAAAAAATCTAGTTATAAGAATAATTGTGTATCAATATGTACATTAATCTATTATGATTAATCAAAAAGTAGATTTTATTGAAAATAATGCTAATTTTACTCTTCTACATGCAAGCTGACCGCAGATGAAAATGTGCATCATTGATGATGTGGCAACAGAAATAAAAAAAAAACAAAAAACAAAAACAAAACGTTGATCCCACGAAAACTTCTTCCGCAGGCTTGTTTTAGCCATTTTTCCCTCCCAGATCGTCTTCAACCTACTCCGAGCGACCAGCCCCAGCTCCTCCACGCGACGATCTCATCCACACCACCTCCTCCGCGTGAGCACTTCCTTTGCGCGACCACCTCCACTGCATAACCAGCTCCTCTGCGCGATCAACTCCTCGCGACCACCTCCTCTGCATGACCACCTCCACTGCGCAACCACTTCCTGAAAAGGTATAAACTCTTTTATTTAACTGCATTTAGTTCCCGATTGGGACACAACAAAGGATTTGGCTTTGCCTTTTCTCCACAGAGTTATATGGAGTACAAATAGACATGGCCAAACAAACTTTTATTTTTTGAAAAAGGCCAAATATTTTTTAGACTTTATGTTATGGCGAGATAATAAATAAAAAAACCTTCACTTTTATTTATTTATTATATTCCCAAGTTCATGCATGTCAATGGTCGGTTGTATTTGTTGCGTTATCATTGGTAGACGCATATACACAACAACGAATCTGAATTCTTAACCATGAATTATTCCCATCGGCCAAAAGAATTATCCTGAGAAAAGATCTAGCCTCATGGACCCCCATAATGCTTTACTTTATGGATTGGTGAACTATATATTTGGTTTAATATTATTATTAAGAGAATGAGAACAAAATGGTTTGAATAATATATGAATGTTTAAATGAGAAGAGATATATTCTCCATCAAAGAAAGGTGAGGAGGGTGTGAATGGAATAGTATCTGACTTTGGAGGCAATGGCTAACAATGTGGGCAACTCTTATGTCTTAAATCCAAATCATGTTTCAGCACCATCCAATAGGAACAATTTAGTCATAAATGACTGCTCGTTGTTGCTAACTAAGTTAGAATCTATTTATGAGATCGATGCTTGATTAATTTTTTATTTTCTTAAATGAAATTATAACTTATATTACTTCAATTTAGATAATACTTTCATAATTTATATGTATATACAATAATACTACCAAGCCATATATATATGAACCTTACTGCTGATCATATATATGACGTGGCATCACTTAGGTTTATTAATGCTTTTATAAACATAATTTTTAGAGGAAATCTAAATTTCAATCTTTCTCTCAATATTAATTTTTTTTGACACATTTTGTTTTGAATATATATATATTTTATAGTAAATCATGTAGCACTACGTATGTGGTGGTGGCATGTCACAATGGTCATTTGAGCAGTAAGTTTAAGATGGTTTGGTAGCATGAGTTGTATATATGTGTCTATATAAACCTATAAGAGTTTGAATGGAAAATTTTAATTGGCATTTGTAATAACTCATTTACGATATTTTATCACAAAGCAAGGACCACCCGATGTCTATCCAAAACCATGAAAAGTCTATTATACACAAGCCATTCTATAGTAATAGGAATGCTTCAAGTCCATGATGTAAGATTGATGGGCATTTGGTGGAAATGTAGTTTTTCAGGTTTAATGTGTATTTGCAAATATATTTTGCTGAATGTTGGTGTAATATATTGTGTATTTGAAAAATATTAATTTAAATAAAAATTTACTTTTATTGAAATATATAATATTATATTATTATTTTGCTACATGATTGATGTGCATGCTTGAGGTATCAGAGAACAAGTCGCCAGCCTTATTATTATTTGTAATTACTTTATTGCCTTTGAATAAATTTATATAAGATGATTTTTAATTTTCTAAAATATTCTTTAGATAGAGAAAGAGAAGGACCATGCATGTCCTATAACACATTCTACCGCAGAGCCAACAACAAATCCATCCACAAATCCTCCATCCCAGGTACTCATTGATCAAATTTAAAATTCAATTTTTGTGACTTTATCATGACTGGTTTTGTTCCACAGATAATAGCAATACCATTCTATCCACTAGGATCAACGTCTCCAACTGCAAATCCATCAACCAATCTACCAACCTAGGTGAAATGAATATTAAACCAAGAGAAGATTCATTTATCTAATAATTTTTATGTACTAATATTAAATCAACTCAATCAAATGACGTGACGCTATATTAATACATCTTTGTTTCATAATCTTTACTGTTTTTCATTTTAGGTGATACCAATAACATGTTATCCAGATTTCTCAAACTATATGCATGGTTGCCATCCACCAATGCCAAATGCGTGGTTACCCCCATTTTTCGAGCGTCCTGAAGCTAGCGCATCTACACAAACTAGTTAGGTGATAAATTCGTTTGAGTAGATTTTGCACTTATTTTTAACCATGTATGAAATTGATTTAATTCATTTTGTGGGTGTAAACTGCAGGGAAATCTGCTGCCCCCATTTCTCTCATCACTTAACCCTTTGATTGGTTTACACTCTGCAAGTTTAAGCCATGTCGATGAAACCCAAAATCCCACACCTGACTCTACTGGAAAAAGTATGTCTACGCCATCTGTTCATGATACTGTTAAATCCAAACATGATGATCTGTCTGGGGTACAAAATAATGTGCCACAAACTGAGGGGGCCGATATCGTTAAGGAGCCGAAGTTGGGGATGGTGTTTAAATATGAAGAGGAGTTACTTTCTTATTATAAAATATATGGGCAATAATGCGATTTTGGAATAATGACTCAAATGAGCATAGGTTTGAGGATGAGAGCCTTAGATATGTCACATTGGGTTGTACTCGGGGTGAGAAGGCACGAAACCGTACGTCAAATGTTGCCAGGCCACATCCGACATCAAAGACAAATTGTAAGGCAAGAATAAATGTGACGTTAGAAAAAGGAGTATTCAAGGTGTTAAGTGTAAATAATTCTCATAATCATGGCTTAAGTCTACAAAAGTCGAGACTTTTTCGCTGCAATAGAGAAGTGAGCGAGTCCGTTAAGAGAGTGTTAGATATAAATGATCAAGCTGGAATAAGAATGAACAAGAGTTTTGCCTCTCTTGTGCAAGAAGTGGGTGGGTTTGAGAACTTGTCATTCAATGAAAAAGATTGTCGTAATTATATTGACAAGGCACGCCACCTTCTACTTGAGAAAGGTGGTGCTGGAGCCCTCCGTGAGTATTTTGCTCAGATGCAATACAAAAATGATGGATTCTTTTCACTAATGAATATGGATAATGATGGACGGTTGAGGAATGTATTTTGGGAGGATGCACGAAGTAGAGTAGCCTACAAATATTTTGGTGATGTCGTGACCTTTGACATGACATATTTGACAAATAGATATGGGATGCCATTTGCACCGTTTGTTGGTGTAAACCACCATGACCGGTCAATTCTGTTGGGTGCATGATTAATTTCTAGTGAGAATACAGAAACGTTTACATGGTTATTTCAGACTTGGTATAATTATATGGATGGTGAAACTCCCAAGGCTATTATCACAGATCAAGATAGAGCTATGAAAAATGCAATAAGCCTTGTCTTTCCAAATAGCCGACACAGATTTTGCTTATGGCACATTTTGAAAAAAATTGCCTGAGAAGTTAGGTTCACATGGTGCATTCAAAACTGGGTTAACAAGTCAGTTGCTAAATTGTGTGTATGACTCTCACACAATAGAGGAGTTTGAGGGGTCTTGGAAAGTGTTAATTACGAAGTACAACTTGCAGGAGAATGCTTGGTTGAAGAGTTTATATGCTGAGCGTACGTATTGGGCACCGGTATTCATGAAAGAAGTTTTCTAGGCTGGAATGAGTACAACCCAACAAAGCGAGAGTATGAATGCTTTTTTCAACGGGTATGTTCATACTAAGACAAATTTAAAAGAGTTTATCAATCAGTTCGATAATGTATTAAGGAAGAAGATTGAGAATGAAAGTGCGGTGGACTTCCACTCATTCAACGTCACAATTCTCGTCGTCTTTCCCTCTCCACTTGAAAAGATTTTTCAAGACATATACACTTGCAATAAATTTAGAGAAGTTCAGAAAGAAGTAATAAAGATGCTTACAACTCTATCAACTCTACACCGGAAGGATGATATAACTGCAACATACCATGTAGAAGATGAAGTGAATGTTGATGATTTCATCAAGGAGGTTACCCACATGGTGTACTTTAATGAGGCTGAATGTGAGGTGAAGTGTTCATGTGCCTTGTTTGAGATGAGAGGGATATTGTGTAGACATGTATTAGGCATTATGAGAGTTAACAAAATTCGTTCGGTGCCAGAAAAGTACATACTAGATCGATGGCAAAAAGACATAAAAAGAACTTACACTCTTATACGAAGTAGTTATGACATAATTGATGAGAGGCCTAAAGTTAGCAGATATTCACGTATCATCAAGAAATGCAACAAAGTAGCCACAAATGCATCTTCATGTGATGAGCACACTGAGGATATGCTAGCTAAGTTAGATGCAATGAACTTAGACTACTGCACCAACAAGCCGCCATCAAAAGTTGTAGTTACAACTGCCGATACAATAACAACTACCAATTCTAAGAAAGTACTGAGTCCCCATGTAGTGAGAGGAAAAGGCAGACCGCCATCTCTCAGGAAAAAATTAATGATTGAGGGAGTGAAACCCAGGATAAAGAAGGTTACTTAGAAAGGAAAACGTAAACAGGTTAACTCAGTGCACCATTCTCTTCAATTTGAAATGCTTCAGGAATGTGTGTTTTACTGATGATTTAATAGAAGATATAATTTTATTTTTCTCCTTTGTAGCGGCATGGAATAGAAGGTGAAGTTGTTGGAACGTGTAGGAATTTATTTGGCCAAACATATGTTGGGACACAACAAAGCGTCACATTTCAGGTTACATTTGGAGTTTTAATGCTAGGGAAAATGATATGGTATTAAATGTTACTTTGATCTAATATTTTGCTTATGTATTGTTAGCCGCCTCAAAACACTACTGAAGTGTTGGACTTTGATGCCACCGAGTTCAGTTTTGCGGTGAATGAGACTCAAGAAAGTGTAAATGGTCTTCTTTATTTTTTTTCATACTATGTAAATGTTTCATACTGTGTGAATGTTCCATATTTTCTGGAAGGATGTTCGTTTGAATTTTAACTATTATATTATATGTGTCACAGATGCAACTTGGATTGGATGGAACCCAGTCAGATAGCTTGCTTGGGACACAACCGTGGCAATAGGTCACTTTATGGGATTTGTATCTCGAATGCTTATGCACTAATATTATTTCTAAATTTGCATGGTTGTGGGAAAAAATAAATCTAACTTCATGGCATTTTGCACTAATATTAGAATGTTTAATCATGATGATAAATAAATTTAGTTGTGGAACTTTCTACACTTGCTAGTTTGGGCGAGTATTAATATATATATATATATATATATATTAATGTGAATGAAGTATTCTTTATGGATTTTCAGCTAGCTTGGGATTGGGCACATGATACTGTTCATTTTATTTTTTGCTTTACAGATCTTAATTTATGATATTAATTGAGCATATATACTTGATTTCGTTTGCTTTGATTTCAGTTCAAGAATGTTCATGATTCATGGCACTTTGTACAAAGCCTAGGAAGATTAAGGGGATGAATGATGGGGAGTCGACCAGCTCAGTGTAAACCACGATCATGCACTATGGTATTGTCCAGATTAGTGGAGATAGGCTGATCAAAATCCAACTTTATGTAATTATTTTTTGATGGGTGGACATATTATTGTTGTAATCATGTATTGATGGCTGGACTTTAGTTGTTGTAATTAGGCATTTGATGGGTGGAGCTGTTGTAATTATTTATCAAAGGGTGGACTTTAGTTGTTGTAATTACTTTTTGATTATAAAAGAGCTGATTTTCTTCAAGGGCGATTAGTAATTGATGAATACATTCACAGATCCTTAAAAGTTCAGGAGTTTATTTTCTGCATGCTAGGGATATTTGGGTGCAAGTTGGCTGTAGATTTTCTTGGCCAAGCATTTAAATTTTTCCAGTAAATTAGGGAAGATAAAACTGGTAGATTTATTTGCTCGGGTGGATATATTGATTTAACAGGATAGAAATTTTCTGCAAGCTTTTAGATTCAGCTTGCTTCTGTCCTACTTATACGTTGCAGATATTCAAATTTTACAGGCACATTTTAGATTGGCTGCAGATAGATGATTTCATTAGATGCTTTAGATGTCTCCATACATCTTTGGGAAATGATTCTGTTACGTACAAATAGTCTGATGCAATGCAAATAGATATAGATTGGTTTCCGCATGTGTCCAGGCTTTAAATCCTAACTAGTAACTAATAATAATGCCAAACCTGAACTACCAACACAACACATTCAATGATGTTATTTTCTGCTGGGCAGATCCAGTGGGTCTATCCAAATGAGTAAAAAGGCCTCTATATACACTTATAAGAATGCACCATTTCCTATTTATGCAAAATAGCTAACTTGCATAATTTTAAGCTAATAATAGGCCTGATAATAATTCATCAACTGAATGATTTAGATATACAAATTGCAACACTTTTTTAAAAGTGTTGTCCCAAAAGTTCCAAAATACTGAACATATATCTAAATTTACACAAAATACTCTAAAGCACAGATGTCACAAGTGTCCAAATTTATACACTAAATTTCCATACATGCGGTAGTCAATGCGATCATATCAAATACAAATAAAGTAATATAGAAACTGCCTAATATATATGAATATGTGTGCGTTGACGCCGGACTTCCAACTCCCTCTTGACAATTTCGCCATCTTTTAGGCGAACCTCTTCCATTCAATGTTGAACCTCTTCCATCATTTTTTGAACATCTTTCTCTCTTGTTCAAACCTCTTCCTCTCTTCTTCGAAACACTTGCAATAATTTTCGAAGCTCTTCCTGTGTTTTCTGCAACTCTTCATGTGTTTTTTGGAGCTCTTCCTTCCTTCTTCCTTAAAATCTCAATTTCTACTTTCATAAGTTCATTCTCTCTTCCTGACCGCTATCTGCCCATATGAAATAGTTGAAATGTCGTAATCCCTGTATAAACAAACAAACAAATGATTGAGAATGTAACAATATCAAAATGTTTAGTCAAACTGAAATTGGTACTGGAAAAGTATTAAATGATTATTTTTTGTACTTTCGTATTGTACCTTGAATACCCAAAGAATGATCGGCCCGGATTTTTTGGCATGTTCGATGTTCTAAGTGAAGCAGGTGACCCACAATTGCATATTGGGTTGTTTCTCAAAGTATGATTAACAAGAGAAGATGAAGAAACTGTCAATGATACCTTATCTTCCTCAGATAACATGTTCCCAATCAATGATGGAGTATGCTGTTGCTAAAAAAAAAGTGTTTTTCATTCATTGTCTTCTGTTGGGGTTTAGAAGTTTTTTTTTTTAAAGAGAAGAGAGTTTAATCCTTAAAAAGATGAGCTGGTTTAATCCTTAAAAAGGTGAGCTGAGTTTAATCTACAATAAAGTGAGCTAAGTTTAATCTACAATAAGGTGAGCTGAGTTTAATCCTTAAAAAGGTGAGCTGAGTTTAATCCTTAAAAATCAACAAAAAAGAAGTTACTCTCTATGCCCCAAATTGAAGTGAAGCTCATTTGTTAATGATTTAGCAAAGTGTACTTAGATACACTAATAGATGTCAATTGGAACTCCAAATACTAGGAGAGAAAAATAAAAAAATAGGGGAAATATCACTATATAGACGCCTCAAAAGATCATGTTGACAACCCAAGCTAAAAGGCTAAATTAGTTGCATTCCTAAGTTATTACAGTTCTACTAGGATAGAAGTGCTAACAAGAACAAGATTATAAACCCACATATATTAGAAGTTCCAATCACCACCGGAATCTAAAACAATAATGCCACTACTTAAAACTGCACCTACATAGAAAAAATTTTCTATATCACAAAACAAAGGAACTTTGACTTCTTTTTCTGGTTCCTAGAATGTAATTAAGTTTTTTCTTTTGTATACTCCCTATTTACTTGGACAACGCCTATTACAATCAGTTCAATCAGGCTACTTTTACTTATGATAGTAATGAATAAAAAAAAATTGAAAAAATGAGAAACTTTAACCATCTCAGTTTCATTAAATTAACATTATGAATGACTATCTCCTAGACAACAAGTTAGAATAAAAAATACACCAAATTTAAAACAGAATAAAAAAGCACCGCAAATTTAAAACACTATTTCAAATAGCTTAAAATGATCCAAGTAAGGAACAACTTGGATTCACTGCTAGAAACTCCCTGCACGTGTTATCTAGATGAGTTATGGAAGCAGTGCTCCTTCCAATACCCAAGATGAAGATGGTATAATTTTACCTTTTTCTAGACAAGATAAATCCCTACTATAACATGCCCCCAACTGTACTCAAGCTTATCGAGTTTCCTTCTGATTTGCAGGGTCCTTTCCATTTGGCCAGGTTCAAGTTGCACTAATATTAACTTTTGGATTTCATTATACTATTATGGCCTGCTCAGTATGCCTGTGCAGCTTCTTATATCTTAAGGAAATAACAAAGCTCAAGAGGTTTCCTCTTCCTGGAAAAAGATTTAAGACCAACAAATTCTGCTCAAGTTGTGTAGTGGCTTTAAACACAACATCTAGACGACAATCCAATCTTCACAAGAATAGGTTTGTCAATCAAGGGTGTTCAGTAAAGTTCGATAACATCAGTAGACAGGCCAAGGGGGAGGGAGACTCTTGTGTGGGCAATTTCTTATAATCTTTTTATGCAATTTGAAGGGTGCATTTTACAAGAAGATTGCAGGGGAGATCCTGGTAATGTTTTCTCTAGTTTAGGTTTGTTTTAAACCATATACAACAAATGTAATGTTGTTCCTTTTTTCTTCCTCCCCTTGATCTCCATTCTTTCAACTCCATGGTAATATTGGAGTAAAAACATACAATTTCTATGACTATTTCTGTGTACTGACCTTGCCATTTTTTGATCAAAATATTTTATTTATTTATCAAAAAAACCATCCTCGTGTAATATTACGGGTCTCAAAACAGAACATCAAAACCAAAACTATTACAGGTCTCAGGATTAAAAGATTAGCCATAAAAAAATCATGTTAATTTTCTCACACAAACCCTAAATAAAATCTTCAAACAGATTAGGGGCTTCTAAAAATTCCTCAAATCCAAAAAAAGAAAAAAGAAAAAAAAAACTAATAGAATCCAACAACATGTACAGATCGAATAAGCATAACAAGAATATATATCATATGTTATAGATCGAATAAACAAAAGCAGGAGAGAGAGAGAGAGAGAGAGAGAGAGAGAGAGAGAGAGAGAGAGAGAGAGAGGCCTATTAAGCTTGATTTAGGGTTTCTCAAACTCCTCATATCTACGCCACTGAGCCCACGAACCACAGTGATCAAAATGAAGAAAAAATCGTGAAGTCTTCGAGCTCTAATCTTCAGCGAGAGTGAGTTTAAGGGCAAATTGATGGGGAGGATTTTTTATCTTTAGCTTGAGACGGGGATGAGAGCTGAGAGGAGAAGTGCAGAATGAAAAAAGTGGGAAAAAGAAGACTGGGAATTGAAAAGGAAACCGAGGCAATTTCATCTTCCCACTTCAGATTAAACGCACCGTTTCATTTAGTCAACGTTAGCTTGGTGCGCTGTTCCTTCCGCAAGTGGCCTGCAACAAGAGTTTTCCAATCGGAAAATGCCTCAATATTCTCTTTTGGACTATTCTGTCAATATATAAGGTGGAAGAATTTCAGAAAATAGAATAAAAGAGGCTAATGCCCTACTACTATGAAGGGCAATATTTCCTATTAATCCTAAGGGCCCATGCCTAGTTACTGACTAAGGCTGCGTTTGAGTACTGAGAGCTTAGGTACTATCAACACTTTGTATTATTATTCATTATTTTATTATTACTTTTTACTTACTTTTACTATTATTCATTACTTTTCACAAACTTTTTATTACTATTTATTATTTTATTATTACTTTTTACCTACTTTTTACTATTATTCACAATTTTTCTCAACATTTCTCAACACCCAAACCCACCCTAAGGGACTAACAACAACACAAACCAACTACTACGCCTATAAAGATATTAGCTGGCCCACGACCCACAATGCAACACCTAAACAACAAAAGACAAACAAACTCAATTGAACTAAAGTAAACTCAACTGATCCTTCTTCCACTTTGTGCCTTGAGGGTGGTCTAAACCCTAGCTCGTGGCATCCGCTTCCCCTTCAGAAGACCTTGCCCACAAGATCAAGGAATTGTTGGCGCAATTGCTCAATTAGCACCCAGGTAGAGTTTTGATCTAATTCCCCATTCCATGTAACTAACAATTTGATCAAGGGCCGATTGTTTGATTTGGTCATTCTTCTTTGCAAGATCCATTATGGTTCAACATGAGGAGCACCATGGGGGTCTACGGGTGGTAACAGTGGGGTTGCTGTAGTGGCCGGGCTCAAGCATCTCTTGAGGCAGGATACAGGAAAGATGGGGTGGACTAAGGACCCAAGTGGAAGCTTTAACTTGTAGGCAATGCTTCCGATTTGTTGCAGTAGCTCAAAGGGTCCATAATACCGAGGTGAGAGCTTAGCATTGGGGCGACGAACAACACTGTGTTGCCTATAGTTCTGCAACTTAAGGTAAACCATGTCCCCCTCTATGAACTCCTTGTCGACATGTTTCTTATCATATTGTCTCTTCATTGACTCCTGTGCTGGCAAAAAGCTTTTCTTGAGTATAGTCAACATTTTATCCCTAGATTTGAGTTGTGAATCCACTTCAAGATTTTGGGTAGTTCTTGCTACGTACTGTAAGAGAGTGGGTGAAGGGAGCTCATATAAGGCCTTAAACGGGGTGAGTTGGGTGGAGGAGTGGAGGTTGGTATCATACCACCATTCCCCCCACGATAACCATGTTACTCTCTCCTTTGGGCTGTGGCTAACAAAGCACCTGAGATACTACTGGATGACCTTGTTTACCACCTCTGTCTGGCCATCGAATTGGGGGTGGTAGGCTGAGCTATAGGAAAGTTAAGTGCCATGTAGTCTAAAGAGTTCTTTCCATAAGGAACTCATGGAAGTCACGTCTCAATCAGTGACAATAGTAGAGAGCATGCCATGGAGCTTGAAGACCTGAGAGACAAAAAGGGTTGCTATTGTTTTGGTAGTGTATGGGTAAGAGAAGGAGGAAATGGGTGTATTTTGTAAGGCGGTCTACCACCACTAAGATCACAGAGTATCTCTTAGATGATGGCAGGGACTCAATGAAGTCCATTGATATATTTGACCAGCTTTTTGTGGGATGGGTAAGGGTTGAAGTAGGCCAGCAGGGTGGGTATTTTCATACTCGCATTTTTGGAATGTGGGGTACTCTTTGATGTATAGTTTGACGTCTGTTTTCATACCAGGCCAATAGAAATCTGCTTTGACTCTATGAATAGTCTTTTGATAACTCGAATGCCCCCAAAGAGACTGTCATGTGTGTAGTGCAGTACATGAGCCTTCAAAAGGGCATTTTTTGATAAATTAATTCTACCCCTTTTTAATAATAACCCATTCACCAAAGTAAACTCTTGATCCTCAAGCTGCCCTTGTTGCAGTTTTTGACATAGCTTAGAGAGTTCCAAGTCAGCTTTGTATGAGGCCCTGAGGTCTTGGAGCCACATAGTGTCCAACATTGTGATCCCAGCCATTGATACCTCCCCTTCCTTCTCGTGTTGCCTTGAGAGCATTAGCAGCTCTGTTTTCCCTTCCCCTCTTATACTTAATTAAGAAATCATACCCCATAAGCTTGCTAACCCATTTCTATTGGGATGGAGTCCCAACCTTATATTTCAATAAAAATTTCAGACTTTGTTGATCTGTCCTTACAGTAAAAGGCCTCCCCAATACGTAGGGTCTCCACTTCTTCATTGCATAAACTAGGGTTGGAGTTCCTTCTCATAGGTAGAGAGATCCAAGGCCTTCCCCTTAAGAGCATGGCTAAGATAAGCCAGTTGCTTGCCCTCTTGCATTAGCACAACTCCTATGCCCACTCCCAAGGCATCACACTCAATAACGAAAGGTTTAGATAAGTTGGGTAAGGCGAACACTGGAGGATTAGTAACTGTTGTCCACTTAAATGAGTTCTTTTTTAGTAAAGCAGTTAGGGGAGCTACTATCATCCCACAATTCTTAATAAATTTTTTATAATACCTCGTAAGCCCTCAAGGATTTAAGGGAATTAGGTAAGGGCCAATTCACCATCGACTGAATCTTAGCAGGGTCAGTTTTCACTCTCTCGACTAACACCAAATGGCCTAAATATTCAATTTTTTGTGCACCCGAATCTATATTTGCTCCTTTTCACAAACAACGTGTGTGCTGCCAAAGTTTCTAACACAACATTTAAATGTAATAAGTGATCTTCAAGTGTCTTACTGTAAATAAAAATGTCATCGAAGAAAACAACAACGAATCTCTACAAATAAGGGTGGAACACCTCGTTCATGAGCCCTTGAAACGTATTTGGTGCATTAGTAAGCCCAAAGGGCATAACTAAGAACTCATAGTGACCCCTGATGAGTCCTAAAAGCTGTCTTAAGGATGTCCTCTTCTCTAACGCTTATCTGGTGGTACCCTAATCTTAAGTCCATTTTAGAGAAGACTGTGGTCCCATACAACTCATTGAACAACTCGTCAATCACTGGAATCGAAAACTCTTCATTGACAATTTCCTTGCTTAATGCCTGACAGTCAACACATATTTGTCAATTTCCATTTGGCTTTCTAACCAATAATACCGGGGAAGAGAGGGGACTGACTGAGTCTTATAAAAAGGGTATCTCTCTTACTATTTTCTCTATTTCATCTTTTTGATAAAAAGGGTACCTATAAGGTCTCACTAAAATTGGGGCAGTATCTTCTTTTAAAACAATATAATGATCATGGCTCCTTTTGGGTGGCAACCCTCTAGGCTCCTTAAACACCTGCATGAATTTCTATAGCAACTTCTGCACAGCAAGTGGCACCACAACCTCCTTATCCCCATGTCTCACTTCTGAAATATGTAGTAGCATGCCCCTCCTCTCTATTTTTGTGAGCTTAGTAAGGCCAGCACCCTCTACCCACTCAGAGAGGCTTGGATTTAACCCCTTGAGCATGACTTAGGTTACTCCTTAAGTGAAAGTAATTGTGAGGATTGCGAAGTTCCACAACAGGACCCAAGGTCCTAAGCCATTGCATACCTAATACTATGTCACATTCCTCCAAGGGTAATAAAAAGAAATCAATATCGAACAAATGCCTTGCACAACAACTTCAACATTTTCCAGCTTCCCTTCACTCTTATCCTCTCCCCATTTGCTACTCCTACCACTATTTGCTCTCTTGAATCAAGGGTTAGAGAGGTTTTGAAAATAATATTGGGAGAAAAAAAATTATGGATGCTGCCAGTATCCACCAAAATGACCACTGCATGCCTAGTGACCTTCTCTCAAAGCCTCATAGTTCTCGGGCTAGGAAAACCTGTAATGGCGTGCAATGAAATTTCTGGTGCTTCAGCTCCCTCCCCTTGAATAATAGCCTCTTACTTTTCGGATTCATGTTCTTCCTATTCCCCTATATCCAATAGACTCAAGAACAAACTCCATCCCTTCCATCACATAAAATCTAGCCCTTTTATACTTCTGGCTGGGGTTCCATTTTTCCTCACAGTGATAACATAATCCCTTATCCCTCATCTCTTTCATTTATGCTACACTCACCTTCTAGATAGGGAAAGTTCTCTTTGGATTAAATCCTTTAGAATTAGGGAGTTCCTTCCTAGCTGCATTAGGAGAGAAACTTGACCCTCCTATCACTCCACTCTAGGAGCCTGGTAAGGAACCATTAAAGTGATTAAATGGCATTCCTTTTGGGGCTGTTGATGTATTCCTGTTGGATCTTAGCTAATCCGAAAGCTGAATTTAAGAATTAGATGTAAGCATTTGTATGGGTAATTTGATCTCGTCTTTTAGGCCACTAAGGAAGTAGCTTAGCTTATAACTCTCTGAAAGACCCCTAAGCCGATTCGATAGAACCTCAAACCGGGACATATAGGTAGTCACAATAGAGGTTTGCCTTTGTCTAGTAATAGCTTCCATGGGGTCATCATAAGATGAGCTTCCAAATCTAACTTGTAAGGCTTGTACAAATGAGTCCCAAGTACATAAATGATCAGATTAATCAAATCTTGAAACCAAACTAGGGCTTCACCCTCCATGTAAAAAAAAAAAATATCATTAATACTTTTTGTTGGTCAGACATGGGATGTAGGGCAAAGTAATGGTTTACCTTATACACTCAGCCAGTGGGGTTTTCCCCCATCAAACTTTGGAAAATCCAATTTGATGGAACAAAACTGCATGCCATTTAAGCCCCTTGAGCCATCACCCTGTTGCTTCTCCTCATGAAATCTAGCCTAATGTCATGGGTGAGTATTTCCCCCATTTAATGTTTCCAGTAACAAGTCCATTTTTTTTTTACTAAATCATCCAATGACTT